>NC_045550.1:18977450-19297098 GCF_009769535.1 Thamnophis elegans
GACAACAAAAAGGGAATTGCAGATTCAGGTTCCTAAATGCCTAGAGAAGTTGAATCTGTCACTCTGGAATGGGAAAAAGCAAAAATCCCATCATAGCTGACCACATTTTGACCATTAATGACTGATAGACTGGCATACCATCAATGTAACAAGAACTTGTTATTTAAAAAGGAAACATACATTTATAAGGATTTTTTTTTCCAGCAAGGGTCAAAGAAAGGCATCTGGGCATTTATCTCAGCCTCCTTTCAGCCTTCTCTCTCTTCTCTTTAGATGCATAGTGAGGACAATAATTTGAATAATAAGGACAATAGTTTGAGTTCTTTGATTTACTTTTTGCTTCATTGTTACAATATTTCAAAACTTCCCAAAGTTTAGAATTTTTGAACTATTTTGGAAATTTTAGCACAGTTTTGAATTTGCACTTTCATGTTTGTTACTACAGTTAGATGATGTGCATTTCACAAAAGATTCTACATTTGATTAGTTTATTATTCAGCTGCTTTTAAAAATCAGGAACACTATTTCACTATTAAGAACATGAAACATTAAAAGTACCATTCTGTTACCAATTTACATTGAGGGTGATATTTCATTATTGTCACAGCTGACTGAATATCAGGAAGAAAAAATAAAAGCTCATCAAATAAATTATTCAATTAAAATCCGAGCATGTTTGCTGAATAGAATTTTCTTTTGAACAACAGGCAAGTAACTCTCATTACTGGAATTAACAATGCAGCTGATGAAGCTGGAAAATAATGTTTGCAAAAGGAAAGAGATTGTATCTCTTTTTGACAAAAATTACTCTCTGGCTAGACATATGGTCTATGTAGGACATAAATTAGTTCCAGCTGGAATTGGAAACAATGTTTGTTTAGCCCTTCAACAATTCATCATTTGGGGGGGAAAGCTTCATCATTCTGAACAAAAGCTGCAATATTTTAAACTTGTAATTTTAAATTTGCTTTCAGATTCAACAAAATTTGTGGTTGGAGAGTAATTTAGAAGTAGACTTAAAAAGACTTAAAAAGAAAAGGCCAAATGGTTATTAGGTATTGACTTTTTCCAGGATTACGATGTCAGATTCTGCACCTGAGCTTTGTGTGCCTTGCTAAGCCGTCATGGTTTTAGCTGTCATTTGTTAAGCCTTAATGGTTTGATAAAGTTGAGCCAAACTGGATATAAAAGCTGCTATGCCTATACCTTCATGCTAATGTAAATAAAGATATGGACCAACATAGTAGCTGCTTTAGCCATGAAAGTTAAGTGACTTTCGACCAGTTACTCTTACTCAGCCAAATCCATCTCAAAGGATTGTTGAAAATAGGAAGAGGAAGGTGTATTGAATATCCCAAAGCTGCTTTTTTGAAAGGCAACTGGACTTTGTTTTGTTTTTTTTTTGAAGATGTTTTGCTTCTCATCCAAAAAGTTTCTTCACTTCTAAGAAGCTTTTTGGATGAGAAGCAAAACACTTTCAACAAAAAACAAAGCCCAAGTGCTTTTTGAAAAAGCATCTTTGGGACAACCATGACCTGAATGATTGAAAATCTCCATGGACATGTGTTGAATATGAACATGTATAAAAATAATCAAGGCAGGATATCAAACAAATAAATAAACAAATTTGCAAAACTAGCTTTTGACACCAAAAATAGAAACCACATATTAATGTCATGGATTCACACCCCATTGACCTTATTTGCACAATACTGCAGCCCATTGGACTGGTTCAGTTGCTGGTTATCACATTTCCATTCCATGCCTCCCAAGTGCTGAGAACTAAATTTATTTGGTGTAAAATGTGTTGCTGAGGAATGTGACTATGTATCTTCAGTCTGGATTAGTTTTATCCTTTCCTTAAATTGAGATTACATTATTTGCAATCTGCACTTTGAATTGTATGAGCTTTATTATTAACATTTGTTACAATTACTAGTGGCAGGGAAACAAGACAAAACAATGTAGATAGGAAAGTGACCATAAATAAATAATGCATTCTGCAAAGCACCATGCCATCTCCAGGACTATCAAGCCTCTAGATATTTTTGTAGTAGAAAACAAAACAGACTAATTTAGGTTTAGTTGATATATTACCCAATAAACCAAGCAGAACCCATCAGAACTGGATTGTGTCTTTTCCCTTATTCCTGGCAGGTAGAAGAAACACATGCATTTTAAATTTTATATTTAGCTTGGGTATTATAGCCCTGTGAGATTTGGTCTTGCTGCTTCAGTTTAATTAGTGAAGCCTAGTTCAGGATAAGCCTCTGTTCACTTTGGATGCATATATCCATAAACAGCAAATTATCAACTTCTTTTAACTTGAGAATGTTTCAATGTATGATGCAAATCCCCCACGCTTTTTAGGGAACACATGCTTGGGCATCCTAATATTCAATATTTCATGCTCAAACATCTGTGCTGTGTGAGGTTTTCTTTCCATCACAATCATCCAGTATATGTATGGAACCCTGTTGGCCCACCGGTATCATTAAAAATGTTGAATATGTGTCATTCAAATTTTCATGAGACCATGATTTTTTGGGAAGCTAGATTATGCAAAAAAAAAATCATACAAGATCTCATGATTTCTGCTATTTTCATATAAAATGAAAGTTTGGTAAGACCCCCACCCTTTTGGGATAGCACTATTTTGTGGAGGCAGATGAAACAATTAGTGCCTTTTTTAAAAGAAAAAACAACAAACAGAGAAGATAAATCAATAGAGATATTTTCCCCCCTAAGCATCACAGAAGCAACCTAGAAAGTCAACTGCCTCCCCCTAAAAACAAGTCGCATGACTTCTGGGGACAGATTTATTGAGAAAAAGGTCAAAGGAGCAGCTAAAATATGTAACAGAAAGTGTTGGGTTTTCCAGCACGAGAAAACAGGGTACAAGACTGTGCTGCTTAGAAGCAGAAGAAATTCTGGACCAAATTAATAGTCAATAATCCCAATAAAATTATTTACTTATCATATTTTTACTTTTACAAGATGATAGGAACTTTCTACTTACAGTGTTTACTCTATTTTTTAAGTTATACAGTTGAAGTTTGGCTTATTTCCAAAACTTGTTTCAGGCATGAAATTAAGCTATTTTCTTTAAAAAAGTAAGAATCTACCTCCCCAAACTTCTTAATGCTCAAGTCATGAGTTTTACTGCCATTCATCTTTAGGTACATTTCATGAGAAAGGCTGCTTTCACATGCCAAGCTTTGTTTCAATCTCAGTTTCTAATGTATGGTTTTATAACAACTATCTAAGCCTTGAAATACAGAGTGAGCATGACATTGATGAAAGAAATGTCCTTCTGGGTTCAGCTCCAAGTGGGGAAAAAGACACTGGAGACATGGAGGCTGCTTGGAAAGATGGTTTATTGGTGGACAGGACCACATGGCTTGAGCCCTGAACAGAAAAGGTGATCACATGCTTCAATATTGATGGAGAAGAAGAGAAGGGCTGAGAAAGGGGCTTGCTAGACTTTTTATAACCTGTTCAGTCCCACCGACCTGGGTACTTGAGAGACCGCCTTCTGCCAATTACCTCCCACAGACCCATTCGATCCCACAGATTAGGCCTCCTCCGTATCCCATCTGCCGGCCAATGTCGGCTGGCGACTACTTGGAGGAGGGCCTTCTCTGTGGCTGCTCCGGCCCTTTGGAACGAGCTCCCCATGGAGATTCGGACCCTCTCCACCCTTCGGGCCTTCTGGACGGCCGTGAAGACATGGCTGTCCCAGCAAGCCTGGGGTTGAGTTCCCCCCGCTACTCGAATTTGCTGTGTCTGTTGTGCTTTTAAGTTGTTCATATTGTCTGATTGTTTTTGTCTTACTTTTTGTAATTTCCCCTCCCTTGGCTTTTGTTCAGCCGCCCTGAGTCCCTTCGGGGAATAGGGCGGCCTACAAATTGAATAAACGCCAAACTCCAAACTCCACCTCTCTGTTTCCTGTTCCTGTGTAAGAAATGTATTCTGATTGGTTGTCAGGCTCCCATGGGGCCATGCAGGGGCAACTCTCTGGGCTGTGTTTTGAATCCAGATTTGGTTGAGTTCTCAGATGCCATGTGGTCAGTTGGGGCCAATATTATCATGCTTTCCTGTAGCTGAAGTGGAGAAGTCTTTATTATGTAAAGTGGACTAGCTTGGCCTTCTTAATGGCCCATTAACAAAGTGGAGATGGGCAGGAAGCTACAGGCAGCTATTCTGTCTTTTAAAACATGTTTCTTTCTTTTCACATCCAAAGAAATATTCTGCCTTTTCAATATTTCCTAGGATATTTCATTTTTCTGGGAGAGGGCTGGGTGATAACTTCCTACAACATATAGTGTATAACACAGCAGCTTCTGATCCTGACATATGATAAGTATGTTCACAAAAGTGTGATATGGCTGGTTTTGTTTTGTTGTTACGGTCTCTTAAGGCATGGGAAACCTCAAGAAATAACAAGCGAGACTCCTATATCATAGAATTTCACAAGTTTTAACAAAATTACTCCTTGATTTTTCAATTCCTTAAATAATTCTAGCATAGCAGAACTAGTTTACTATTTAAGTCCATTCTCCATGCAATCTCATATTAGTCCAAAGAGCACTATATTTTTGAATGTGAACGTGAAAGCTTCCATTTGGATTATGGTCCTTTATTTCACTTGCTTTGCTGAATTTTCATCATTTTCTTTTATCATATTTGTGTGTGTTTGTGTGTGTGTTCAAGAGCAACCACAATATTTTTTTCTAATTTCATGTACTTCTTATATTTCCTAGATAAATTATTGTTTGCAAATCCCATTTTTGAGCTGTCCATTTTCTCTGACTCAACACCTTTCTAGCCCTTATTCTGTACAAACATTCAAGCAGAATTTCTTTTATAATTGCTTGTGAGATTTGACATAGCTATACTCTTCTTTTTATCATAAAACATTGTTTTTCTCCAACTGTCAAAGAAGTGATGACTAAAGGCAGCACTTACTAATGAATGTCTCTGATAGGTCTGCTTTTATGGCTTGCTTGTGGGGCATGCTATAGAAAATCAAATTACATTGTGTTATTTCGTCATTATATGGAAAAAAAACTATTGTCTGTCTACAAAGTTAATGAAATTCTTAAGATTTGTGGGGGGAAATTCAATCTTGAATCTAAAATACTGTTTTGAAGGTTCACATAACTCATTACCATGTGAACTCTTAAGACAGCTGTCTGTAAATAAATATTATCTCCCATTTTTGCATAGATTGTTTTTTGCTTAGTGAGATCTGAAATTTCTTTTGATCAGCTTTTGAAAGGCATCATGGTGTAACATTCATATTAAGAAAAGGCCCAAAATGAAATCAAAGATACTCCTATTGATTGTATTTTTCCATTATTTAAATTGTTTGTTTAATTTGTGTTAAACGGTTCTTCTAAGGAACTCAGAATGTTGCAAGAGATTTTCTTTCTAACTCAACCATCACCATTGTTTTCCTAGGATAATATGGGAAAAAAATTTGGACAGATAATCACCAGCTAAATCATATGACTGCTCTTGTATTTTCTTGTATCTCAAATTAGAAAGCAGTAGCTAGAAACATTATTATTCCATATTTGATAAGGTGTAGTCCAAAGATATCAAATGTTTGAGGCCCATCTTTCCTAGTGTGCCCTAAAATATTTAGATAAATGCTCTAAAATTATTGTATTATAGCTACATATACCAGCCTGAAGACGGCGAGTGAGACCTCACCAAAACATTGCCAAGACAATCTCAATCTTACACGGGGAAAGACCCGAATAAACAAGATCAGCATACCTACACCCATGAAAATCTATGAAAACATACATACGTACATACACACACACACACACACATATAGACACACAAATACACACATACACACCCACACACATATCAGGGATGGGTTCTTCCTGGCATTACTGCCGGTTTGGTGCGCACATGTACGCATTTGCACAAAAATAGAGAAAAATGTTAAAAAAAGAAAAAAACATTAATTTGTGCAATTACAATTGTTCTGCGCATGCGCAGAACCAAAAATCAAGATGGCGGCCCCATAGGAGAACTGGTTCGGGGGCGCGGCAGGCATGGGTTGATACCAGTTCCAGCAACCCAGGCTGCAAAACCACTACTGGTTTGGCCGAACCGGTCCAAACTTGTAGGAACACGCTTGTAGGAACACACCTATATAGTGCACGTCTGTGTGCCTATATATCACATATATACATACCTGCAGTTTTTATTTAATATACAGTATTAAATATTATCTAGTATTGTGATCATTTCCAAAAAAGGGTCTTTTAAAACTTTTTTCCTATGATATACGGTATTTATATTTCATGAATCTCCATGACTTTGAGCTATATTAAGAACTATTTCAGAAGAAGTATCAAATTCTTATGCTAAGAAATCTCAAATGCACATTTTTCTAAAGACACTAGAGGCAGACCTCTTTTTTCTTCTTTTCAGCTGTTACAGCTGTGACAAAAATTTAAAGTTCCCAAGGTTTCTGCACTGAGGTTTTATTACTAGGTAGATGTAGAGCGTTATCTTTTCCACAACCTTCTGAGTAATCCCCTTATACGGTAGGTTTTCGGCTATATCCATTGTGAACAATTTGTTAAATATCCTTATCCAGAACAAACATTGTGCCTGAATGTCAAAACTCAAAGCAATAAAGTAATTACCGTAATCCATATCATTTACCTTGTAATAATATATGGATTCATTATAATAATAGAAATTTCTAGTGTCAAATTCTTTCTTTTCTTTCTTTCTTTCTTTCTTTCTTTCTTTCTTTCTTTCTTTCTTTCTTTCTTTCTTTCTTTCTGTCTGTCTGTCTGTCTGTCTGTCCCTCTGTCTAGGAATAGATAAAGCTCCCGTGCACCATTACATATCTCTCTGACCACGCTACTTCCATGTGCTGTACACAGCCTTCACAGTACCTTTTACACAACCCAATGTATCTTTCTTAACCAGTGCTGGCCCAGTGTGGCTTCCATGACCTGGGGAGTACCTCTTGTGCATACCCATGGACGCTGCTTGGCCCATACCGAACCCTAACCTGCACAACATCTCTTGTATACTTTCAAGCACTCCAAGCCATCCTTTGAAACTTGCACCACCCTGCCTGCACAGCCTACTTGACCTGAGCTGCACCTCTTGCACACCTCTGTAACCTTCCTTATATCCTCCTTCACCCATGCCACTTCCTTGTACCTACTTGATCCATATGTGCCCTCCATGATCCATGAAGCATTTCTTGCATCCTTCCTGACCCATACCTCCTCCCTCCATCCCTACAACAGCAGCCATTTACCTTCTGCTGCCCTGCTGGTTTCCCAACTGACTTTCTCCTTGCAAACTTACCACAAGCAAAGGGGGAGGAAAGGAAGGATGGATGGTGCAAAAAAGGATGAAAGAAGGGAGGGAAGGGGAGAGGGAAGAAGGAAAATATAGGAAAAGAATAAGGAAGAAAGGAAGGATGGATCTTATGAGGGATGAAGGGAGTGGGGAAATGAAGGGTGAAGGAGGGCGAGAAAGAAAAAATTGAAGATTCTTTTATGTTTTATGCCAGCTTCTCACAAGGAAATTCAAAGGCAATTCAAAAATCCACTGAAATTCATTTGTGTGGTACCCATGAAAGATCTAATGTTCTAATTGTACTTGTTAGTCTGTTCTTAGATAAACCATATCATGGATGGTTACAAATTAACAGAAAGAAATAAAAGAGAGTGAGAGAGAGGGGGGAGGAGAGAAGGGGAAGAGGGGAGGGAAAGAAAGAAAAAGAAAGAAAGATGTTTTTTTATAAAGATATCAGTTTTCTAAAGTATTATGTACTAATATTATTTACTTGACTGAGGCGATCCGTTCAACAGTAAAGGTTTATTCAACATCAACTAAGCACAAATCATGACAGAACAGAGAAACTCCAGTTTGACAGCTCTTTTATATCGGAGCTGTCAAACCGGCAACCAATCAGAACGACGTTAGCTTCCTTAGGCGCCACCTATATTGACCGACCAATCCTGTCAATGGGTGGAGATGATTGACACCTCACGTTTGCCCAGTCTCAGACATAACACCTATCTCCCCCAAGTTTGCGCAAGCATAGTCCGATAGATATGCCTGATGCCTCCGTATTCGGTCAGAGCGATGCAACTCCTGTGCTGATATCAGAGGCAGACACGCTGGTACTTCCTGGCCTTCACGACACTTCCTCGACAGCCACGATGACTCCGCCCTTGGCTGAGGTTCTGATGTTTGAGGTGAGTTGACCAGTGTCGGGTTAACGGTCGCTGCCGTACACGGAATGAGAGGTGTGGTCGGTGTAGGCCGGAAGGCGGCGTATAGTTTTTCATCATTAGAAAAGAACTCAACAGGATGCTGTCCCCCTGAGTTTTCTGGGTGGTGCAGATGATCGACATGTCTCCGCCATTGCCTCCAATCGGTCAGTGTTATTTCAATTATGGTTGCTGGAACCCACTTAGGTTTCCCCCCAAAGTTATGTGCAAAACCCTTTTCCCCACATGCAAACTCCCTGGAATGGTAATTTCCTGGTATTGATGGGATGTTATTGTAATGCAGGTGTAACCTGTCAAGAGTGGTTCTGAGCCTCCTGCCCATCAAGAATTCGACCGGGCTCTGATTGGTTACTGGGCAGGGAGTCGAGTGTTGATATATTAAGTATTGGCAGATTTTGTCATAGATATTGCCAGATGCCATTCTTGCTAACGCTTCTTTAATAGAACGGACCACCTGTTCCGCTCGGCCATTGCTGGCCGGATGGAATGGGGCCGTTAGAATCTGTCGGATCCCTAAAATAGCTAAAAATGTCTGTAAAGAGGCCGAGGTCCACTGGGGCCCATTATTGGACACTATTATGTCCGGCAGTCCATGGCATGTAAAAACGCGTTTCAGCATCCCAATGGAAGCCTCAGCTGTCGTTGACACTTCGAATAAGTGTCTACAATTACCATGATGTATGTACCCTGAATAGGGCCAGCAAAATCAAGATGTAACCTTGACCATGGACCTGTAGGGGCTTCCCACTCTCTAGACTCTGCAGTGGCTGGAAGTGGACGGATAGCCTGACATTCAGAACAGCGGCCCACCCATTCTTGGATGGCATCATCCATCCCCGGCCACCACACGTAACTGCGGCTAAGGGCTTTCATATATACAATCCCTGGGTGGCTTCATGAAGCCTGTGTAATACCTGGTCCTGAAGAGTTGTTGGAATCACAACTCGATGTAAACACCTTTGCAGGATGGACAGCTCTAACCGTCGCCTCCCACAGGGAAGGAACATGCTATCCAACCCTCCAACCAGCCAGTCCCTGCAAACCCAATCTAGAACTTTTGCAAGGATGGGATCGCGGCATGTATGCGCCGCAATATCTGTGGATGACAACGGTAGATGAAGCTCCTCCACTGCCAAGACAGGGCAAATTGGAGCTGGGTCCTGAGTCTTTAACGGCAGTGGACATCTGCTCAGTGCGTCGGCATGTCCTACCTGTTTTCTTGGGCGATACTCCAACCGGTAGGAATAAGCAGCCAGAAATTCGGTCCATCTGAGCATCCTGGGAGACAGGATCGGGGGTGTGGGACGATCACCCGACAAAATCCCCAGTAGGGGCTTGTTATCGTCACTAAGAGGAACTGGCGGCCGTAAAGATAGTCATGGAACTGCTTGACGCCTGCTACAGCCACCAATGCCTCCTTATCCACTTGACTATAGTTGCGTTCAGTCGGGGACAGCGTTCTAGAGAAAAATGCGATAGGAGCTTCTTGCCCTGAAGGTAATACATGGGACAGAACAGCCCCAATCCCATAGGGAGAAGCATCACAAGTCAGCGTTAGAGGAAGGGTAGCATTGTATTGTATGAGCACGGCAGTGGAGGTAAGGAGATGTTTATCTTCATTGAATGCCTTAGCCTCTCTCGCTCCCCAGTGCCAGGTAGCTGTACTATCCAGGAGTCTATGCAATGGTTCCGCCACAGAAGCCTTGTGCGGCAGAAACATCACATAGAAATTCAGGAGCCCTAAAAAGGCCTGTAATTCAAGATTTGAATGGGGGGCGGGGGCCTGCTGAATAGCCTTAACCTTGCTTGGAGTGGAATGTATCCCATTGCTGTCAATTAAAAATCCCAGGAATTCGACGGAAGGAACCCCAATATGGCATTTAGAACGCTTAAGCCTCAACCCTGCTGACCTAAATCTGTATAGGACATTCCATGTTTTGATGATGAGATCCGTTTTGCTAGAGGCCACGATCAATACATCATCGAAATATGGAACCACTCCGTCTAGTCCTTGGAGCAGCCGCTCCATAAGACTTTGAAATATTCCCGGAGCGACAGAAATCCCAAATTGCAGCCTGGTGCAGCGGAAGACCCCTTTATGCGTTACAATTGTTTGTGCATCAGCAGAGGCCGGATCCACAGGTAACTGCTGATATGCCTGGGCCATGTCTAACTTTGCAAAAATGCACCCATGCCCCAATGAATGCAAAAGATGTTGCACCACAGGAACGGGGTATGGGTGCGAATTTAGCGCCCTATTCACATTCAACTTATAGTCCCCACATATACGAATGGACCCATCGGGCTTCACAGGGGTAACAATAGGGGTTTCCCATTGTGAGTATTCAACAGGTTCAAGGATCCCCTGAGCTACCAATTTATCAATTTCAGCCTTGACCTTAGATTTTAGGGAAAAAGGAATTCTCCTAGCCTTCAATCTTATAGGGGGAACATTTGGGTCTAAATTAAAGGCGATGGGTTTGCCTTTGTAGTTACCTAAGGCATCATTAAACACATCAGCAAATTCAGCTGTCAACAAATCAAAGTCATTGGCGCTGGACACAGAGTTCACGCCATCAATTGACAGTCCAAGGGGCTGAAACCAGTCCAAGCCCAACAGCGTAGCCAGAGGTGTGGCCACAACGACAAGAGTCAGCCGAGCTTTGAAGGACTTGAATTCAACAAGGACAACAGATGTGACTCCTAACACAGGAATCACGTTTCCCTGATAGTCGCACAGGTGGCAGGTGGAGGCTTGGAGTTGGTCTTTGGAGATCGATGGAAGTAGTTGTTGCAGGGACGGCCAGGAAATTATTGTCTTAGTGGAGCCAGTATCTATCTCCATGTGGCACGGCTTCCCTTCAATGCGTACAGTGATGAAAGGTTTTTGTGAATCCTTATGCAATCCGGAAGCTGATTGAACGACCCAGTCCTCAGTCATTTCCTCACCATTCACAGCAGAGCATTCATTAGTATGGTTTCGTGGAGGCTTGGAGTAACGGTAGCCAGAGCCCCGGTCATTTTGGCGAGTCTGGTCAGTTAAATTTGCCCGGCAAACTGCTGCTATGTGGCCTAAACAGCCACATTGTCGGCATACAGCCTCCTTAAAGCAACAAGTGGAACGGAGGTGTTTGCCCCCGCAACATCCATCACTTTGTTTTTTGGCGGGCTCCCTCCTGAGGTAATTTTTTGACTGGACACGGCCGACTTGCTCAGAATCATCAGAATTGTAATCATTCTGCCCAATTTGTTGGGTAGTAGAGGAAGATAGAAATAGTGGAGGGCCCCCACTATGCCTATTATGAATCTGTGTCGTAGACTTGTCAGCCAGCTCTGCGGCTCTAGCCTCGTCTACAGCAGCCTGTAGTGTTAATTCAGGTTTTCAGGTTTTGATAAAAGCCGGCGCCGCAGCCTAATGTCCTTCACCCCACATACAAATTGCTCCAATAGAGCATCATCTAGCTCCTTAAATTTACAAGGAATTGCCTCCTGTCTCAGTCTGGCCATATATTGGGAAATTGACTCATCTTCTAATTGTAGACACTGTCTAAAAGCATGTCTACATGCTATTTTTGATGGAGCAGTCATCAAAGTATCCCATGGAACAGTATATGCAGGCACTGGCCATACTAAACATTTCTGGGCCAAAAGCACTGAGGAAGAAACCCCTCTTCCTGTTTTCTGACACTTCAGCGAAGTCATTTGCCAGTAAAAAAACACTCGAATCTTTCCAGAAAAGCCTCCCAAGACTCCTCCTGGGCGGAGAAAGGGGCAAAAGTCGGAATAGCTGACATTTTAAGTAAAAAAAAATATCACTGCTATCAATAGGCTAGGCTGCGCGAAATTTCTTCCCTACTCCTCATCGCCAGTATTATGTACTAATATTATTTACTTGACTGAGGCAATCCGTTCAACCGTAAAGGTTTATTCAACATCAACTAAGCACAAATCATGACAGAACAGAGAAACTCTGTTCAAGAGCCAAGGTGGCGCAGTGGTTAAATGCAGCACTGCAGGCTACTGCTAGATCAGCAGGTCAGCAGGTTCAAATCTCACCGGCTCAGGGTTGACTCAGCCTTCCATCCTTCCGAGGTGGGTAAAATGAGGACCCAGATTGTTGGGGGCAATATGCTGACTCTCTGTAAACCGCTTAGAGAGGCCTGAAAGGCCTATGAAGCGGTATATAAGTCTACTGCTATTACTGCTATTGTTTGACAGCTCTTTTATATCGGAGCTGTCAAACCGGCAACCAATCAGAACGATGTTAGCTTCCTTAGGCGCCACCTATATTGACTGACCAATCCTGTCATCAGGTGGAGATGATTGACACCTCGCGTTTGCCCAGTCTCAGACATAACATAAAGTGTCTTCAGACCTGAAACATGCATATAATTTTGAAAGCATATTGCTTTCATTAAATGACTTTTGTTGGACAATTTATACAGAATCATCAAAATTCTCTTCTTAATGTCTGCCATAATTTATGACAGCAATAAGCTATAAACATTTATGATCAGAGAAAAAGGAACGTATTTATAGTGCTTTCCATGACACTAGCAAGATATGACTAAAATATTTATTCCACTATACAACATTCCTGCTTAAATTGTTAGTTAATGTTAGTTAAACCAAGTTGATATCTTAAAGCCTTGGTTGAGTTAATATGAGCAAAGTTCCCTATACAATTATCTCCTTGTGAACGTTTAAAATTGATGCAGATTTGTGTGCAGATTTTTCAGCAATTCAACTATTATCTTGCCTTGATTGGTCTTTTATTCATAGAGCATTGCTTTGTATAGTGTCAGGCCTCTAGTCTAGCTAGCATCCTTTGGACATAGCATGGCTTGACAAACTGAGGCCTTTAGTCCAGGGGTGGGTTGCTGCCGGCGTTACTGCCATTTTGCAACCCACGCGCAAACCAGATGTGCACTGTGTATGCATGTGCAGTTCAATGAACTACAATGAACAATGAACTGTGCACGAGGGAACCAGTTTGGGGGCGTGGCAAGCCTGGGTTGCTGCCGGTTCTGTGATCCAGGCCTGAATTCCACTACTGGTTTGGCTGATATTACAGCAACCTACTACTGCTTTAGTCACAGGTTATGTTCATTATAGTAAAAATGCATTCAATTTCTTATCTGATAAACTCTATGTTGGCAGGACTATGCTTAAAGATGCCAAGGGTTGAATTTGGGGATTTTTCCATGTAAGCACTATATTTACTCATTATGCTAACCAATATCTTAGTTTCTTTTGGCTCAGAGTACTGAGTTAATTTATCTGTTGTGGTTAATAAAGTATAATTATGACTGGGAATAGTAAGTGAAGCCAGTTACTTGGTCTATTCAATAAGCAGCCATTATTGTCATGAGATATTTTATTGTTTGAATCCAGCTATGGCTCTTTCTTGCAAATTGGATCTGGTTAAACTGGTTACATCAAGTAGCTATGACTATTTATTCCATAGCTCTCATAATCACAGTCATATTTATTAATTAATCTCTGAATGCTATCTTTGCCTTTATGATCAATTAAGTTACATTGATTTGTATTTTCTATGGGTATAGGAAGTCTGCTTTTGCTATCATGGGGGATCTATAGTAAGAGATTGATCCTATAGTCTTTTGTCTAATCCCCTTTAACGTCTTCTTATATTTCATTTCCTAAGAAATGAAAATTTTTTGTTAGTTACAATTAGAAATTGGACCTCAGATATTTTAGTTTTAGACAAAATGGCTAAAATTCAAAATGGAACAAATTGGCTTTGTGTATATGTCATGTATTACTTGACCAAAGGGGATTTATCATGTTATATATAGTAAACAGTAACCCCCTGTTGGGGAGAATAGAGAATGTTATATAGGCCTTTCTGGTGCTTGATTATTTTTCTCAGCCAATCATGACTTGTTAGGAGCTATATTTTATTTCTTATATATTACTCTGGTTCTTCAATTGAAATAATATTTAACAAGTAATAATCACTTAATATTAGCATTAATGTTAGTATGTTAACATTAATGTAATATTAATTATATGATCATTATATTAAATATTTTTCAATTAATTGTCTTTAACATCAATGACCTTGCAATATCTATGGCAAATATCTGTAGCTCAGGTGTAGGATGAGTATGAACATTCATTCTCTGAGCTTGTGGGTTGGTTTTTTGACATTTTGTTACCAAGCTAGGTAACATCTTTAACAGATTTTAGGGGGTGTCAGTGTTCTTCTGTTTATAAGAGCTTCATGTGGTCAATAGGTCCTGCGATGGTGACATCATGTCAGGTGAGGGTTCCATCTAGTCTGGGTCCTGTGATGAGTCTTGTGATGGGTCAGGTGTGGGTATGTCAAGTGAGAGACTTCTGGTGTGTCTTGTGATGGGTCAGATGTAAGTCACCAGTGAGAGTCTTGTGATGGGTCTTGGTGAGGGTCATTGGGAGATGAAGTACTGGTTGGGGGGGGGCTTGCGTGGGTTGGTTGAGGGTCAGTGCTGTCTCTGGTTGCCTGTGCAGTTGATTTGTGTAGCAATAATCTTCCCTAATCATGTGAGCCATCAGTTTATTTATACAAGCTCATAACAAATTATGATGAAAACCTAAGGTTCATCACAGCATCAAAATGGTTTTTCTGATCCATTTTGCCATTTGATTAAGAAAGCTGACACTAGGTTATGTGTGGAAAAGTTTTCATTATTCAACAGCTCAGTGATAATATAAGTGGTTTCTTCTTATGTGGATGTACTTCACCTTTGTCATGAAAAACGTTGAAGCTATATGTCATATCTATCTCATTATAATTCAAGGCTATTCTTCAGTCCATGATGTTTTCCCATTTACCTACAGATGTTCTTTATTACATTCACTCTTTCCAATGCTGTTTATTTATCTTGTGCTATTTATTAATTGGATATTTGCTGTGTTCTGTTCCACTTTTTTTTAAAAAAATTGTGTTGCAATTTTGTAATCTGGCCACTAATTTGAAGCAATTTATGAAAATAGCAATTAATTGGGAGCTACCCCTTTCATACATATACACAAACCATATTTACCTGAAAGTTTTCTTTGAAACTATCTCTTATCAACTGTCTTTGGTAATTATCACTATATTTAATTAGGTGCAGTTGTTTTTGTTGAACAGTATAGTTACAATTCTATAAGTAAAAATAATCTGCCAAAACAAGGGCGGATTGTTCACTTCGCTTCAATATTATCAGTCTTTTTAAAAACAACTATTTAAAATAGGAAGATAGGGCTTGCATTTTCAACTTTTATTACTGGTAAGAAAATATGAAGACCATGTACTATTTTTGTTAAATTGGTCATTCTCAAACCATGTATTCAGCAAGCAGAATTCATTTAACAGAATACAGTGATATTGAAAACAGTAATTAAAGCCATTACTTTCATAGAACATTTGCCATGGACAACCACTTGCACCCACATTCAAAGATGGAACTAACATGTTCTCTGCTGCTTGAACTCTCTTAAAGAAAAGAGTTCATTTAAATGACATTCTACACAGACATTAATTTTCTAGCTTGGACAGTCAAGAGATTAAAATTCTAAATTTCCCTATTTAATAAAGGTCTGTATTTTTTATGTTTAAGAGAAAGAAACCCATCATAATCCAGAGGAAACGTAAGTCTACTTACCCTTTATTTATCAAGCATGGAAAGAAATAGTATCCAGATACGGGTTTACTCAATTTTTCTTTTAGACTGTTTCATTGCTCTTCATTATTATATTTCATGACTTTAAAGTAGGAGCAAGCAGGAAACAATCTTAGAACTAGATTATAGTTTTGGCTTCCCAATAGAAAATCATTGATTCCAGTAGCCTACCTAAAACCCTGCAATAATATCCACTTTTGTTTTAGTTTGCTTTAAAAATGTTGAATACAATGTAAAGGAGAAATCCCTTGCTTTTTAAATTTACCAACAGAGTTAGCATTTTAAGAAAAGGTTAATCATAAAATAGCTGCTGTTAAAAATGTCCCTATTACCAAAATAGAGGTTGTGGAGATATGCTTAGGTCCAAATTCGGGATCTTCCACCCCTAATTTCTCAAGGAGGAGAATAAATAGAGGGGAACAATGTGTGGAGGAAGAATAGATGGGGACTCAACTCCTTATGAAGAAAAATAGAATAGAATATTCTTTACTGGCCAAGTGTGATTTGACACACAAAGAATTTGTCTCTGGTACTATTAATAGTAATACAACTCTACTACATGGTCATATATCCTTAGACATAAGATAGTGCTATGTAAATTAGGTGTTTAGTAGAGGGATGGCATGGGATAATGTCTAATTGTTTTGGCATGCAATGCCCTATAGCGGCATCCTGATGGGAGAAGTAAAGACTTGCTTGCTGCCTGACTGTTGGTAATTCCGCTCTGTATACGCCTAATGGTTTATTCTGTTACGTCTTGTTCATGACGGAAATAATGAACCAATGTGTAAATGGTTGGATGGTGGCATGCTACAGACAACTGGAATGTGTTATGCCAATCCTCGACTGAGTTATTTGTTTGCGGCAAGCCATCAGCAACACGACCTCGCATGTTCCACATGGTGATAGGGAACAACGGCTTAGCTTGTCGTTTGCGTCTCAAACGACCAACGTAATTGTCTTCCCAGTAATCATAAACATTCTGAAGGTTGTCTGGTTTACTATCGTTCAGTTCGTCGAAGGCGGACCCAACATCTTCCAAAGGAACAAAACTCAGTGCAATTAGCATTTTAGAGTACAGTTTAATGTTCTCGTCATCGCGATACAAATTAGATAAGCCTTCGTTTTGTATACGATGCCATAAGGACTGACCAAGGTGAAACAGACAACCAAGTACGGTAGCATGTGGAAATACAGTTGCCAGTGCATTCATAGTTCCTTGTTCAAAATCAATCAGAATGCTGTCAGGCGCAACCGAAGGTCACAGTTCGATCACTTTGCAGAAAACCCTCTTATAGTCAGCCTATGTTTTTGTTCTCATGAGCACATATATTAATGGAATTGAGCGATTGTCAATTAAAGCATGTATCATAAATACCTGTAGAAATATTTCGGGAGCTACCTTGAATGTTCTGTCCATAAACCAGTGCAGATATTGCTCCAACAATTGCAAATTTGCTGATGTGCCGAACATGAACATTCTGTTTGTGTCTTGATCACCCGAATCCCACAGAAGAAAATTTTCACAACGTGTTGTTACCTTCATAGTGTCCAGAAGAATAATGTCTTGAACAGAATGTGGCCTAGGATTGTTGACATCAGCCCTCTTCCGTTTCCGCTCGACAGTCCGTTGGCTTGCTGAATACGACAGCAAAAGATGGGCTGCTTCCAGTGAAACTCCTGCTGTGCTGTTCACAATAATTTGACAAGGTTTTTCCACACCATTTTCAGCTCGTTCGCGTATAGTCGCTTTTATTTTTTCATTTTCATTTTTTGCGGTATCTGGAGCGTGCATGTGTTCAGTACTTGTTTGTAACGTCCCGTCTGTTCTCTTCTTAAGTCTGCCCGCACACTCTCTTTTAATGCACCTCCACAAAGACGATCCATCTTGGTTTAACTTGTCGCGTCGATATTGATATCCTTCATACAGCAGTTGTTGTTTTCCTTTCTGTGACTTAATAATATCCATGGCTGCAGTATAACTAAAACGTCTTATTCAGTTGGTGAGTGCTGACCGCATTATAACGTAAGTTATAACATACTTATGTGCGTTACACCTGTTCCATCTGTTAAAGGTCCAGCACGCGATTTTGTTGGCGCGCATCTGTCGGTGCGCTACTGTCGGAAATTAATTAGCTGTTTTGACGGCGCGCATTTGTCCATCGCGGTTTTGTCGGTGCAGAAAAGTCTATTGCGCGTTTGTTGGTGAACCAGCCTAGTCATAGAAGTAGACTTTTGGAGCAGACATAATACCCTTAGTATATTATGACTGTAAGATTTCATTCTGAATTCAGAGAATTGAAAATCTCTTTTGACTTGGTCTGATTTGCTTCCTATTTGTATTGAGAGTCAAATCTGAGATGATGTTTGGAGATCCAGAGTTGAATATCTCAGAGTTGAATAGGCGATTCATGTGAGGTGGGCATTTAATAAGCAAGCAAGCAAACAAGCAAGCAAGCAAACAAACAAACAAATAAAATGTGAGTGCAGTAGCACTTAGATATATACTGCTCCATAGCACTTTACGAATTGCTCTCAGCACTTTATAATGTCAGCATATTATCACCAACAATCTGGGTCCTCATTTTACTGACCTCAGAAGGATAGGAGGCTGAGTAAACCTTGACCAGTCAGGATCAACGTTATCTGCAAGCACACCATATGTTTCTATTGAAGAAAGCCTGAATATATACATACCATATGTATTTTAGAGAAATAAATTCAGGAAGTTCATATTAGCTTTCATACATGCATACACAAAAACACAAACATTTGTTGTTTAAGGTTAAGGTTAAGGTTTATTTGATTTATATGCCGCCTTTCTCCCAAGGACTCAGGGCGGCGTACAACATTAAAAGAAACACATAATACAAAAGTTAAAAAGAAATTAAATAGGATAACCCAAACCCAATTAAAATTGACAATGACATTTTTTAAAAGAATTAAAATTAAAATTAACAGTAATCAATAATTTGTTTTGTTTTGTTCAGGCCAGGCTTGCTTGCTGGAAAAGCCAACTTCTTAGGGTGCGTCGGAAGGACCAGAGGTCGGGGATTATACGAAGCTCCGGGGGCAGCTCATTCCAGAGGGAAGGCACTCCCACAGAGAAGGCTCTCCCCCTGGGGGTCACTAGCCGACACTGTCTGGCCGACGGCACCCTGAGGAGGCCAACTCTGTGGAATCGCACTGGATGATGGGAGGCTACCGGTGGCAGTAGGTGGTCTCGCAGGTACCCTGGGCCTAAGCCATGGAGCGCTTTAAAGGTCATAATTAGTACCTTGAATCGCACCCGGAAGACAACTGGCAACCAGTGCAGGCCACCTAAAAGGGGTGTAACATGGGAGTACCTGGGTGCCCCCATGACAACCCGCGCAGCCGCATTCTGGACCAGTTGAAGCTTTCGGGTGCTCTTCAAGGGCAGCCCCATGTAGAGAGCGTTACAGTAGTCCAGGCATTTGGTGACATTTACAGAAACAGATCTGCCAAAATGTGAAGCAATATTTATGCCTCTTACTCTGTCAATGCTCTAAAAAGAACCTTTTTTATAGAACTGAAAGAGTCCATAACGCTGGACTTAAGCTAACCATTACACAAGACTTAGAGTAAATCATGCTTATCTGTTATCTCTTAATTTTTCTCCCCTTGCTCAAATTAAAGAAGACTTTTTTCTTTTTACAGAAATGTTACCTTTTTGCAGCTTCTGAAACAC
This sequence comes from Thamnophis elegans, assembly GCF_009769535.1. Taxonomy (NCBI): domain Eukaryota; kingdom Metazoa; phylum Chordata; class Lepidosauria; order Squamata; family Natricidae; genus Thamnophis; species Thamnophis elegans. The sequence goes on from NC_045550.1 coordinate 18,997,121, forward strand.
TAAATTACTCACAGATATAAAAAAAATGTTTAGATTTAGTTGTGATAATTTTAAGGAACCACTACTTATTTTGCCCTGAGACCCACAGAAGTGTTTCAAAATGTCTATTCCACTATAAATTTGGCATTCAGCCAAGTCCAATCAACACTACCACTAAGTAAATGTACACAAAAGTATATGCTTACAAATTTGTATTTTCAAATGGATGTCTGCTTTATTATTATTTTTCTGACAGTTGAGTATAAAATGAGTGTATTCAATATTTTGGGGGGGAGGTTATTCAATATATGCAATGCTTAATGTATAAATAAAACACAAATTACACATACAAATAGTAAAAATACAATTAAAATCAAAAGACAATTAAAATTAAATCAAAAACAATCCTGCTGTCATTAAGAAGTGGTGGTGGAGAATTAGTTTTTGCCATCTTCTTAAGTACAGAAGAAGCTAAAACATTTCCTTAGGGATAGGAAACTGTTCCAGACAGTTGTAAACTATAACTCTCTTCGAGCAGCTACAGTTGCTTGACCACTAGTCAAGGATACTAGCAGATGTACTTCAAGACTATCTAGAAGAGCTCAGATGTTGCTGAGTTGTAACTTGTTGCTCCCGTGTCACTCTTTTTGGCCTTACATGAATGTAGCAATGTAAATAAATAAAACACAAATTACACATACAAATAGTAAAAATAAAACAGATCTGATTGAACTCTGATTAAAACACTATGTACACTAAACATTCAGAAAGAATGCATAGCACTATCAGATCCTACAGGCAAGTTATTCCTTTCTTTACCTTCATACTTTGTTGTCTTTTGCTTCTAGTTACAGACATGTGAAGCCCCTCTGTATGTAGCCTACTTTGCAGCAGGTGGCCTAGCTACACTGCTAACGTCATTGCAAAATGAATGTAAAATGGCCAGGCTTGGCTTAGGTATGCATGGTCAGTGCCAAGGTTATTAACAAGACACTTGCCTAGGGTGATGCAGAGTTCATTATCTGTAGAACATTGTGAGGATGGGTGAACTAATGGCAAAGCAGCTACTGAGTAGGATTTAACCCAGAGTGGGGGGGGGGGGGGGGATAGGGATTTATACAGGCAGGGAGATCCATAGCTGCAGGAATTTCTACTCCATTTATTTTTATTAAGCCTCATAAACACTGAATCGTATATCCACCTCCACTGGGAGACTTGTTCATAGACTTATATGGCTCATTATATGATGTTCTTTTATACTATTCATCTTAAATGCCCTTGTTCTTAATAAGTTCCATTCCTCGTCTAAATTATGGATTTATAATCTATCCTGTGTTTTGTCATCTTACTACAGCCGTGCTTTAAATCTACTTAGGGAATATTAGACAATAGGCAATTAAATATTACTTTAAGGGGACTTCAAATCCCAGGGGATATCACAAAGTGGGTGGAAACTAAAACTTCTTATATTTCTCAGTTGCTTCAGAAGAGAATTAGGGTTATTTTCTTTTGAAATTGGTGCTCTCCTTATTTAAGGGTTAAAATGACACTTTCTTGTCTTTCCTGTTCCAAATACAACTGATTTTTGAGAGCTGCAACTGAAGGAGCCTCAGAAGCTTCCAGTTCCAAAATGCAAACCTACCAAACCCAAGATAGATTCTTCAAGTCATCCAAGGACTTACTGCACTGGTGAGGGTGATCTAGGATTCAGAATAAGGATGACTTAACTACTGCTGTTTATGAAGCTGTAAATATGTCTATGTGTTTATGAATAAATGTACCACTTGCAGATAAGAGCCAAGGTGGCACAGTGGTTAAATGCAGCACTGCAGGCTACTGCTAGATCAGCAGTTCAGCGGTTCAAATCTCACCGGCTCAGGGTTGACTCAGCCTTCCATCCTTCCGAGGTGGGTAAAATGAGGACCCAGATTGTTGGGGGCAATATGCTGACTCTCTGTAAACCGCTTAGAGAGGCCTGAAAGGCCTATGAAGCGGTATATAAGTCTACTGCTATTGCTATGTGCATTAATGTACTTTGTACATTACAACTTGTTAAGTTGGCAAATCATTTCCAATGCAGTGTCTATACAAGCAACTTTCATTCACATTGCCATTGTTTGTTGACCAAACAGCTTCTATTCTGGTGCTGTCCTGGAAGCATGGGAATGTTTGTGGGGACAACATTTAAAGCTTGTTTTCTGATTTGCCTCCAATTTAATAAACCACTTGTCCCTAGAATGGGTGAGAAAGTAAAATGTGGCTGAGGCAAGGAAGTTTTTTAAGTGCCATTAATAATGGAAGAAATATGCAGGGTATTTTTTTCTAGTCTTGAAGTATAGCAATAGCAATAGCAATAGCAATAGCAGTAGACTTATATACCGCTTCATAGGCCTTTCAGGCCTCTCTAAGCGGTTTACAGAGAGTCAGCATATTGCCCCCAACAATCTGGGTCCTCATTTTACCCACCTCGGAAGGATGGAAGGCTGAGTCAACCCTGAGCCGGTGAGATTTGAACCTCTGACCTGCTGATCTAGCAGTAGCCTGCAGTGCTGCATTTAACCACTGCGCCACCTTGGCTCTATGCTATTGCTATTGCTTTCAGATAAATAGATACAGGATTATCACAATTGACAGAAGTCTATAGAAGACATAACCCTTCCCTTAATCATGCTAGTTCAGGAACTGTACATCTGCATAACAAATCTAGTTAATTATGGCTTCACTTATGTTGCTATAAACTATTTTTGGGAAATATTTGTACTGATTGCTGTGTCAATGTGTATACCAAAATTGCTGCATTGGCACTGATGCAATCAATATGATTCTCTATAAATTATAGACAGTCAATAACTTGCAATATTATAATAAAATATTTCCATGTCTTTGTTTCTGCTTGTTTATATGATGTTCATGCACACGGAATTTCATCTTATGACAGAAAGTCAGTAACACAAGTAGCCAAGACCATTCATGATTTAGCTCCATAGAATTTATTATAGGACTGTTAAAATGTATTGATTGTGTGTCAATGCACTGCACATATGTCCTATTTGGATGTAAGAAAAAGTATGCTGCCCTGCAGTGTAATCTCTATATTAAAAATTCTAGCTTGCAACAAATACCATAATGCCCACAGATAGGATAGGCTGTGGATGTGTTTATAGCATCCTGACAAGCAACTGACTGAGTTGACGTAAGTGTCCTTCCTGTTAGGTAATGTGACATGTCATTCAGTGCAACTAAGGCTAGGAACCTGATTGACAGCTTCTCTATATTATTAAACTGCATTATGTGAAAACATAAAGAACAACGTTTGAGGGACAGCATGTTAACTTCTTTCCCTTTCCCTTCCTCTTCCTTCTCCTCCTTAACTCCTGGTGACTGCCTGCATAAATCCTTGAAATTTTCATAGAAATATTTTAGATGGTTTGCTGTTGCATTCTTCATAGAGCTCAGAGAGAGAGGGATTGGCCCAAGGTCCATGCTAAGACTGATTATTTATTTTATTAATTAGACTTATATACCGCTTCATAGAGCTTTCAGCCCTCTCTAAGCGGTTTACAATTTTTTTTAGCAAGTTGAGTCAGCAACTTGCCCCCACAGTCCGGGTCCTCATTTCACCCACCTCGGAAGGATGGAAGGCTGAGTCGACCTTGAGCCTGGTGAGATTTGAACCGCTGAGCTGCAGATCACAGTCAGCTAAAGTAGCCTGCAGTACTGCACCCTAACCACTGCGCCACCTCGGCTCTGAACTCATGGTCTCCTTGTTTCTGTCTCTCTATCAATATTCATGTTGTATATTTCTAGATCTGTTTTGCAGCCCTTGTTGCTGGAGAATCACCCACCTCCAATATAATCTAAATGACTATATGGGGATCAAATTAATAATAACTTTAGTTATCCATTTATTTTCCATTTTATTTGCCTGTATTCTCATTGTCCACATTTAGTTCCCTTCCTTTACAACAGTGTTTATAATCTCCCTATTTCATATATCTGTAAAGCTGCTAGGAGTCAGTGAAAACTTACGCCATAATACTGTTAAACATAAAAATGCCATGAGTTTCTGATCTACTATATGACTGTAATAACATTCCTGAATCCAACTCATAAAGACTTCTAAGCTTTGTTTCTCAAATTTGTGCTTATTTAGAATAATCATACTAAAGTCTATGTTGCATTTCATTGGAACTTATCTAAGTATGGGTACATCTGAATTCACATCACAACTGCTGCAGAGAGTTTCAGTCCCAACTACTTGCTACTTAGAATATTATGCATTACTCTCTGCTATATTATTTCTATCCAACAGAGCATCAAATTCAGAAAATTAATTCCATTTAATAAGTATGTCTGCAATGCATGCACGTCCATATATGTGTATGCCCAGTGCACAGAGAATAAAATAAATCAATATGCTAATCATAATATTAAATGAAATTAAGGGGTACCTATTATACATTCATTTTAATGCTATTTTGAATAATGAAGCTAACCATCTGTCAATCCATGGAGTTGGGTGGAAAGGGATAGAATCCTGTCACTGTTGATGTGCCATTCAACATGATGTTATGCTGAAATATATCTACTTAGTGTAATGCCAATGGCTGTGTGCCTTTTATGAAGCTGACTGCGGAGTGTAGTCAAGGTTTTTTGTTTTTTATAAAATAGCCCCCTTCAATCTATTCAACTTTCTTATAGACAGGCATACTTCTTGTAGTAATTGCTTATGATCAAAAACTAAAATACTACTATCTGAGTGTAGAACTCAGTGGCTGTCACTTGGTTTTGGTGCCCTAACAGTTTTTACCATTAAAAATACAATCTGTTATTCATTTTAATCAGCAGTTGCTTCCTTATCATTGAGAAATTGAGAAACACTTTTTCTGTTCTTTGAATAATAATCCATGTCTTCCATGTGTATTGCTGCTATAGTAAAGAATCCAATTTTAGCATTTATTTATCCAGATTCTGGGATCTGGTATAAAGTGATGAAATAACAGAGAAAATTGATACAAGCAGGGACGTGCAGGCAGGGGAGGCAGGGGAGGCAGGCCCTCACCACTGTCATCATGAAAAGAAAAAAAAATGTAAAAGGAAAAAGGCTGAGGTAGTTGCTGCCAGAGTCACAGTGGATGACTGCTTAGTGCCTCATTTAGTCTATCTTTATGATCACTTGAGCAGAGTTAAGCAAGGGTTTAAAGGTGAAAAATTCCTTATGTAGATGAGGCACGTGGTTCTCTCGCCTCCTCCTGTAGAGGGCACTTTTTTTAGAGGCTTTTTTAAACAGTTAAGCAGAATCATCCATTGGAGACTCTGGCAGCAGCTAGCCCAGTCTGACCTCAGCAGCTCTTGTCTTTTTCCTTTTACATTTTTACATTTTCATCATGGCAGGCAAGAGCAGAGTTGAAATCCTCTGTGAAAGAGCTGGAAAAGGTATGTGGGTCAGAGGGAGTGGGAGGAATTCAAAATTAATGTAATTTGTAAGTAATTGTATTATTGTAAGTAATTTGTGTGTGTTTGTGTGTGTGTTTTTTTTACCTGCTGCTGCTGGTGCGTGGGCTGGCACTTTTTTTAATGTTTCAGCAACCCAAAACTGTTAAAGCGAGGAGGCTGACCATTCAGCAGACATGTTTATAATCATTTTCCGTTTCCTGTCTAAGGGGAACCATTTTAAGCGTGGGATGTCTTCATTAATATAATCTGCCCCTTTCTCCTTCTGATGCTGTTTTGTAGGAGAGGGGAGAAAGATGGGTTCTCCCTTGGTGTGGTAGAGCCCTTCCGAAAGCCCTGCCACTGTGTCCGCCATTAGAGGCGTCCCGCGAGACGCTTCTATGTCAGACACAACGTCGGGGCTTTTGGAAAGCCCCGCCGAAGCCTCGCCGCTGTGTCTGACATAGGGCGGCTTTTGCCCATTTGCCTCACCAGCCATAAACCCCACCCACGTCACTGGATACAAGCATAGAGGAAAGCCCAAGGACTGGCATCTACTGGACATAAAAGTCATGATCCAGAGACTATTATGTCGAACTTTGATTACCTGGCCTGCTTTAGTATGAAAATTCAAGAGTTGAGGGATAGTTATAATAAATGGCTACAGAGTGATAAAAAATGTAATGGCTAAAGTGACCAGATTTTAAAATTGGTAAAGCGGGACACCATTGGCGGGCGGGGCGGGGGGGTGGGTGTTCTTGATTAAAAATTTTACCGCCTGGCGCTGAAGTGAAGCTGCCAAAGCTCCTGCCCATGGCAGCAGCGGTGCTTCCTCCCCCTCCGCTCGGAGCACCTGAGCTGGGCACCGCGTTACCCCTGCCCTGCCCCCTCCTCCGCTGCCATGCTTTTGAGGAGCCATCGGGCCTTTTTTCCTGCTCCCGCCTCTCCGCCGCCTTCCTACTGGCTCCCATGGCCTCAAGGCTCCTCAAAAGCACGGCGGGAGCTTTGGCGGCTTCACCTCAGCTGCAGCGCCGGGCAGCAAATCCAGCAGTGCTGTTAGAGGAGGAGGAGGCAGCAGCAGTTAGTCCGGTGGTGGCAGGGGCTTACCGTCAGTCCACCCTGCTCATCACAACAAATCACCGCGGCTACGCGGGAGTAAAAAAGTGCTGCGCGGACTTCCTGGGAGGAGCCTACTGATGGTGGCAGCTTAAAATTTAGCTGCCCCCAAATTCCTGATCACGTATCTGTTTAGATGATCATCCATCTGACGTCTTAACAGGTTTTCTTATCCTTCAGGCAAGAAGGGAAGAAGAATAGTTTTGCTTGCAAATGCCCTTCGATTTTTGCAGCTTTTGTGCCTGCAGAGAGAGGGGGGCCAGCCCAAAGCAGAACGGCGTCCGTGCTGGGAACTTCAAACTGCCTTGTGCGGTACAAAGTAAGTCTCCCCCACTCAGTTCAAAGCTTTGATTTATTTGATTTTATCACGAGCTGAATCCGTCTACGTGGAAATTAATTGTTTACCAAGATTTTAGCTTCCTCTTTTTACAAGATCTTCCTCTGAAAATCTTTTTACTTAGAGGCTTTTAAAATGGCGCTGAGCAGGCTGGATTCTCTGGTAATAATGATTATCTTCTTAAACTTTTTGCTAAATGCTACAGAACTCTAAAATTTCAAAGGAGCGTCCTTATCACCTGTTTTACAATCGGCCAGCAGAAGCCTTCTAATTAGTTTCATTTTTACAAGACTTCCATTCTCTCATTAATCTTGCTTATCTGGAACTTAAATGGTGATGAATCTGCTGAACTGTCTTGTTACAATGCTTATTTTCTGAAAGTTTTGCCAAGCCTCAAATTTCAAAGTAAAGGGAGAAATTCAGCGTCTTTACTTATAGCTGCATAGTCAGGCAGCAGAGTTTTATTAATTGCTGGAAGATAAATTTTGGAATGGCCTCAAAACCAAATCCTAATTTGAAACCGTCACCCTCTATTCCCAGGGGCACATCCCCAGGGCCTGGCACAAGGTTGCAGCCTCCGCTCCCTACGCCCCCTGCTGGGGATTTGTTAACGAAAGAATTCTTCTTGAGTGAACTAAGTGTGGCTCTTAACGCACAGACAATTAAAATGGAAGATAAACTTAGAGATCTTAAAGAGGAGATAAAACAGGAGATAAAACAGGAGGGAAAAGAGGAAATAAAAGAAATAAAAGAGGAAATTAAAGGTGAAATAAAAGGACTTAAACAGGAATTGTATGAGAAAATTGATGCCAGGGTTGTTAAAATTAAAGATGAAATGCTGAGACTTGTAACTGTATTGACAGAACATGTTTCCGGAATTGAAGATAGTCTAGAGGATCTTAATGAGGCCAATACCAACTTGACATTGAAAACAGAGGCGGTGGAACAAAAAGTGGAAAATGCTGAAAAAGAAATTATTATGATACAATATAGACAAATGGAGTTCGCATTAAGAGTAAGGGGGCTGCGTGAGGAGAAACAGGAGAACCTGAAACAGATTCTATCAGAAGCCTTTGACCGCCTGGTGGGAAGACCAGGGACCAACCTCGACTGGCAGATCGACAAAGTTTATCGCGTGAACTCTTGGGTGGCAAAGCAGAAGCAGCTTCCTCGAGACATCGTTATATACTTCACTACAAGAGAGCTTAGAAATATGGTACTACAAGAGTCTTATAACACTAAGCTTCAAACTGGCGGTCAAGACCTGATTGTTTTGAAAGAGATACCACCTCAAATGTTAAGAGCCAGGAGAGACTACGCTTTTTTAGTCGAAGAACTCAGAAATCGTCAGATACAGTATAGATGGGACACACCATTTGGCATTATACTTACATTTGATAGGCAAAGATATCGCCTCAACTCTGTATGGAAAGCCCGAGATTTTTATCATAATATTTTGAAGGCTGGATATCCTGCATCATCTGGACCTGGAGAAAGACCACAAGAAGGACAGGACAGGCAGCAAACTACACAACCACCAGATAAGATGGAGCATCTCTCTCTTCTAGAAGTGCAAGGTGTTATGGAACAAAGACCTAGTCGCATGATTACTAGACGAATGGAGAAACAAGCTAAAAAGCAACAACATCAACAATCACCGGCCATCGATCAAGGAGCTACAATAACAAGTCTGGAAGCAGTGGGAGGAGCTAGGCCTAAGGTTAAACAGGCCATGCAGGAAGCTCTAAAAATGCTTCAGCCAACCAAAGATGACAACTAAGATTTTAACATGGAATGTCAATGGATTGAATTCCCCACAGAAGAGAAAGAAAATATTTCACTATCTCAAACAGTTTAAGAATGACATAATTTGTTTGAAAGAAACTCATATCAAATCAACTGATCAAAAATATTTGATTAACTCAAAACTTGGTCAACATTTTGTAGATTCTGCTATGGAAAAGAAGAATGGTATAGTTGTATACTTAAGAAAAGACATGAAAGCTGAATTAATTGAAGCAGATCCCTTCGGAAGATATATCGCTTTAGACCTAATCCTAGAAGGGAAAAAGACATTACTTTTGGGAATTTATGCCCCTAATCAACAGCAAGATGGATTCTATAGAAATCTTCATGCTAAATTAGTACAGTGGGACTATAGTTCCTGTATACTATTGGGTGATTGGAATGGTGTGAGACACTAAGAGAGATAAGAAGACTTCTTGCCCAAATACTAAGATGCGAGCAAAGTTACCCAAACCTTTTTTTGACATCATGGATGACTTTGAATTGAGAGATATTTGGCGAGAAAGAAATGCAGAGGAACATGATTTCACTTTCTTCTCTGATAGGCATCAATCCCTTTCAAGGATTGATTTTATACTAACCACTAATGATTTGCTTTCTAGGGTCAAGAAGACAAAGATTGCGGCTAGGGTCCTTTCGGACCATAACCCAGTTTGGATGGAGTTGGGAAGGGTAGTGCAGGCAAGAAGGTCTTGGAGATTGAATGAAAACTTATTTAGATATGAAAAGTATATTAATGATTGTAAAAAATTGTTATCTGAATATTTTGTTTTGAATATGAATAAGGGTACATCTATGGAATTCGTATGGGATGCAAGCAAAGCGTATATGAGAGGAGTGCTGATGAATATAAATAAAACACATAGATATAAACAAGGGTTAAAACAAACAGAACTGGAAGAGGAAATTAAGAGAAAAGAGTTGGAGCTAACAATGAATCCAGGCGATACAAAGGTTAAGGAAGCTATCACCATATTAAAATCTCAATTTGACATGTTGATCTCTGACCAGGTAGCTACTAGTTTATTATATGCAAAACACAATACCTTTTGTAACGCAAACAAACCTGGCAGATGGTTAGCTTATCAGATTAGGAAAAAAAGGAAAACTCGAAATATATCTAAACTGATTTACAGAGGGAAGGAGGTGTTTCAACAGGAAGAGATTCAAAAGGTATTTCGGGAATTTTTTACAGAATTGTATAAAGGGGATAAAACTAATGGTCTAGATATAGACAAATATTTAGATAAAGAGAAAATACTTTCAGTTAGAGAAGAGCACAGGCAAAAATTGAATCAACCAATAACCTCGGGGGAAATTTTGCAGGTAATTAAGCAATTAAAGTTAGGGAAAGCACCAGGTACAGACGGTTTGACAGCGGTTTACTATAAAAATTTACAGTTAGAAATGGTAGAACCTCTTAGAGAATTATTTAATAAGATTCAAACGGAAGGTAAAGTGCCTCCATCTTGGAAGACAGCGTTTATATCTTTGATACCCAAAGAAGATCAAGATACTACCCAACCAAAAAATTATAGACCTATCTCATTACTTAATGTAGATTATAAAATCTTTACTAAAATACTAGCAAATAGGTTAATGCTGGTTATTCAACAATTGATACACACTGACCAAACAGGTTTTATACAGGGGAGACAGATGAAAAGTAATGTCAGATTAATTATTAATGCATTAGAATATTTGGGAAAGAACAACCAGATCCCTGCTGCGTTCATATTCCTGGATGCTGAGAAGGCCTTTGATCGAGTTAATTGGCAATTTCTGTTGAAGATACTGCAAAAAATGCAGATAGGAGATAATTTTTTACAGTCAATTAAAGCAATATATCAACAGCAAACAGCACAAATTATAATCAATGGAAGTTTAACAGACTCCTTTCAAATTGGAAAAGGTACAAGACAGTGCTGTCCTTTGTCTCCGCTATTGTTTATTATAACTTTGGAAGTATTGTTGAATAAAATACGGGGCTTGGATGGTCTAAAAGGGATCAAGATTAGGCAGCAAGAATACAGAGTGCGCGCTTTTGCGGATGATTTGGTCATAATATTGGAACAACCGCAGGAATCCAGTAGGGTTTTAATGAATACGATTAATCAATATGGTCAAGTATCTGGTTTTAAAATAAATTTAGGAAAAACCAAAATATTAGCTATAAATATGAATGCTAAACAAAAGGAAGAACTAGGAGGGACGCTAGGATGTGAAGTGGTCAAAAAAGTCAAATATCTTGGAGTCAATATTTTAACCTCAAACGGGAAATTATATAAGCATAATTATGAACCACTTTGGCATAGTATACAGATAGAGATGAAAAAAATGGGAGAAATTGCACTTATCTTTGCTGGGCAGGATAGCAGCAGTGAAAATGAACATCTTACCAAAATTTTTATTTCTCTTTCAAATGTTACCTACTCTTTAAAAAGATGCGAATCTTTTAGAATGGCAGAAGGGTATCAACAAATTTGTATGGGCAGGAAAGAAGCCGAGGGTAAAGATGAAAATAATGCAAGATGCACGGGAGAGAGGAGGCTTGAAATTACCTAACTTAAAATTATAATACGATGCAGTGGCGCTATCTGTAATTAGTGATTGGACTCATTTAACTAATGATAGAATACTGAATATCGAGGGATACGATCTGGTATATGGTTGGCATGCTTACTTGTTGTTCAACAAAAAACTGGATAGGAAGTTTAAAAGTAATATTTTAAGAAATGCTTTACTGCGGGTCTGGAAAAAATACCAATATAAATTAAATGACAAAATACCCATGTGGGCAATTCCTAGACATACAATTGAAAATATGAACATAGCACGAAAACAGGATAGAACTACCTATAGACAGCTTCTCATTTTGGAAAGGGGGGTACTACAACTAAAATCTTTGGAGGTATTAAAAGAGGAGAAGGTAATTCAAACATGGTTCCAGTATGGGCAATTACAGGCCAGGTAGAAAATCGATCAAAAAATGGTTTTATCCAAGCTGAAGATAATTTGTTTAAACAAATAAGAGATCAAGGCTTAATGCATATAAAGAGGATATATAATGTACTAATACAGATGGATTCGGAAACAGAATTAGTTAAAGATTGTATGATAAAGTGGGCTCAAAATATTGAAGAACCAATAATGTTGGATACATGGGAAAGAATATGGGTAACAAATGTGAAATTTACACAAGCTCAAAATCTAAGAGAAAAATTTTATAAGATGTTCTATAGATGGCATTTAGATCCTAAAAAGCTGGCTTCTATGTATCCGAATGTACAGCCTAAATGTTGGAGGTGAGGTTCTCTCGATGCTACATATTATCATATATGGTGGACCTGCCAAAAGGTTAAGGCATTCTGGATAAAAATATGGTGGATTATGCAAAATATCTTTAAAAGAAGGATAAAGTTTACTCCTCAGTTATTCTTACTAGGTATATGTACTGACTTTACAGTGGTAGAGACTAACTTGATTCTGCACCTAATAACGGCAGCAAGACTGTTGGTGGCGCAATACTGGAAGAAGGAAGACTTGCCTACAACTCAAGAATGGACATTGAAAGTCACAAATTTAGCCGAGATGGCTAAAATATCAGCATATCTTAAAGATCACTCAAATGAGAGATATAAACGAGACTGGAAAAAATGGATTGATTATATACAAAATAAATACGGGACCAAGAAATTCCAGTTAGCCTATGCTTAAGATCAGAAATGATTTAAATTGTTTAAAGTTAGTTGAGCAAGAAGAAGCTAAGGTCAATGTAGAATGTCATTAATTTCTTTATTTCTTTTTTTTCAATAGATTTTAGACTGTGTTTGTTAAAAATCCATACCGTGTACGGATTCTGGGAAGTCGGGGGGGGGGGGAAGGAGGAGGGGGTGGAGGGAGGGAGGGGTATACATTAGGCTAGAAACTAGAACTATCTTGACATACAAAAAATTGTACTTCGATGTTTTACTGATTGAGGAATGATGAAATGTTTGTTTTAAAAGAAATAAAATTTTTGAACTTTAAAAAAAATAAAATAAAATTTAAAAAAATTAAAACAAAAGTGCTGCATGGTGTTTTCTTGCCTTGGGAACAGTGGTCCCGCGGGGGAGTCTCCGGCTGCTGCGCTCGCCTCGCCCGCCAGCCCCCGAAGTGCGCGAGGGATGCTTTGGGGGAAGCCTCCGCTTCCAGACCCCGTCGAGGGCCACACACACAGGTGGCTCTTTTCGGAGAGGCGGAGGCTTTCCCATGGCTTGTCCGGGTGGAAGTGGGGCTGGAAAAGTGAGCCGCTCCCCCGCCCATCTGCCCGCTCACTCGCTACACCCCGCCCATGAGAGCGGCAGCGGATGGGCGGGGGAACGAATGAGCGGCTCACTTGCTCCCCGCCCATCCGCTCGCTCACTCGCTATAGTACCCAGCCCATGCGAGTGGCAGCGGATGGGCAGGGGAACGAATGAGCGGCTCACTCGCTCCCTGCCCATCCGCTCGCTCACTCGCTACACCCAGCCCATGCGAGCAGCAGCGGATGGGCGGGGGAACGAATGAGCGGCTCACTCGCTCCCCGCCCATCCGCTCACTCGCTACAGTACCCCGCCCATGCGAGCGGCAGTGGATGGGCGGGGGAGCGAGCGAGAAGGCGCCAAAATTAAAGCAGGATATTTTGAGAATGCCCCAGGACGCGGGAAAAATTATGAAAAGGCGTGGCTGTCCCGCCAAATGCGGGACATCTGGTCACCCTAGTAATGGCTGAATACTATAGTGAAAGTAGAAGCTTTTATGTTAATCCCTTTATTTCAAGAGTTCTGGGTACAGCAGTGCTTATTACCTGGGATATCTATGAAAGATTCTGATTTATTTCTTTAAGGAAAAAGTTTAAATTTTTATAACTTTCCAGAGGTAATGTAATTTTTTTCTTTATCTTATGGTGCAAAATAAAGGTTCCTGTGGAAAGAATGATAGTATAGGGACCAATATATGGGGGAGTGGTAGAATGTGATACAATTTAAATTAAATTGCATCTTTAAATTAAAGCAAAAGGAATCACTGATAATATATGTAGGGCTTGCCTTAATATCACAATGGAAACTCATGTGCTGATTCAAAATTTTCAGAATTGGATAGAAAAGGCTTTTATACTTCTTGGCACTTGAAGTTACCTTCAGGCTTTTATCCTTTCTGTGAATTCTGTGCTATGATTTGAATGACATTCTCTAGTCTTTTCCTTCTTTTGTCTTGCATTTAATGTGATAATGATCAAAGGAAATGCCAGAGGAAGAGAGAGTGTTTCTCACTTTTTTGCCTCTTTTGGCCCTTCTTGTCCTCAGTTGCTGCCTATCAGCCTCTGTTTTGCTGCTTGCTTTTCAGCTGCCATTGAAATGGGGAGGGAGGGCATGGTATTTGGGTGAGGGAAATAATCTGTACAGGAGGACTGTTAATTGGGAGTTGTTCTCACCATTCGTTTCCGCATGTGGAAGGAGGGGAGTTTCCCGCCAAGGCCAACTGTCCGGCATACCAACCTGATGATGATTTTTGAAGATGTCTCCCACCTGACAGCTGTGGAGATATACAATTGGACTATGGACTGGGGTACCAAGGGGAGGGGAATGAATCATATATTGATATCTAATGCTTTCGCGCCCTTTTGCTCAGATCCAGCTTTGCTTAGCTTCTCATTACTTATAATCAGTAAAAGTACTCTTAATTCTGCAAACTGGAGTTGAGTTTCTTTCTTGGTTATTAAGTGAAGGAGCCGTGACACTGCCTGTGTTTACCATCACTCTATTAATGACTGTGGACTTTTGTCAGGGAAATCCATGCTTCCACAGCTTTCAACAGAAAAGAAATGGGGCACTTAAATATAACTCATAATATGCATTTAAAAAATATAGTATCGCACACAATCAAAAATAAAAGGTATATGTGTCTTTGTGTAGACTGTTACAGAAATACTTGGATTAGTTAAGTAGAATGTTGTTTCTCTATCCCAGCCATGTCAAATACACAGCCTGTGGGCCGAATCCAGCCCGTGATAAGCCCAGAGTTGTTCTGTGGTGACTTCCTGGAGACATAGAGGCACCAGCCTGTGCCACCCCAGCCCTGGCCAACCCTAACCCCATCCACCCAGGCAGCTTTGATGGCCAGGCCAGGCCCACCCTGGGTCCCCAAGGACAAACAATATCCCAATAGAGCCCACAGTGGGATCAAGTTTGACACCCTGTTGTATCCATTTCCATTTAGAAGACCATCTTTGCTTTGTCTACATTTGGATGGCTGTGTACAGCTAAATAGAGCCCATTTAAATAATATTTCACAACAGTGATTTTTCTAGACATTTCAGATTGTTTGTTTTACCTTTCTCTTGTTTCAAATTCCAGTTCTCTCTTTTTTTATCTGTACAGATTATGTTGCTTACGGATCCTGAGATTGAAAGCAGCCTGCTGATCAGTTCTGATGAAGGAGCCACCTATCAAAAATACCGGCTGAACTTCTACATCCATAGCATGCTCTTTCATCCCAAGCAGGAGGACTGGATTTTGGCATACAGTCAGGATCAGAAGGTTAGTATTACTTTTATGCTCTGCTAGGACCAAATCTATTATTGGACAGAATAAAGTGTCAGTTAACAGCCAGCATATCAGGAAAGACAGCAGATTCAAAGGATATACCTGACATTTACCTCCTCTAATTGCTCCCTAAAATAACCAAGGGCTCAATTTATATATTGATGAGTACATTAGATTTGTAAGTCTGAAAAGTAGAAGATGGACAAGAAAAAGAATTAAACCTGTTTTAATTTCTTTAACTTCTACATCTAATTAAATTAATGCGGTTAGTATCCATTCATGTATTTAATTATTTTCCTCTTGTGTCACATTCAAATTGGAATAGGCATAAAGCTCTGGAAATCAAGGCAACTCATCATTCCAGAGACTCTTACCTGGTCAATTCCTCATTAATTTAAGAAGCCCTAGAGTAATAATGGAAGTTGGTTTATGCTTTGCTCAATATGTCTTTGCAGGATAGGTGCTACACAACTTTACATAAAGTATATCATATTAAATGCCTATCTTTTAACACAGAAGTAGGCAACCCGCAGCACTGGAATGGCAAGCAATATTCCTATATTGCTCCCTACTCGCCGCCCCCCTTTTTGGGGGGAGGAGATACATGTTTCTTTAACCATGATTTGAGAGCAGGGTTTCTTATGATTTTGGGAAGGGAAACGCACCCAATTACAATTTCAAGCACTTGGCAGGAAAAACTCCATAAACTATGAGGATTTATGAAATATAAAAAATAAAACTCCAAAATCCTTCCTAGAAAAAATGACAAGAGCAAGAAAATCCTGATTTCAGCCACTTTACTTCATCACTCTTCCTTTTGGTTCCAAAACATATTAAATGCCGTCTCTAGGTGGCCATAGATTGTCCATTCCTGCTCTGAATTTTTTTTGTAAGTGAGATACCTGCATTATGTTGTTTATAGAGGATAGATACAACAGGTGGATGGGAGAATGTCAAATGACTGGCCATTAGGCCAATGAACAGGCCACTAGGCAGGTGAATTCGAATGATAAGAAAGCAGCAGTGAACATTAGTTAGCAGCAAATATTTGTTTTACCCTCCAGGTGATGGTTATCCCAGACTGTCTTTATTCTTAGATGCTATTTCCTTAAGCCACAGATTGGTTAGGGAACAGTTTTGTACCTGGCTTCTTTTTCTGACAAAATGGGAAAGAATTCACATGCATTTGTAGGTAATGTAGACATTTAGTTCTGCATGTCTTAAGATCATTTAATAAAATCATGTAAGCTAATGTATCATGATATTTGATTCAACATATTTAAAGCATACACAACAGATCATCAGTATCATCCAAAATATTTTAATATTCATAAGTACAAATCCTGGCGGTTAACTGAATTAGTTTACTCTAGAAGATTTAAATCAAGTCAATTCTACTAGATTTTTGAGACACCACATTCTTAAAGTATCCCTAAAAACAATTTTAGCTTTCTGTCACAAAGCAGGGCAAAATATCCTGAGCATGAACAAATTGACTTTATTTAAAGAAAAATACATATATGTCATTTAGCAGGCACTATTCAAATAGCCTGTCTCCAAGTATTAAATTTATTTCTATCCCTTTCTCCCCAAATAAGGTTTATGAACAATTTTGCTAGAACAAAAATAAAAGAAATACTCAGTTTCTTCATACATTTTCAGCAAATGACTCAGATATTTTATAAATATGACAGAGTTCAACGGTGAAAAGAGAGATTAAAAGAATGGGATGGGACAAAATTACCAAAGGAAACAAAAATGTCAAAGTAAACATATTAATTTTGAATATTTTTACTAATAACAAAATAAACATATATTCCATTACAAAAATCAGCCCTGTGTTTTACAAGTTTGTGTTTACACTCTTGTGTTTTACAAGATTGTGGAATGAGGGCTTTCCTGAGATCCTTATGGCTCCCATCTGATGGTATTCTGTAAGACCTTGAAAACCTCTCCAGGTTTGGGTTGAGATTCTCCTATTTGTAATGTTTTATATCTTTAGAAGATAATTGTCTGTATTACCATCTTGTAATTATCTTGTAATCACCTTGTAATTATTCAGGTTCGAGTATTGTATGTCCTTGTTTTTATGTTGTTCTTTACTCTGTGAGTGGTCCATCTTTTGAACAGCATCAAAACTGAAAACATAGAAATTCACCATTAATGTCACAGAAACACCATTGGGAATTTATACATTAGTTTTCATAAAGCTTTGTTCCATAGATATCCCATGGAAGTGTTTTTTCCAATTATTCTATCAAATACTTTCAGTCTGCCCAAGTTCTGTCGATAATAACCATAGAATTGGCCCCTTGCTACTTTCATTTGCTTACATGGGGGAAAAAATCAGTTCCTCTACTTTGTAGCCTTGTACAATTTGCCATGTTATGGCAGTGGCTGTGATAAGTACATATGTTTTTAATCTATAAAAATGATTAAACAAATTCCAGAAGAACATTATTAGATTTCAGCTGATAATGAGCTGCCAGGTTCAAAGTTAACGTCTGACTATCACTGAGAAATAAGCAAGAGATGGCTACGAACCTGCCAAAGTACTATCTGAAGTCACTCAGTTTGTTTGGTCTATTTCACCTAAGTTTAAGGGGGGAAATAGTACCCTTGAATTGTACCTAAATTTCATTATAGGCAGATAAAGGGGAAGAAATATAAATTATTGTATAGCTAGATCAGTGGTGGGATTCAGGTAATTTAACAACCAGTTCTCTGTCCTAATGATTTCTTCCAACAACCAGTTTGCCAAGCTACTCAGAAAGTTAACAACCGGTTCTCTCGAAGTGCTATGAACTGGCTGAATCCCACCACTGAGCCAGATTAAACATAAACAGTATAGCCAAATGGTCACCATTTGCTGACCAGGGGGATCAGGCACAGGGGGATCAAGTAGACCAGGCACAGGGGGATCAAGTAGAACAGCTCTGGGTTGAGTTTCAGGACGTTACCCCCGGGGATGTGGACAAGGCCATGAGAGCTGTAAGTTCCTCCACCTGTGCTCTGGATCCGTGTCCCTCATGGCTGGTTGTTAACTGCAGTGAGGTGACACGAGGCTGGATCCAGGCGGTTGTAACCGCCTCCCTTCGGGAGGGGAACTTCCCCGCCGCACTGAAAGCGGCGGTGGTGAGACCCCTCCTGAAGAAACCATCCTTGGATCCAGCTGTCCTCAATAGTTATCGCCCGGTCTCCAACCTTCCCTTCTTGGGGAAGGTTGTTGAGAAGGTGGTGGCCTTCCAGCTCCAACGGTCCTTGGAGGAAGCAAACTATCTAGACCCCTTCCAGTCAGGCTTCAGACCCGGTTACAGCACAGAAACCGCGTTGGTCGCATTGATGGATGATCTTTGGAGAGCCAGAGATGAAGGACATCCCTCCATCCTGGTCCTCCTTGACCTCTCAGCGGCTTTCGATACCATCGACCATGGTATCCTTCTGCGACGACTGCGGGAGGTGGGAGTGGGAGGCACCGTGCTACGGTGGTTCTCCTCCTACCTCTCGGACAGGTCGCAGTCGGTGTTAGTGGGAGGGGAGAGATCGTCCCCAAGGCCCCTAAATTATGGGGTGCCGCAGGGTTCGGTCTTATCCCCCCTACTATTCAACATCTACATGAAACCGCTGGGAGAGATCATCCGCAGGCACGGGATTAGATACCATCAATATGCGGACGATACTCAACTGTATCTGTCCGCCCCGTGCCAAATCAATGAAGCAGTTGACGTGATGGGCCGGGGTCTTGAGGCCGTTATGGACTGGATGAGGGTTAACAAGCTTGTGCTCAACCCAGAAAAGACCGAGTGGCTGTTGTGTTTCCCTCCCAAAGATTTGGCAAACATTCCAACACTCAGGCTGGGGGGTCAAATTCTACACCCCTCAGAGAGGGTTCGCAACTTGGGAGTCCTCCTGGATCCACAGCTGTCATTCGACCACCATTTAACGGCTGTGACCAGGGGGGCATTCGCCCAGGTACGCCTGGTGCGCCAGTTGCGACCCTACCTGGACCGGGAGGCCCTCACAACAGTCACTCGGGCCCTTGTGATCTCTAGGCTGGAATACTGCAATGTGCTCTACATGGGGCTGCCCTTGAGGAGCATCCAGCGACTTCAGCTAGTGCAGAACGCAGCCGCGCGAGTGATTGCGGGTGCCCCCCGATTCACCCGCATAACACCTATCCTCCGCGAGCTGCGCTGGCTACCTGTCGATCTCCGGATGCGCTTCAAGGTGCTATTAATCACCCATAAAGCCCTACATGGCAGTGGATCTGGATACTTGAGAGACCGCCTTCTGCCAATTACCTCCCTACGACCTATAAGATCCCATAGATTAGGCCTCCTCCGCATTCCATCGGCCAGCCAGTGTCGGCTGGCAACTACAAGGAGGAGAGCCTTCTCAGCAGTAGCCCCGACCCTTTGGAACGAGCTCCCCGTGGAGATTCGTACCCTCTCCACCGTCCAGGCCTTCCGCATAGCCTTGAAGAACTGGCTCGCCCGTCAGGCCTGGGGATAAGAATTGCTACCCCGCCCGAATGATGAATGAATGTTGCTTACTATTTTTATTATATGTTGTTGTCTTAATATTGTATTCCCCTCTCCCTGGTTTTCTGTGAGCCGCCCTGAGTCCCCTCAGGGAAAAGGGCGGCCTACAAATGCTAATAAACCACTAAACCACTAAACCAATTAAAGGCAAAAGGGCTTTTATATGAAGAACTATGTCAGGATAGAGAAATGAAATATATGATTATTAAAAACACAAATGATGTCATATGTGAACTTTTGTGCTCTCAAAATAATGCAACACACAGCCATTAATGTCTAAACTGTATGAATAGTGTGAAAATTTCCCTCTGGATCTAGTAGATATTCACTTGTTTTACTCTTAAAAAGAATATCAATACATAAAGTTTGATTTTACCTTCATCATGTGTGCATGTGTGGATATCGGTAGATATATGTATCTGATCATTTTAATGATGCTGATATAATTTTATTGTTATATTTTCATGTTTATTTCATATTTTATACCCTATTTTACAATTGTGCACCACCTTTATTCTCTGGAAAAGGAAAATAAAACAATATTAGAAGAGAAAATATCTTTATTATATTTCACTTGGTTGTATAGTACATTGCTTGACTCCCCACATTCAGTGTCACTGGACATGTTCCCCTTGGTCCTTGGAAATCATAAATAAGAGTGTGGGGGGGGGGACCCAATGGCTACTGCTGAACACAATTGCCTATCCCTGGAATGTTATCTGATATAGAATTATAGTACTTATTTTCTTCAAATATCTTGATATATAAATTAAAGATTTTGAAGAAATTATCCAAACAGCTAATATCTTTTCAATTTGTGGATATCAAGTACTTGTCATTTCACAAAATACTTGTGTAAGAAAAGAGAATCATGTTAGAGAACATTGATTAGAAGTAGCTTTGCCTAAACACATTAATGATGGTGTAATAGTTATTTCTTTTGTTTTGTTTGAAAAATTAAAATGGCATGACAGGAAAGAAAAACAAATGGTTGGACTGTTAATTTCAGTACATTTTAAGTAATCTTTTCTTTTGTTTAGAGAACTATTAGAAGGCTTGGTCAATATCAGTGGTCCCCATCAAGAATAAATGAATAAGAACTCAGACACCCAGTGAATCATATTAATGGCTTTTGTGCAACTTGACTGGTTGCTTGGATTTTCATTTTCTGCATTAGTTAATTTTTAACCTATTGAGTATTGGAAGGACAGGGCTAACTAACAAAGGAAATGGCAATAATACTAGATGGCCTAACTATTATTAACTAGCACATGGGATTTCCCTAATCAACTTGCTCAGACCGACAAAACTACTTTTATAAGCAGTGAAACATTTCAAACCAAAAAGAAAAATAAGTCCAGTTGCCATGACTCAACTTCTAGACAACTCTATCTGGATGATTGAGAATCTTGATTGACATAATGACATAATTTTAAATCCTTAGTTAAATGAACTGGAATAAGCTTTCAAACAGAAATAACAATAATTGCTATGCTCTGTTTTCTTATGTACTGCTTTTATTATCCAAAAAGTATTCTTTTTTTTAAAAAGTATCCTGATCAGATTGTTGCTTAGATGAAGCTCTGAAAGCAAGATGGATCATCGTACTTACTGAAATGTTACACTGCATTATAGGTTTAGAAAGATTAAACAGTCCCTTTGATCAAATTCCACGGGTATTGGATTCCATCATAGTGGAATAAATACTAGTTTTAATTCATTTGTTTATTTTTTCACATTTTTCAACCCCTCATCTCTCTCAAAGAGGGATTGCTATTGCTACCAGTACTAGTAGCAGTATGAGCAGTAGTGTGCATACTAGAGTGGGTTCATACAGCTTTATAAGAACTAGTTATTACATTTTGTGAAAGTGTGAGTGCTGATTGAGAGCAGAAATAAACCACAATGCCTAGCATGCCAGTCAGCTGATGGCAGCTCATGGTGTGGCAGCAGTGAAGCCAGCAGTGCTGGTTGTTATACATTTATTAGCACACTGCTGTGCATAAGCCAATAAAGTTGGAGCTAGTGCTACAATGTACATACTAATATTTAACTCATTGTTTGATAATTGAATATACTATATATCACACTATATTGTTATTAATTAAAAACTCTAGAAAAGTTTTTTTTCATTTTCCCTTTCTCTTTTTTCTTCTTTCCTTTTTAATTTTCTTTAGGGTTACTGTCATGTTTATTTGGTTCTGACTATATATTTATAGTTGTGTCTACAGTCCCCTCAGGGAAAAGGGCGGCATATAAATCCCAATAAACCTAAACCTACAGTTTATATAGTTTTTGGTATGTACTTATGTCATTTCAAATCAAATTAAATTTAGCAGTTTTCTATGTCATTGTTCTCATTACAATGTATTGTTTTTTTTTAAAAATACTATCATATTTTAAAAATTCTTTCTCATTAAAAAAAACTTGCCTAAAATAAGTTACCAAAATCCTAGCATGAGAAATATGAAATCATAGTTTAGTACACTACAGTATATTCATTTTTTTTGTCAAATTATAAGGTACTAGAGCATCATCACACAATCTGAAAAAGTTATTTCAGTGTCTTTTTTGTAATATTGGTATTGCTCCAAGCTGGGGAAGGAGATGATGATAATAACCAGAATACCTTCATCGCTGCATTATTCACCTGATGGAACTAAAGAACTGCCACAAGAGAGTTTGCTTGTAGAAATGTGTGAAAACTGAGAAAATTACCCTGAGGTTTGGTTGGTGAATGCTCCCAAGATACCTTGAATAAGTACATTAAATGTGCAACAATCTCTTACAGGAACTTTTGCCATCATTGCCCACTTGCTTACCACTTAAAAATCAAAGATAATTTGTTTTAAATCAGTGATTTATTTAAAATAAATATGCACTTTCTACTGCTACACCTTCAAATTGATCACACACAGACACATCTTTGTACTGCTTTCAAAAGACTTCATCAATTATATTTTTTAACCTTTATTTGTTTAATAAAACAGGACAAAAAATGGAAGGAAATACACACAAACATACTCATGTGTACACATGCACTTAAATGAACACTTATGATCTGAAATCTACCATCCTGGTCCAATTCAGGTTGGTGGATAGATTTTTTTTTTTAACTTCATTTGACTAGAACTAAAAAACAGTGCTTAGTGATTCACCTAAAATCATTTAGCCATCTTTCCTTCTCAAAAAAGGACCATGTTTGCATGTCTATCTGTGCTTAGTAATATAATTGTGAACTCTTTACTTTGAAACTCCTTTTTCCTAATCTTATTTCTTATGTTTTTCAAAGAGCATCCAAGTGGCTTCCCTCTAAATTTAAGATGAAGACCCACTTCAAAACCAGAGGGTAGGTCTCATAAGAAATACACCAGTCAATTTAGAGTGCTATATTGGTACACAAAATCTCAACATAATAATTCTATACCTCCATGTGACATTTTTCACCTCTTTCAAATTGTTCTCTCCTTCTGCCCCTTTTCACGATCTTTAAATTGATGACAACCAATGAATAATTCTCCTGCATGGATCTTTGGAAATAAATGCAAGATCTCTTAAAAATCTCATTCATTTTAGTGTCTCAGCTCAAAGTAATATAATAGTGGAAATGTCATCAACCTTTGATTGATGACATTCATAGTTCAAACTATTTCATGCCCATACTCTGTACATCTCTAGAATAACAAACATGAAATTATAGAGGTATGTAATATTATGGTACAAATGCAGTTTAGAATAACTAGGGATACAAATTATCTGTACAAAGATAAATGGTTGTCACACATTTTCCCATAATACTGGGAAAAAATAAAATGGGAAAAATAGGGGATTCCACAGAAGACAAGATCTTGAGATGTTAATTCAATCTGTGCTCTGTGTAACATTTATTTTCTATATTTGAAGGAAATGAAAAGAAACTTGCCCATCAATAGTGAAATAGTTTTTGTTTCCAGTATGCATATTCTGCAATTTGATCAAACAATGAAGAATTGCCAACTTGATCCTAGGAAAATGAAGGCAATTGTTTATGGCTTATCTGATTTTATCTGTTGTAGAAACAATATTTTTTTAAAAAAAATAAAAGCAACACCTTGTCACTTTTATATAGCAGTGTAAACAACTGGAAGACATGTACCATTTTCAAAGAATTAAAAACATAGCTAGGTTATTTCCAGTCTATCAAATTTCTGCCTAGCCACAATAATATGATTCCCCAGCAAATGTTTGACAAAAACTCCCTGTTGAAAGTTTTTTATTTATCTGATGTCTTAGTTAAGGTCAAATTTATGAAGCTTGAGTGCTTAGATTTAACCTGACACACAATTCTATTTCATAGCTATTTCATGATTTGGTTCTTTTTTTTTTTATAAATACAGTTTGAGTACCATTTGAATAGAGCATTTGCCCACAGTAATATGTCAGTACAGCAAAATATCCATTATTGTGCTGTGGTTGTCTAATTTGTACTGCATCTTTCTGAAAACCGGAAGCATGAAGCCTGAAAGTAAGAAACAAAATCTTCTCATAGAATCTTGTTGGATGTGTTGGGATTCTTGGATAATGCAAATATACCAAGGAATGATTCAATTCAAATTAAATATCATCAAATCCAGTGCCTCCAATTCATTTGGACAGTTTTGAAGACAATTTGTTAATTCAGTGGACTTTCTGGCTTTGCAGTCTCAAATATTAGGAAACATTTCTTTCCAGTAATATAATGGGCTTTTTCTCACATCAATGAGTATTTTTCACCTCCCAAAACCCACTCTTGGAGTAGATCAGTCTGTTTTTTGCCTCCCATTGTTTGATATTTAGTTGTAGTTCTTTATCAGCCTTATTTCCATTACTTTTAACTCCTTTTTATTGTCCCCACTGTCTCTCCCCCCCCAAAATTTAAAATAAAATAGTTCCTATTATATGTTGTTATATATATGTTGTTCAGAAATGAACTGTGGAGATCTTGATGCTCTCTGAACTTGATTGTTTGCATGCAAATGCTTCATTATCCAACTAGGTAACAACATAACTGCCAGAGATAAATTTGATTAATAAATAAATATATTCTACCACTTTAAGTTCATTGTGTTTCTACAGAGTCATTTTTAGTGGTGATCAATAAGTCCCATCTTCCTTCCTCCTTGCTTAATTGCAGCAGACTTGTCTGCTTTTCTCCAGCAAATGAAAAATCAGGACAATTGAAATCCCATTACAGGAACTCACTGTCAACTTGACCCAACTATAAAGATAAAACACATTCTGTTATATAGGCTCTTCCAAACCTTCTGATAAAGCTGCTGAAAAATTTAAAGCCATTTTTTGTGCCAAGTATTCTATCATTTGTATCTGACACAGATTAAGATCCAAATTTCCAGGTTTACCTAATTCTGTTTTGTTGCACCTTTAAAGTCTTTTCATTGTGACAGTACTGTCAATTATTTTTATTCCTGTTGCCCATAGTGTCTTGCATTCATCTTTTGAACGTAAGAAAACAGATTTCTTCTGCATTAAGTTATATACTTAGCATAGTTGACAGCACATTGTTAACTGGGTAGAACCCACTCTTTAAACAAGAGTCTTTTTTTTGTCAATTCAGCAAAGACATTCCTGCATGAATGGTGGCTAATGAAGTTCACTATTTTGGGATTTACGCAGTGAGAGTTATCCCTATCTTTCTTCACTTTCATTTTCAAGATGGTCATTTTTTTGGTCAAAAGTAAAGTATTGTATTGATATCAACAGCTGTCATAACTGAGAAATTAGCAGGATGTGACATCAGCCATAGTAGCTGTAGGATTCTGTTATCATGATTAAAGGAATCTAGCTATATGATACGGGTATACTTGCTAAAGTAAAAAAGATAAAAATTGGAGAAAGATATTGTTGGTTATGGGAGGTCCAGTTCTACGAGTATAGGTAGACCTCAACTTATGACCACAACATATGTTGCTAAGTCAGACATTTTTTAAGTGAGTTTGGCACATTTTACAATTTTTCTTGCCACATTTGTTAAGTGAATCACTGCAATTCTTAAATTAATAATATGCTTGTTAACTGAATCTGGCTTCGTCAGTAAGTCTGCTTGCCAGAAGGTCACAAAATGGAATCACATGACTCTGGACACTCCAACCGTCATAATGTGAGTTAGTTGTCTATCATCCAAATGTAAAACATGTGACTATGGGGGACACTGCTGTGGTCATGTGTGAAAAATGGTCATGTCACTTTTTTCAGTGCTGTTGTAATTGTTGTGGTCCTCCGGTCGTCTGCAGAGCTGGCAGCAGAGTCAGACAGTGAGGAGGTTGGGAAGGAACATGGGCCAGTGCTGGAGTCTGGGGAAGGCTTGGATGAGGGCTCTGCTTCAGATGCAGAGAGGGGGGCCAGGGCCATTTGGGAGTTATGTGCTACAGAGTCAGACATCAGTGAGGAAGAGTGTGAATGTGCAGAGCTGTCAGAAGGCAAGAGTTAAGACAAAAGAGGTAACTCTTTTGTGCGAGGAAGATGGCTGCCTGAGCTTCTCACTCGGGCTTGAAGAGAGACGAATCTTGAAAAAAAATTGAGTCTCTGCTGTAGCCAGACTACTGAAGGGCGAAGTCTGGGCAAGAGGATATCGAGAGGGTGCTGGAAGAACGAGTACCTGGAGAAATACTGCTCGGATGGCTCTGGGCGGCGCAGCGGTGTTGAGCGGTGCTGAGCAGCTTGCAGGCGGCCTTCCCCCCCCCCCCACGGACAGCACAGGCAGCGGTTTCCAGCTGATGGGTCGCCGCGGCTTGCCTTTGTTCTTGTGAGACGCCGCTGAGCCGTTGGGATGTGCAGTCCCCCCCCTCTCCTTCTGTGGATGGTGGTCTCCAGCTGGCGGCAGTTCCAGCGCCGCATTCAGATCGCCACAACCCTGTCTTTGTCTGCGTGGCGCTGTTGGGTCGTTGAGCGGGCGCCCCCCTCTCCACCGTGGACGCAGTTTTTCAGCCTTGGATCCGGATTGCCACAGCCCTATTTTGTTTACAAGGTGCCGCTGAGCCGCTGGGTGTGCTGCCTCCCAGGGAGGTTGGTGAGTTGATGCTGGGGTGTTGTGGGTCTGAGGGTCAGGCTTGTCACCGTTACCGCTGCTGACCCAAACGTATCCCCCCCTTCCATCGCAACTCTTTTGTTTCCGTGTATTATCATTGCTGCGGACCGACTGGTGAAATCCCAGCTTTTTGACTATCATGGCCGGCCTCTCGGCTCCTGTCGCTGTTGCCGCTGCTATCCATGGTTGTTTTAGGAGTCCCACTTTCAGACGCCTGACTGTCTTGGCCTCCCGATCGTCCCCGCCCCTGCCTTTGTCCTCAGGACCACCATTCTGGAGTGAGGTGCGATACTTGAATCCACCTCTGGCCTCGCTGAGAGTCCCATATACTATTCTGCATACTATTCTGCGCCTCAATCTTTGCAGAAAGAGAAAGCAGGGGATGAACAGGACATGGGCAGGGAGTCTGCTCAGCACCTCCCACCTCCCCCCAACCGACATTAACCCTCCAGCCACTTCAAACTTTTGGGCCTTGCCCTTTTTGCTGGACTCTGCAGAGGAGAAGATTAAGAACACTAAGACTTTCTCTCTCGTGCAGTGCGCAAAAATTTTTAGGAATGCGGTGTGAATGGTATGTCTGATTGATGACTGTACCCACTTTTTTAACTTTATTAATGTTGTATTTTTTGTGTTTTAATTGACTTATGTGGGGGAATGCATGGATGAGTGGCTGTATTTGTGTGAGAGGATGACTGATTCGAAGGGCCTGTCGGGAAACGCGGGGGCTATAGGGGTGGGCGGAGGGACCACGGGCACGGGAGCGGGCCGGAGCATTACGGTCTTAACAGGGAGGGGCAGATATGGAGGGGACTTTAGGGCTGGCCATTACCGGGGAAGGAGGGCTCACTACGTTACAGAGATCCCTCCTTCCGGCCCTATGAGTCCCACTCCAAGGCCAGATGGCGCGAGTAATCAGGACCCTGGTCTCAGGCTGCTGTCACTAAATGCCAGGTCTGTAGTTCACAAGGCTCCCCTCGTCCGGGACTTAATCTTAGACGAGAGGGCAGACCTGGCATGTATTAGTGAAACCTGGCTGGGCCCGGAGGGAGGAGTCCCCCTTGTAGAGATGTGCCCAGAGGGCTTTCAGGTGCTTCATCAGCCGCGATCCCAGAGAAGGGGTGGGGGTGTGGCTATTGTTATCCGAGAGTCTCTAGTACCTCGTAGGATCCCTGCTCCGGAGCTTGTCGGGTGTGAGTCCTTGCTGGTGAAGTTGGACCTCAAGGGTCAAGTGGGCTTGCTGTTAATGTACCTGCCTCCCAACAGCGTTGCAGCAGCCCTCCCCTTGCTCCTCGAGTCAGTAGCCAAGCTGGCAATTGAGTTTCCCAGGCTTATGGTTCTGGGGGATTTCAATCTGCCTTCACTCGGTGAACACTCTGATGGAGCGCAGGAGTTCATGGCTTCCATGACAGCCATGGGCTTGACCCAAGTAATTCGGGGCCCGACTCACTCGGCGGGTCACATGCTCAACCTCGTATTCCTCTCGGAGCAGTGGAGTTGTGATCTTGGTTTGAGGGGTAGCGAGATCTTACCCCTGTCATGGTCGGACCACTACCTACTGAGGCTTGACTTTCGGAGACCAAACCCCCACTGTAGGGAGGAGGAACCGATTAGGTGGTTCCATCCCAGGCGACTTATGGACCCTTTGGGCTTTCAGACGGAGCTTGGTGTTGTTTCTGATACCCTCGCCCGCAGTCCGGCGGAGACTCTGGTTGCTGCTTGGAATTCAGCAGCGGCAGGGGCTCTTAACCGGATTGCGCCTTTACAGCCGATCTGAGGCAGTGGATCCAGGAGGGCCCCTTGGTTTACTGAGGAACTCCGGGAGATGAAGCGCCGAAAGAGACGCCTAGAGCAACGATGGAGATCCAGTAAGTCTGAGTCAGACCGAGCGCTTTTAACATCCAGCATCAGAGCCTATCTTCGGGCAATTAGGACGACCAAAAGAACACACATTGCCTCTCTGATTGCTTCCGCTGAGTCGCGCCCAGCCGCCCTGTTCAGGATAACCCATTCCCTCCTAAATAGGAGGGATATGGGCGATCCTTTGCAGGGCAGAGCTGAGGATTACGTCCAATTCCTCGTGGATAAAGTTGCTCGGTTTTGGACGGACCTGGACTCCAATTGTGCAGAGCCAGCCGAGGCACCAGGGGAGAATCTGGAAGGACATCACTGGATTGATTTCCAAGCTGTTACCCCTGAGGACGTGGACAAGGCCATGGGAGCTGTAAGTGCCTCCACATGTGTACTGGACCCGTGCCCCTCCTGGCTGGTCGCTAACAGCAGGGAGGTGACACGGGGCTGGATCCAGGCGGTTATTACCGCCTCCCTTCAGGAGGGGTTCTTTCCCCCCGCTCTAAAGGCGGCGGTGGTGAGACCCCTTCTGAAGAAGCCATCTTTGGATCCAGCCATCTTAAACAACTATCGTCCAGTCTCCAACCTCCCCTTCGTGGGGAAGGTTGTTGAGAAAGTGGTAGCCTTTCAGCTCCGGCGGTCCTTGGAGGAAACCGATTATCTAGATCCCTTCCAGTCGGGATTTAGGCCTGGCTACAGCACGGAAACCGCTTTGGTCGCATTGATTGATGATCTCTGGAGAGCCAGGGATGGAGGTTATGCCTCCGTCCTAGTGCTCCTTGACCTCTCAGCGGCCTTCGATACCATCAACCATGGTATCCTTCTGCGATGACTGCGGGAGGTGGGGGTGGGAGGCACCGTCCTACGGTGGTTCTCCTCTTACCTCTTGGACAGGTCGCAGTCGGTGTTGGTCGGAGGGCAAAGATCGACCCCTAGACCCCTTAATTATGGGGTGCCGCAGGGTTCGGTCCTGTCCCCCCTCCTGTTTAATATCTACATGAAGCCACTGGGTGAGATCATTCGACGGCACGGGATAAAATACCATCAGTATGCGGACGATACGCAGCTGTATCTGTCCGCCCCGTGCCAACTCAGTGAAGCGGTTGACGTGATGTGCCAGTGCCTCGAGGCTGTTAGGGACTGGATGGGGCTTAACAAGCTTGTACTCAATCCAGATAAGACCGAGTGGCTGGTGTGTTTCCCTCCTACTAATTGGCCAAGTGTTCCATCTCTCAGGCTGGGGGGTCAAACAGTACGCCCCTCAGACAGGGTTCGCAACTTGGGAGTCCTCCTGGACCCACAGCTGACTTTTGAACACCACTTGTCGGCTGTGACCAGGGGGGCATTTGCCCAGGTTCGCCTGGTGCACCAGTTGCGTCCCTACCTGAACTGGGAGGCCCTCACAACAGTCACTCGCGCCCTTGTGACCTCTAGACTGGACTACTGCAATGTGCTCTACATGGGGCAGCCCTTGAAGAGTATTCGGATACTTCAGCTTGTCCAGAATGCAGCCGCGCGAGCGATCGTGGGTGTACCTCGGTTCACCCACGTAACACCTATCCTCCGCGAGCTGCACTGGCTGCCTATTGGTCTCCGGATACGCTTCAAGCACTAGTCGTCACTTATAAAGCTCTTCATGGTATTGGACCTGGGTACTTGAGAGACTGCCTGCTGCCAATTACCTCCACTAGACCGATCAGATCCCACAGATTAGGCCTCCTCTGAATTCCATCCGCCGGCCAGTGTCGACTGGCGACTACTCGGAGGAGAGCCTTCTCTGTGGCTGCTCCAACCCTCTGGAACGAACTCCCCGTGGAGATTCGAACCCTCACCACCCTCCAGGCCTTCCGCAAGGCCCTTAAAACCTGGCTGTTCCGACAGGCCTGGGGCTAAAGAGCTGTTGCCCCCGTCTCGAATGGTACGACTGTTGTATGTTTTTAAATTATGCATTGTTATGCTTTGTTTTTTAAATTTTTTGTCTGTATTCCCCTTCCCTGGTTGAGTTGTGAGCCGTCCTGAGTCCCCTTCGGGGGAAAAGGGCGGCATATAAATGTAATAAACTGAAACTCGGGAGTAAGGCTTGGAGATGATGGTCCCTCCCATAAGATATTAAGGAGGAGCAAAGGCACACGAGCTTTTGCAAGAAGTAACTTTGTTTGTTCTGGTCAGTTTAATTCTGAAGCTTCATTTTGACTCTGCTCCATGTGGCCTTGCAAATCTAATTGCCAATTAGGTCTTTGGCCACATTTCAAGGGAGATAAAGGTGGGTGCTTATCAGCCTTATCCTGAAAGACTTTGGCAGGCTTCTGTTGGACTCTTTACAAACTATTTGTGACTCATTACGGGCTTTGAATGAACATAATTCACAGCCATTGAAATAAAAAAAAGGGTTTGGGGGACTAAGCATGTGTTTTTTTATTGTCTCAGGAAGCCTAGGTCAGAATAGTAACTTTGAACAGTCACTAAATGAATTGTTATAAATCAAGGACTACCTGTATTCTGTTTTTCTTTATATATTTCTTCCCCAACATTTCTAATCTTGCAGTTATATTCCAAAGAAAAATGTTATCAGGGAACAGCTACTATCAAATCACAAACCTGGATATTCAGGAAGCAGGAGAAACAAAATGAGGAAAATACACGCATCAACCAGTCCCCTTCTTCCAATAATAACCTTACTGGCATCTTCCATCACTTCAAATTCCAAAGACTTTCTAAAAGACATGAATGTGAGACAGAAAAAAACCCTACTTTGTTTTCAAGAAATAAAATTTTGGTAAATATAGGGAACACTTTGATTCCAGAGTAAAATGGAAGAAGTTGCAGGTAGAAAAAGTGTATTACACTGTTAAATCTATATCAGATATAACAAATGCATTTATTTGAGTATTTGACCCATTCTAAAACAAACCTATGACAACAATCAGTGTATTTGGTCATCTCATGTTAAAGCAAATCTTTTATGATTTGGGCAGCAGTGCTGCTGCACACATTTTTCACATTAGACAGCTAAAGTGATAGGAGATAATTAAAAAGAAACATTTTATAGAACATATTTTTAGATTATAAAGATGCTTGTTTAGAGAATATTTTTGTAAACCTTCTTGGCAGGTGTGAAAAAGGAGACTGAGAGTTAAAAACAATCTGGGTAATCATTCACATCATAAAACTTTAAGAGAATTAAAACAGGATGAATGTTTGGCAGAAGATTAAGACACTGTATTTCTTTTAATGTTTCTTCTTAGTTGTACAGTTCAGTTGAATTTGGAAGAAGATGGCTACTTCTACAAGAATCCATAACCCCAAATAGATTCTACTGGTAAGTGAAAAAAATATTTTTTCTCCTATCACACGTCCTTTTCTAACAATGAACAATATAATTAATTTATTGAATTTGAGTCTTTATAATAAGCTCCCAGATATCTTCCAATGTCTTTTTAGGCTATTTTGTGTGTGTGTGTTTTATTTTATTTTTTAGAAAAAAGTTGCAATTCTATGACTGCATACTTTTTTGAAATGCTCTATATACTGGAAAACCAAAGCTTTGGTTCCTGTTTATGTAGCCATATTGTTTAATGTAGGAATATAGTTTATGAATACATGAATGTTTTAGGACCATGATGGAGAACCTATGGCATGTGTGCCACAGGTGGCATGCAGAGCCATATCAGTGGGCACGTGAGCCATTGCCCTAGCTTGGCTCCAGTGTGCATGTGTGCACAAGCGCGTGCTGGCATGCGAGAGCTGGCCAGCTGAATTTTGGCTGGCCTGCCCATGCTGCCCTTCCCTTCCCAGGAGTCTCCAGTCAATGCCAGGGCTGTCACAGAGGCTCTGGGAGGGCATTTTCAGTCTCTGGAGGGCCTTTCCTGGAGCTTGGGGAGGGCCGTTTTCACCATCCCCAAGTTCCAGGAAAATCGCTGGAGCCCGGGGAGGGCAAAAACTGGGCCCATCGGAAGTCAGAAAACAGGCCATTTCTGCCTCCCGAGGCTCCAAAAAAGCTGTGCACGCATGCACGGGACAGCAGTGAGAGTCACGTACGCATGTGCAGGGGGAACAGTATGGGAGGGGCTTTAAATTATGGGTGTGAGCACACATACTTTTGGCATCCGAAGTAAAAAAGGTTCACTATAACTGTTTTAGGATAACACAGAGGCATTTATAAATACTGATATTAAGGAGTCCATTGTAATATTCTTTCTGAGATTTTCCCCCTGTGAAATAATGTATCATATTTTTCAGAGTATAAGACACACCGGGATATAAGACACACCAAGATTTTAGAGAGGCAAATTTAAAAAAATTACACTCTTCAGACCTCCCAAAAATGGCCCATTTTTCGCGAAAACAGACCTAGGTTTTTTTTTCAAAGAAAGGGTATGAATAGCCTTTAGGAGACTTGTAGAGTGCTCCGGGGGGGGGGGGGTCAAAAACGAGCAAAAAGCGGCCCATTTTTCATAAAAACAGGTCAGTTTTTTGTCAAAAAATGTGGAGGTATAGCCTTTAGGAGACTTATAGAGTGCTCCTGGGGGCTGGAGGACAAAATTGAGCAAAAAACAGCCCAGTTTTTGCTCATTTTTGCCCTCTTCAGCCCCCAGGAGCTCTCTGAAAGCCTCCTAAAGTCTCTGCATGGCCATTTTGGTGAAGGGGTGGGGTTTGGGGAAGCAAAAAATGCTGTATCCAGTGTATAAGATGCACCCAGATTTTCAGCCTCCTTTTTGAGGGAAAAAGTTGTCTTATTCTTTGAAAAAATACGTTATTTTAAATAGTTATCTCCACATTATTTTCATGTTTTCTTTACAAGTCCCGAAGTTATCTGTGGGAAAGAGAAAAGGAGTAGTTTTCTGATATCTTCTGAAAATTTAAAATAGTTGATTTAGATAACAATTTGACTGCCTTAGATTCATATGTTTTTTTTTACATTTGTAGAAATAGGGGCAAAGAAAACACAGGATTGAAAGAAGAGAATAAATACAAAATTGGCAAAAGAAAAAGAATTACTTTATGTTCAGTTCTGGAACAGGATTTTCACAATTCTTTCCAAAACTACCTTTAAAAATATACCCTATGATGAAATATACAGTTTGGGAGAAAGATGTAATCACATACAGTTTAGATAGATAGACAAAACTACCACCTTTAATGAGTTTCCAAGTGAGTTCTATAATTTTACAGAAATTGCTGCTTGCCATATTTCTGTTGTCCATTCCTTCTGTGTTCCCAATTTTATGGGAAATAAAATTGATGTTTTGATGTTTGTTTAGCACGCTTCACCATTTTAGGTTATAAAATTAGTTTCAGTTAACAATTTTTTAAAAAAAGAATATAGATTTTGGAGTCTCTATGTTTGATTCCAGTGTGAGTTCTTTATACAATTTTTCATATTGTTCCAAATTAATGTATAAACATTGAATGATATTCCATCTTTTTCCTTGTAGAGTTTCTTGATACTCTTCTACTTCAGAAGGAACTACTAAGTACTTGGTTAGGGTTCATAAATATGTAGATTAAACTGTCCTGTCAATTATAATTTGAATGGTGGTGTTCCTATGTGAGAACATTTCTACTGGATTTTTCATAATACTAGATGAGTTCGTCGGACAGAAAAGGAAAATGCCAGGAACAGGTATATTTAAGGTTTAGGCAATATGAAGCATGTTTGAATAATATGGTCTTGATTATTTATTACAGATCACACTTCACAGCAATTAATTAAATGGCCATAAGATATAGTCACAGATTATTAATTATATTATTTAATTGAATTTATTAAAGCTATCCATGCCAGATGAGTATGGGATCATATAAAATTTCATACTAAGTTAAAACAGTTAAAACAATTTAAGTTTCTCTTAGGTAGACTAAAAAATCACTAATCCATTTAGTGATCCATTTAAATATCATTACAGAAGATCTAGAGTATGAGCCAAGGTGGCGCAGTGGTTAAATGCAGCACTGCAGGCTACTGCTAGATCAGCAGGTCAGCGGTTCAAATCTCACCGGCTCAGGGTTGACTCAGCCTTCCATCCTTCCGAGGTGGGTAAAATGAGGACCCAGATTGTTGGGGGCAATATGCTGACTCTCTGTAAACCGCTTAGAGAGGCCTGAAAGGCCTATGAAGCGGTATATAAGTCTACTGCTATTGCTATTGCTATAGAGTATGAGTTTGTCTGTATATATTCAATTTATTTTACACTTATTTGTTTACAGTGTGGTGGTTAGATTTGATTGTGTTCTATCAAGTTGGTGTCAACTGTTAGAGACATCACATAAAGTTTTTCTTCCTGATAATTTATTCCTAACCTGATCTTTCAAATCTTTCAACGGTTTACCCATTGCCATGATAACTAAGTACATTTATCTTCCTGCTGGTCATGTATTTCCTTTTTCCTCCTTTCACCTTTCCAAACATCTACAACACTACAACACATAATGTGTCTGAAGTACAATAATTTGATCCTGGGCATGTGTGCCTCTAGTGAGAACCCAGTGTAATGATCCATTGGTTTATTTACTTATCTGTCCACAATATTCACAGAAATGTTCTCCAAATCAATGTTCAAAATTTCAGTACTCTTCTTATTCTGCTTTCCAACTTGAAGGATCTGGCTATTCTGTGATAAGGTATTTTTACAGTGTGTTTAACTTGAGTTTCTTTCAATCAACATCTATTTCTGTTTCATGATCCTGTATCTTAGCCCCTTCCAATATCATGCTCTAATTACTCATCTACTTTCTGCAAATATCTTATCATATCATGTGAAAAAATAACTAAGATCTTTTTTTATTTTCACCAATGCTTCTTGTTTTAATGGCTACACAGTAATTGTTATTACTCAATTATAATTTCCAAAAATACACTAAGAAAAAAGCCAAAAATGGAGACATCTATCTAATGAAAATCTTAATCAGTCTCCTAGAAAAGCATTTTGTTCTTGGTTGGCATAGTGGCGGCCACACACCATCCTTAGTGAAGCATGCAAACCAGTTTCTGTATTTCCTGTGTCAGATAAGAAAAGCACATCTTTCTCCTTCTGTCCTGGCCACTTTTTACAGAGGTACAATTGAGAGCATTTTAACAAACTGCATCACTGTTTGATTTGGTGGTAGCAGTGCCTCAGGTAGAAAGTCCATACAGAGAGTGGTAAGGACAGCTAAGAAGATTATAGGAAGCTTGCTTCCTATTATTCAGAATTACTGCTTATAAGTGCTATGTGCTTAGAGCTCAATGCATTGTTAGCAACCCCCCACACCCACTTCATGGTCTCTTTCTGTTGCTCCCTTCTGGGAGGATGTTTCTAATAGGACTCCCAGATTTTGTAACAGCTTTGTTCCCTATGCCATCCGTCTAGTAAACTCTCAAGATTCATTTTTATTGCCATGTACATGTATACATCCAAACTAGATTGTGTTGTTTCTCTGTGTCATATAATTTATGTGGGTATCTGGATATTTATTTAGTCATGTTTATGTGATATATATTGGAGGTGGTGACACTTTGAGAGCTGCCTGCAATGCAATTTTATTTTAATGTATGCCAACTAGTGTACATTCAAAGTGACAGTAAAGTTATTTTCTTTCTAAAGTTTAGAACTATTTGTCCTATGAAGGTAAACTTTATTCTAAATTATCCCATTCTTTTTTAGAATGTTCTCACACACAACCCTGATATCTCTGAAGTAATAAGCAGAGGTCTTCTTCAGCTGACTATGTGCCATTTGGAACTCAGATCATCTTTTAAATCAACATTTTCAGCCTCAGACAATTCTTCCTAAACAGATTATCCAGAAATGCTTGTGCAGAAATTCAGCCATTGGGATAAAGGAAAAGTCACCATAAGGCTAGATAGCATAAACAAGAAAAGAAGTCATTTGCTTTGGGATTTAGGGAAGGGTGACAGTTTGTGGTCCAGATGGTACTATGCTATAAAATTGACAAACCCTGAATGTCATTTTTCTTGCCAGGGAATTGAGTAGATGAACACTCAATAAATGGGGAGAGACAGGGAGATGGAAGGGAAAGCAAACAGAAATAAGGTCAGGGTGAGGAACTGATGAGTTGAAAGTAAATGCAAAAGCAAATGTGAGGTCAGTAGTGTAATTGGTTGGATTATGTCTTCTGAGGTACAGTAGAGAAGCCAGTCCAAATCCTATTATATTACCCAAAGTATTCTATTCCATAAACTACATTTCTTTGAAATTTATCTTCAGAATAGAGCTATTGATGAAGAAGTGTCCTGCTCTTCAGTAAAAGATTTCTGATCTAAAGTCCTGATGTCATCACATCTATTCTTCCTAGTCCTAATAGAGTTCAAACAATAAATGTGATATGGACAAATAATTCTGTTGCATATATCAATAAATGTAAAAAATGGTTATAAGAGAAGGAGGTGCTGCTCTTTTCTTCTACAGTCAGACCAAATGACTTGTAAATACTCATTTATGTGGCATCTAAGAACACCCTGAGGCATAGTGAGAGTTTCTAAAAATACTTTCAAAGCTTTCTTTAGATTGCAACTATCATTACTAATATCGTTATTGATATGTACACTTGTTAAATAAATATATATCCAGACTGATTTGCATTCTGATAGCAACATGCATGTCTCAGAATTTTAAAAGCTACTTTTAACAATTTGACCTTACTTGTTAGACTGAACTTAATATCTTCTTATCTGTGAAATCAAACTGATGATTCAAGATGATGTGGTTATGTTTGCAAAAATTACATATAGTAAGTAAGATCTTTATTACGGTCAAAGACCAGCAATATACATTAGTTTTTACACTATATTAAAAAATACTAACATTAAAATATAATTAAAAAGTATTGACATTAAAAGTGGATAATAACATAATGGTCCAAAGATTGTTAAAGGTATGTCCAGATAATTGGTACAACATGGTACCATACTTCTGTAGCCAATTTTTTTCTTATGGACATTGCAGCAGCATAGAACTTTGCCACTGCATACGGGTAACCGGTTTAGTGTCCTGGAGGAGAAAGCCTAGATAAAAATTGTCTTCCCTCCCTGGCAATCTCTCTAATAAAGGGAGAATATGTGCAGACCTACAAGCTCTGTATAACTCGCAGTGTAATAGAACATGTGAATTATCTTCCACTTCTCCTTTACCACATATACAAACACGTTCTGCTATAGGTGTTCTCTTATACCTGCCCTGCAGGAGTGCTGAAGGAAGAATGTTAAATCTAGCTCTGAAGAAAGCTATTCTTTGTTTTGGGGAGATCAGGTCATTTAGAGCCGAGGTGGCGCAGTGGTTAAATGCAGCACTGCAGGCTACTTCAGCTGACTGCAGTTCTGCAGTTCGGCGGTTCAAATCTCACCGGCTCAGGGTTGACTCAGCCTTCCATCCTTCCGAGGTGGGTAAAATGAGGACCCGGATTGTTGTTGGGGGCAATATGCTGATTCTGTAAACCGCTTAGAGAGGGCTGAAAGCCCTATGAAGCGGTATATAAGTCTAACTGCTATTGCTATTGCTATTGCTATATCTTGCTGATTCCCACACACCCTGTTTGATTCTGTCCCTACTGTGGAGAGGCAACCTATTTAGTTCTTCTTGGAACTCCATGTCCCTCATTCTATTAATTACTACTTGCTTTGCTTGCTCAAAGCCTAGGGACATTAAGAATAATGGTGAGAGCCGATAAGAGTCCAGCTTGTGATCAATTGCTTGTTTCCAGGGGGAAGGGAAATTGTCAGTCAACACTAGTGAGGACAGTCCCTCTGGAAAGAAATGCATTTTAAGCCAATAAATGATCATCATCTTCCAGGCTCTTACTTGAATTTGAGGCATGCCTGTCTCAATTCTTAACTGGGCATTTGGAGTTCCATTGGTGCAGCTAAGATGG
This sequence comes from Thamnophis elegans, assembly GCF_009769535.1. Taxonomy (NCBI): domain Eukaryota; kingdom Metazoa; phylum Chordata; class Lepidosauria; order Squamata; family Natricidae; genus Thamnophis; species Thamnophis elegans. The sequence goes on from NC_045550.1 coordinate 19,035,677, forward strand.
CCCTCAAGAATTTTGTTGGTATGGTTTCTAACAAGTCTCTCTTTGCAAGGATTCCTGTTTGTGCCCCATAAAGAATTTGTGCCAATGTTTTGGCCGCAAAAAGTTTTAAGGCAGAAGGTACTAACTGACCTCCACCTGTATAAAAGAAATGTTTGATTGCATTTGAGGACCTAATGGCTACTTGCAATGTGTGATCCAGGTGTGCCTTCCATGTCCCTTGCGAGTGGAAAACCACACCAAGGTATCTAAATGTTCTAACCTGTTCCAAACTATATCCTTCCAATTTCCATGAGTATTGGCTTGGTCTTTTAGCAAAAACTAAAATTTTTGATTTATCGAAGTTAAGGACCAGCTTTTGCCTGCAATAGCCGAGTGTTGCCCTAATTGCTCTCTTCAGTCCTATGGGGGTTTGTGAAATGATAGCGGCGTTATCAGCATATAAGAGAATTGGCACTGCGTTGTGCTAGGTTAGGAGGATGGAAATCAGGATTCTGTAAAAGATCAATCAGGGGATTAATATAGAAGTTGAAGAGGGAGGGGAACAGGATGCAACCCTGCTGTACCCCTTTTTGTACCCTTACTGAGCCGGTTAGACTCCCTTGGGGATTGCACCTCACTTTCAGGGTGGAATTGGCATACAATTTTTGTATGAGGAAGAGGAGGCGTTTATCAATAGTGGTGCATTTTAACTTCTCCCAGAGGGTGATCCTGGATATTGAATCAAAGGCCTGTTTAAAATCCAGGAAGGCCACAAAAAGAGAGGATTTCTTTTTATGTGTGTATTTTTCTACTAAATGGTGGAGTACCAAGATATGATCCACCGTCGATCTTCCTTCTCTAAAACCGGCTTGTTCGTCTTTGCTTATCCCCCCTGAAATTAGCCAATCTTGAAGTTTATAATTTAGGTGTTTGGCATACAGTTTACTAATAAAGCTTTGAAGACTAATGGGTCTGTAGTTGCCTGAGTCATTTCTATTCCCTTTTTTATAAATTGGTATGATAATTGCTACTCCCCAATCTCTAGGCATATGGCCTGTTTTGTCTATAAATGTAAACAGTGATGCTAAAAGTGAAGCCCACCAACTGGCGTTCTTTTTAATTATTTCTGGCAGGACATTATCAGCTGCGGGTGCCTTATTAGCCTTTAGGGCTCCAATCAACCGGGATATCTCTTCTGGTGTAACAGGGGGCCAGTGAGGAGTGTGGTCCAAACTAGCTTAGCTCTCCTTGGTTACATAGTCAGGATCTGTATAAAGCTCCCTAAAATACTCTTCCCAGGCATGAATCAGAATCTGATTTGTTGGGGGTAGGGGAGGTTTTTCCAGTCCCCTGGTGATGTACCAAAAAAGGTATGTATTTTTTGTCCTGACTGCTGTAATTAGTCTATGCCAAGACTCCTTCAAGGCCTTCCTATTTACAAAAGAGAAGAAATCACACTGCTCCTCTAGTGCTCATGGATCCCTTCCCCTGATTGACACTGCACTGCATATCCCCTGCCCTAACAGTTTTTTCAATGTGATACCTTCCAGTTAAACTGAATGACAAATCCCAGAATTCCCACCAGGATAATCAACATCTTACGCGGGGAAAATACAGCTTTAAAACTGGTTCTATTCAGTCTTTAAATTGTGGTATTCTATAAAGAAATGTCACATTTTAACAAGGGGAGTTACAACATGCTGAGCTTTCAATATAGTTTTAGGAAGTTATTTGTTGGCCTACTGAAGTTGAAAGAAAATGAACCACCAAAGGCAATATTCCCACCAATCAAATTGCATCAATTAAACATGGATAGTTTGTGATTCTATTGTCACAGGGCAAAACATGTAGGAATAATTATGCTTTGAAGGTAATTTCAATGAAGGAAATACAAGTCTTTTTCTTTCTTTTACTAATCTTCTGTAGCAAAACAGCCTTCAGAGGAAATGGTGTAGGAGAAGATGATTATCGCCTTTGAAAATGTATCTTTTTTGTTCAGACTTTTCCTTATGCTTAGTTTATGGTATCTCTGTGTTACATTTGTGTTTTATTTAATAGCATTATTATGGTTTATATATTCAGCATATTAGAGACTGAGTTAATGAGAAACATTTTAGATAAGGTTTTTTAAAAATAAATACATTATTTAGGTTAGACTTTTAGAATGTTGTGCCCTGTCATTGCCTCATTGAATGTAGGTTGAGGTACATTAAGATTGGACAAAATATTTCTGTATCCATTTTCATCTATTCCCTTTATCCCATTCTGAAATTCAATCTGTCTGTACTTCTAAGTCAGGCTGCATTTTAGTTTAAAATCTAAACTAAATAATTGAGGCTTTAATAATTAGACTAATATTTAGTCTAAACTAAATAGTTTAGGCTTTAAACTATCCACCATATAACTTCATCTCATCGTTAGAGTTATTAGATACCTGAACAATCAAAGGAGGACATGACAATTGGAAAAGTAAAGAAATGTAGGAAAAGAAACACATATCAATTGTTTACGTTTCTTGGTATCTTCAACAAAATTATAGCAAAAAATGTTCTTAGGCCTATGTGTATATGAAATTGCATATTTTCAACATCAGAAAGACTAGCTTTTCAATCTCAATATTTTTCCAACATTTTTTTATTTTTACCCATTTTATGATATTGTTATTGATCTTAGTATAATAATAATATAAATTACTATTTCAATAGTGTTTATAAATAAAATTTATTAACATTCTTTTATTTATATACTTTAACTTACAGTTTTAGAAATAAACTAAATAAATAAATAAATAAATAAATAAATAAATAAGAGCCAAGGTGGCGCATTGATTAGGGTGCAGTACTGCAGGCCACTTTAGCTGACTGTGATCTGCAGCTCAGCAGTTCAAATCTCACCAGGCTCAAGGTCGACTCAGGCTTCCATCCTTCCGAGGTGGGTGAAATGAGGACCCGGACTGTGGGGGCAAGTTGCTGACTGAATTTGCTAAAAAATTTGTAAACAACTTAGAGAGGGCTGAAAGCCCTATGAAACGGTATATAAGTCTAATAAATAAATAAATAAACAAACAAACAAAAGAAAATATTCTATCAATAGCAAGTACAAATTAGGATGTCAGTATTACAAGCATAACATTAGTTGATTTTTTTCAATCAGAATTGTGTATAACATTAAAAAGATGAACGCAAATTAAATCAAAGTGTTGTGTAATAAAGGTTTCATTTTTAAGCTTAGTGTTAAAGGCTCCATTGCATTTTTCTTAACATATATGTTAATAAATCCTTTTGGATCCCTATAAGAGGTATGCATCTTCCTCAATATGATTTCCTCTATCAGAAGCCTAGGAGTTTTAGGGTTCTGTGTAGTATTTTTTTTAGCTGTATAGATGTTCCTAGCCTTGCAGTTGTATGGATCTGGGATTTGCTGGAGCCACTCTATCAGTTTAGAAGTCACAGCTCCAAGTGCTCCTATCACCATTTGGCTTTTACTTTTCACATCTGTTGAGTTCCTCCTTCAGGTCCTGGTACTTCTCCAACTTTTCATATTTTTTTCTGGATATTGCTGTCACTTGGCACTGTTACACCTATTATTTTTGCTGTCTTCTGGTCTTTGTCCACTCCCACAATATCTGTGTGATTGGCCAGTATTTCTCCTGTCCATCTGGATATGAAAGTCCTATAGAATCTTAGCCCTGTTATTCTCCACAAATGGAATTTCCATTTGAACTTGTAGGGACAATCCCATATATTATGCAGATGTACTTGTGCACTACTTGGTTTGTGCCATTCAGGGCGTGCTGTTCCTGTCTGCATCTTATACCCTGTCACTATGTATTGAATTATCTCAGAAGCATCTATGCACATCTAGTATGGTAGATCCCTGTGTCTCTGGATCTGGTGCTGTTTTGTTGCCTGTTCTGGTGTTGCTATGATCAGCGCCTTAGAGTTGATTTTTTTAGCCAAGCCCTTTCCAGCCATTGGAAGAATTTCTCGATGTTAGATATCTGTTGGTGGTATATCCCATACAGGGTCTTGTCTTGCCACCATCCTATGACTGTTGAATGTGTCAACAGGTGAGGGAAAGAAACAGCCAATTTAAAGGATCTCAATACATGAAAAATTGAATGATTACTTTTATTAAAACACCCCTCCCTTCAAAAGAAAACAAAGAAAAGCTCAAAAAGAAGACTCTCCAAAAGTCACACAATATTTCATTTTAAGGCCATGCTTACTAGGACAGAGCACATGAGGCCAAACAGGAGAACATATCATTCTTTTGCTACATGTCTTGTAATGCAACTCATAGTTGTCATAGACTCCTTAGGAAAAGTCTATTTGTTTCCACATCATTTTCTTGTATCATTCCTTTTAAACTGGGGTTATATTTTAAATATATTTATGTTAATAAAACTGTCAAACCAATGAACAAGCTAGGCTACTGATAGGATCACAGTTAAGGTAGTTATGTTAAGCGGGAAAAGACTTTGATATGAGAATATTGAAAGTAGAAGTAAGGGATTCTAAATATTAAATCAACCATTTATTTACCTAATTGCAATAATTCTCATGCCTATTCCATTTGTAATATTGGAATAATAATTCCATTCCACATTGCAGATTTCTATGAATTGCTGATATTTATTTTTATTTTATGAGCTATCTTCTCATAAAAGGGAATCCTCTGAGCAGTTTACTTACCTAAAAACCTGTAAATGGAATTAAAACAATAAAAGACAAACATCAGTATAATAATGCATTCATCTTTCACCAGGGTAATACGAGTCAAAAACAAACACCCCAAATTTGGTGATGAGGGGAAGGAATACACATAATATCTACTGCTCTCATGACTGATGAAACAGCCAGGTTTTAATAGATCTGCTAAATCCAAGTAAATTTGGGACCAATTAAATTCCAGGAAGGATATTGTTGCATGGAAAAGGGATAGATATGTAAAATGAAGTGGGATGGAACAAGTTTATTATGAGGTTTGTAAAGAGACTTCAACTTTTATATTAAAAAGCATTAGATTGCTCTTATTATTTTTAATCAAAATGGGTGCCTATGGCAAAATTTAGCAAGTATGCCAAAAACTGCTGAAGAGTTAATTAGCATGTACAAATGTGAGAAGTAATTTCAAATACTGTTTAAGCATTGACCTCTAGAACTGCTGAATGTATAGAAATAACTGAAGCATTTCCTATGCATTGCAAAAGAAAACTTTTTTTAACAGTTGTAAAATAAAATGCCTAATATAAGATGCTAAGACTAAGGATTACAAAATTGTGTTCAGTTTGAATGCCTTGGTTTCTATTTGCCCAGCCTGAAATTCTACACAGGGACATAAATTACCAAAACAGCATGATATGGTAGTCAGAGTTCAAGTTGGTGCATTGGCACACCAATATTGAACAGGATAAGTTAAATCTTTTCCATGTCAAGCTCAGCTGCTAAGGCACATCCATGCTGTTTTCTTGGCAATAGTGCTGAATTGATTTGTCACTCCCTTAAACATTGAGTGAATAATTGCATCTCTGAAAAAAATATGTGTTGATAATGGTGAAATATTGGGTGTGAAGATCTGTGTCTCTTGTTTGATTATAAAATGAAAAGTTTAACTCTCTTGCACCACTTCTCCATTACTGATTTGCAGAGTTAAGGACTTTTTCACACTCATAAATAAATATAGCAGAGGGAACAGTATGTGTCAATGGCTTTATTGAATTTCTGGGTCATAGCAAATAATATGTGCTTTTGAGAAACACAATGGAAGGACAGGGGTCAGGATTAGAAATAGCAACAGATTTGCTTAGCAATAAAGGACTCTTTTTACATTGAGATACAGGTTAGTATTTTCTCTCCATTACTGCTACAAGACAATCATTTGATATAAGTTGATATATATGATATAGATAAAGATATATTGATCGATGTATCATTTTACAACCAAGCTGGAGATAAAAACTTAAAGAAGATAGCCACATTTGGAATTACTTACAGTATGCTGAACATATTGCTTTACAATGGAATAATCGTATAGATCAAGTTTTAAGGTTGAATTAGAGAACTGGTTGTAAAAACTGAGTACAATTTTGAGCATGGGTTGCTCCAAATAGTTCCAGGCGATTAAAAAATGAGAAGGAATGTTGGCATGTTTATAGGTTCAAATATATCAACTCTTGAAATAAGTTCTTTTAACCTCCAGTTACAACCAATGCTTTTAGCATACTAGGAAGCAAGATAGAGAGGGATATGTGTTTGGGAATGTCACTATATTTGGTGACATCTGTGGTTAAAGATCTGATCAATAATCTGCTGAATTGTACATTTTCTACAGTTTTATAAAATTTATATTATTGTTAAATTTATTTGGCATCTTATGGTTTGAGGTGACTCTGAGAGGCTTATAATATGATAAAATATCAAAACAATTATGAATATAAAAATAGATTAAATTTACAAAAATTCAAACAAACTAAAAACCAGAGCAAGGATGTGGTGGTATTTTCTCTATTACTGTTATCAATCACCTCCAGCCAACAGCTTCTCCTTCAGGTCCATGCCAGCCAACATACCCAAGTTTTAAGATTTTTCCTGAAGGCTAAAAGAGAGAAGACATATCTCACCTTCAGTGGCAAGATCTGGGGGCCATGGCAGAAAAGACTCTTCTCCTGGATCCTACCAGCCAATGTTCCTTAGCTGATGGAGTTCATAGTAGGACACTTCTGCCATAATGAGTAGGACAGAGAAATCCTAAGCTAAGGAATTTAATTTTGAGACTTATTATTCTTCCTGGCTATAAACCTGCACAATAATTATGAGGATAGGACACTCAAAGAGGAGATGTTAACTTATGATGGCAAAAATCAGGAGTCTGAAAAGTCATTGGTGTTTTGTGACTTTGAATGTTTGCTTGTAGACTTTTCATTACCCAATTGGGTTATGTCATCAGTGTTAATAATGCACTGATAATGTTACACAGCCAAGTAATTGTACGTCTGCAAGCAAATAACCAAGCTCACCAGAGCATCTAGGACCACCATTCAATCCTGACATATATATGTTCTCTTTTATTGGAATCAGGAGTCTGTAAAAACCTTTTCTGACTAACAAATGTTATTGAAAGGCATACATTTATATCTTTTTATTTTAAAATGTGGCTTATAATATTAGTTAGTTGAAAAAGGTGCTGCTAGATTCCTTTTATTTAATTATCCATATAGATTATTGATTGTCAGTTAGTAATTACTTATAAATGAGTGTTTTGGAATAATAAAAGTGGAATAAAATTAAACAAATAAAGCATTTATTTATTTATCCATAGCAGCTGTCAAAGAAAAACAGAACCTTCCAGTTTCAGCTCCCTGGTACTTTTCAGAAACATGAAACCATAAATATTTTCCTCTAGATTTTAATAAATCAGGCCATCATTGGCCACATATTCTACCTGCTGTTCTAGTAAGTTTAGTTTAGTTTAGTTTATTGAACACTTATAGGCCTCCCTTTTCCCTGAGGGGACCCAGGGCGGCTTACAATAATGAGGGAAGGGAGTGCAAGACAAGACATAAAAGAAAACGTGAGTAAAAAAATTAACCATAAAAGCACAACATTCACTCAGCATTCGGGCGGGGAGAGAGTAAAGTCCTATCCCCAGGCCTGATGGGATAGCCAGATCTTGAGGGCCGTGCGGAAGGCCTGGACGGTGGTGAGGGTACGGATCTCCACGGGGAGATTGTTCCATAGCATCGGAGCTGCAACTGAGAAGGCTCTCCTCCGTGTAGTCGCCAGTCGGCACTGACTGGCGGATGGAATTCGGAGGAGGCCTACCCTGTGCGATCTGATGGGACGCAGGGAGGTAATTGGCAGAAGGCGGTCTCTCAAATAGTCAGATCCACTACCATGAAGCGCTTTATAGGTGGTAAGTAGGACCTTGAAGTGCACCCGACGATCAACAGGTAGCCAGCGCAGCTCACGGAGGATCGGTGTTATGTGGGCGAACTGCAGTGCGCCCACGATCACTCGCGCGGCCGCATTCTGGACTAGCTGAAGTCGCCGGATGCTCTTCAAGGGCAACCCCATGTAGAGCACATTGCAGTATTCCAGCCTAGAGATCACAAGGGCTCGAGTGACTGTTGTGAGGGCCTCCCGGTTCAGGTAGGGCCGCAACTGGCGCACCAGGCGAACCTGGGCAAATGCCCCCCTGGTCACAGCTGACAAATGATGGTCGAAACTCAGCTGTGGGTCCAGGAGGACTCCCAAGTTGCGGACCCTGTCTGAGGGGTATAAATTTTGCTCCCCCAGCCTGATTGATGGAACATTAGTCAAATTATTGGGAGGAAAACACAACAGCCACTCGGTCTTTTCCGGGTTGAGTACCAGTTTGTTAGCTCTCATCCAGTCTTTAACAGCCTCGAGGCCCCGGTTCATCACGTCCACTGCTTCATTGAGTTGGCACGGGGCGGACAGATACAACTGTGTATCGTCCGCGTATGGGTGGTATTTAATCCCGTGCCTCCGAATGATCTCGCCCAGCGGTTTCATGTATATGTTAAATAGCAGGGGGGATAAGACCGAGCCCTGCGGCACCCCATAAGTTAGGGGCCTCGGGGACGATCTCTCCCCCCCCACCAACACCGACTGCGACCTGTCCGAGAGGTAGGAGGAGAACCACTGCAGAACAGTGCCGCCCACCCCCACCTCCCGCAGTCGTCGCAGAAGGATACCATGGTCGATGGTATCGAAAGCCGCTGAGAGGTCAAGGAGAACTCTCCTAAAGTCCTGGGAGGGCCAAAGTCTGGATGTCTAAAGTCTAAAAATGACTGGAACCAGTTGAAAGGGGGAAGGGGAGGGTGCCAGCTTGGTGCCCAGTTTTTAAAACGCCAAGTCCCTGTCCCTGAAGCTGCCATCCTCTATCACTCCTTTCCCCAAACCGAATGCACCATAAGTATGTACACCATAAGGTGTCAAATGTTAAAACAGGTGGTCGCTGCTCACATTAGGTGTTCCAGGGCAGCAGTGGTAGCAAGCGGTGGAGAAGGGCGGTTGTTCCAGGCCAATGCCGATGGTCGCAGGCCAGGCAGTGAGAAACTCGTGTTGAATGAAAAAACAGGGAAACAGGCAGGCAAGGCTCCGCAGCAGTAGGGGCAGGCAGGGAAAGAAATTGTCCGACACACGGGAGGATAAAAGGAGAGGCTACAACGGCGAGAGAGGTAGGCACCACAGCACAAGATAGGGGAGGGGCGGGCGTTCAGGCGTAAGTAAGACCTATAAGTCTTGAAGGATCTCCAAATTGTGAATCTGACCTTTCATGGATAGTGCTTGCCAACAGACAACACTAGTGGCAACAAATAACTCTGATGAAACAGTATTTACATTTCATTTGGGTTCAGTTTCACCTTGTTCTTTCCTAGCCAAACATTCTCAAGGTACCAAAAAGAACATCAACAACATATCCCTTACAACCCAAGATAGCAATGTACAATTGAGCTTATAAACATACTGAGTATACTTTATGCAAACTGACCTCAATCTGTATCTATATGCAGATGTTAAATATCAGGGGAAAGATGACCAATCGCTTTAGTACCCATATGGAGGCACTAGCCAATCTGTTCTCCCTTACTGACAAATACTGTGCCATTGAAAAAGGATAGCAAAACGTGCACTGTGAAATGGTCCCTCAAATCCTTAATCTCTGTAAACAATCTAGTAATATGCCTTGGTATCAAAGGTCACTGAGATGTCCAAGAGGACAAAGAGGGATACAGTCCCTCCATCCATCTTGACACAGGTCATCTAAGGAAGTCAAGAAATTACTGATGTCAGAGTAGGTGTCTGTAAACAACTATTGTCATTTTCAAATCCTACTCTGGCACATGAAACCAGCCATCAATGAACAGTGATTAAAGTAAAATAGTTTTTATTTTGATGTTTTAATTGTTCACTTTATGAGAGAGGAGATGGTAAATCAACTGAAGTTATTCTACACATTCCACATCTCAGATTTTAATCATAATACTCATGCCAGTAATTCTTCCAAATACAGCCAAGGGCAAATGATGCATGGCATAGTTTTACTGTAAGTTGAGCAAATAAAAGAAGTATCTTTGCCTCTGGGAAAATACATTCATTGCAGAAAAAAGGATTTCCTTATTAAATGTGTGGACCTTGAGATGGTGCATTTGAAAGGAATTATTTCCCCATGTAAATAAATAAGTAATTGTGAGATGTTAGTATAAATTGAGTGAAGTAGAAATGCAAGTAATAGATTTTGAGATAGCATGCTTTGCGTGTTGAATTGCATTCATTGATTGATGTTTACCTGCTGAATATTGCTTTATTTGTTTTATTCTGCATAGAAATGTTTTATTCTGTAGTACCTCATTTCTTCATTTTTGTGATTTCTAGTTCCTATATACTTCTATGCAAGATCATTAATAACTATTATTGCTAGGCTTCAGCATAAATTAGTTTGAAACTCGAAATTCTTGAAGTGAAATAAAAAGTTTAAAGTTATCCAAATTGGAATTGGAATTGGAATTGGAAAGTTTATTTATAGGCCACCCTTTTCCCTGGGGGGACTCAGGGCGGCTTACAATTCATGGGGAGGGGAATACAAACAGTGAGACATAAAACAATACATAATTAAAAATAAAACACAACATTCATCATTCGGGTGGGGACGGATTACAATCTAACCCCAGGCCTGACGGGATAGCCAGATCTTAAGGGCTGTGCGGAAGGTCTGGAGGGTGGTGAGGGTACGGATCTCCACGGGGAGATCGTTCCAAAGGGTCGGAGCTACTACCGAGAAGGCTCTCCTCCGCGTAGTCGCCAGTCGACACTGACTGGCAGATGGGATTCGGAGGAGGCCTAATCTGTGTGATCTAATTGGTCGCGAGGAGGTGATTGGCAGGAGGCGGTCTCTCAAGTACCCAGATCCACTACCATGAAGGGCTTTATAGGTGGTAAGTAGCACCTTGAAGTGCACCCGGAGATCAACAGGTAGCCAGCGCAGCTCGCGGAGGATAGGTGTTATGTGGGTGAACCGAGGTGCACCCACAATCGCTCGCGCGGCCGCATTCTGGACTAGCTGAAGTCGCCGGATGCTCTTCAAGGGCAGCCACATGTAGAGCACGTTGCAGTATTCCAGCCTTGAGGTCACAAGGGCACGAGTGACTGTTGTGAGAGCCTCCCGGTTCAGGTAGGGTCGCAACTGGTGCACCAGGCGAACCTGGGCAAATGCCCCCCTGGTCACAGCCGACAGGTGGTAATCAAAGGTCAGCTGTGGGTCCAGGAGGACTCCCAAGTTGCGAACCTTGTCTGAGGGGTATAGTGTTTGACCCCCCAGCCTGAGTGATGGAACACTTGCCAAATTATTGGGAGGGAAACACAACAGCCACTCGGTCTTATCCGGGTTGAGTACCAGTTTGTTAGCCCTCATCCAGTCCCTAACGGCTTCAAGGCCCCGGCTCATCACATCCACCGCTTCATTGAGTTGGCACGGGGCGGACAGATACAACTGGGTATCGTCCGCGTATTGATGGTATCTTATCCCGTGCCTCCGAATGATCTCGCCCAGCGGTTTCATGTAGATGTTGAATAGTAGGGGGGATAAGACCGAACCCTGTGGCACCCCATATGTTAGGGGCCTAGGGGTCGATCTCTGCCCTCCAACTAACACCGACTGCGACCTGTCTGAGAGGTAGGAGGAGAACCACTGCAAAACAGTGCCTCCCACCCCCACCTTCCGCAGTCGTCGCAGAAGGATACCATGGTTGATGGTATCGAAAGCCGCCGAGAGGTCAAGGAGAACCAGGATGGAGGCATGGCCTCCATCCCTGGCTCTCCAGAGGTCATCGGTCAATGCGACCAAAGCGGTTTCTGTGCTGTAACCAGGCCTGAAGCCGGACTGAAATGGGTCAAGGTAATGTGATGGGTGTATTGAATATTTTAGAATATAGTAATTTTCTACAAAGGCAGACAAAAAGTTTAATTTTCTATATCTATATCTTCTATATCTTTAACATGTTTCATTTTCATACTCATCCTCTAATCAAATACCAATCACCTTATCAAATATACATAACTTGAATTTTGTATTATTATTATGTGGTTAATCTTTGGTGAGATTCACAACCTTTGGGCTGGTTGGACTGGCTCAACAGCTCGAGTCCTAACCAAGGACCTAGGAACTATTAAGGTAACGTCGGAGGATATAAGTTGTTTCAAGTAGGGTGGTTTTTTTGTAGAGTCAGAATGTTCAAATCAGGTAAATTTAGAAATTTCAAACAGCAAAGTAGCCCTTTAGGTATTGCTCCAACGGCTCCAATTACAATTGGGACAACACACAATTTCTTTTTCCACAGTCAACCTAAATTTGCAAGTCTCTGTATTTTTTAATTTTTTCTTGCTGTTTATCTTCAATTTGTGCATCAATTCGTGTATTATTATTATTATTATTATTATTATACAATTGTATCACAGCGGCCAGTTGTTTCGCCGGATTTGGCATTGGTTACTAGTCGGGCCCCACCCAGGGGCCTAGGACGTCGTAACGTATTTTCGTAATATGCGTGCAGATCCAAGCAGTGCGGCTTTTTGCATTTGACTGATGGTGATTTTGTCAATTTTTAACTGTTTTAAATGTAATTCCAGTGCTTTTGGAATAGCACCCAGTGTGCCAATTACCACTGGAATTACCACTGCTGGTTTGTGCCATAGTCGTTGAATTTCGATTTTTAAGTCCTGGTATCTTGCGATTTTTTCATGTTCCTTCTCGGCGACCCTGCTATCACCTGGTATTGCGATGTCTATGATTGTGACCTTATTTTTCTCAACCAGTGTGATGTCTGGTGTATTATGCGCCAGTATTTTGTCGGTTTGTATACGGAAATCCCACAAGATCTTGACCATCTGATTTTCGGTGACTTTTTCAGGCTGATGTTCCCACCAGTTTGTTGCTGTTTTAATATTATAATTTTTGCACAAATTCCAATGGATCATTTGTGCTACTGAATTGTGCCGCAATTTATAATCAGTCTGCGCGATTTTTTTACAGCAGCTGAGTATGTGATCAACAGTTTCATCAGCTTCTTTGCAAAGTCTGCAATTGGCATCATCAGAGGATTTTTCGATTTTGGCCTTAATGGCATTTGTGCGGATAGCTTGTTCTTGCGCAGCCAGGATTAGTGACTCTGTTTCTTTCTTTAATGTACCTGTTTTTAACCATAACCAAGTTTGTTCACTGTCCACTTTATCTTTTATTTTTTCCAGAATAATAATAATAATTATTATTATTATTATTATTATTATTATTATTATTATACAATTGTATCACAGCGGCCAGTTGTTTCGCCGGATTTGGCATTGGTTACTAGTCGGGCCACACCCAGGGGCCTAGGATTTTCGGGGCAGATATAGTTTAGATTTCAAAATTTTCTTAACTCTGTTGATGTACTCTTGCCTGACAACAGTTTTTACTTCTCCATGCTTGATGTTATCCAACTGCAGAATGCCTAAGTATTTGTAGGCTTCATTTTCTTTGCATTTAATTAATTGGCCATTGGGCATTTCAATTCCCTCACATGCAGTGATTTTGCCCCTTTTTATGGATACAGTGGCACATTTTTCCATGCCAAACTGCATTGAAATATCGGTGCTGAATACTCGGACTGTGTTTGTCAATGATTGGATTTCTATTTCTGACTTTCCATAGAGTTTCAAATCATCCATATATAGTAAATGCGAATTTTTTTCAGCTTCTTTGGCTGTTTGGTGGCCTAATTTCATTTTTTTTAAGATTACTGATAGTGGGATCATTGCGATGATGAAGAGAAGAGGTAAAAGTGAATCACCCTGGAAAATTCCTCGCTTGATATTAACCATTCCGTAGATCTCATTCCCTACTGCCAACTCAGTTCTCCATTGTTTCATCGCTTTTCAGTAAAGGATGTAATATTTTTGCTAATGCCAGTTGTTTCTAAGCATTTTATGATCCAACTATGTGGCAGTGAGTCAAATGCCTTTTTGTAATCAATCCAGACCATATTCAAGTTTGTTTTTCTGTTCTTACAATTTTCTAATATCATTTTATCAATTAGGAGCTGATCTTTTGTGCCCCTGCTCCTTCTTTTGTTGCCTTTTTGCTCTACAGGCAAGATGTTGTTTGTTTCCAAATAATCCATCATGTTATCTGCAATAATGCCTGTGAGTAATTTGAAGGTTGTTGGCAAGCATGTTATTGGTCTATAGTTTTCAGGTGTTGTTCCTTTAGTTGCATCTTTCTGAATCAAGTATGTTTTTCCAGTTGTCAACCATTCATCAATTTGGCCTTTTTGTAAAATTTCATTCAGTTCCCTGGCCAATATTGCATGTAAACTGGTCAGATATTTGAGCCAGAAACCATGTAATTGGTCCTTTCCAGGTGATGTCCAATTCTTTACCTTTTTAACTTGATTTTTGACCATCTCAGTTGTTATTTCTAATACTTGCATTTGTTTGTTGCCAATGCTTTTCTCAAAGTCATGTATCCACTTTGCTTCTTTGTTGTAGTCCTTTGCATTTTCCCACAATTTTTTCCAGAATTCAACTGTGGCCTGTTTTTTTGGTTTTTCACTTTTGGTGTCACCATTCACATTAAGACTTTGATAAAAACGCCGTTGGTCTGATCGAAATTGCTGATTTTGTTTATATTGGATGATTCGTGCCTCATATCTTTCAATTTTTCTAGCTGTTGCTGTTATCTGCTGTTTTACAATCTCTACAGCTTCATTGATGTTTCTTGTATCCAATCTATATCTTCTGATTAGCCGATCTATGATTTTTTTGTTTTTGAACCGTTGCTCATGCATGTTCTTTAAGTTACTAGCATCTGCCCTTAATTTTTTGACTTTTTGTTCTAATCGGATTTTCCACTTTGGCTTTGATGCTTTTTCTGTTGTGTGACTAGGTACTTTGATTTTAATGCCTAGAACTACAGCTGTGCTGTACATTAACTGGTTTGTTTCCAAGATGGATCACGATTCAATTGTTGAAAACACTGCATTAACCATTTTCATGATAGGGGCCAAAATTTTCTTAGGCACAGTTTTTAGTGATGGTAAACTTTGCCTTTCCTCATTAAGCAGAAAATGCTCCATGATCTTATCCTTCAATTCTTTTTGTTTTTGAGTTAGTTCATCAGTTGGTTCAGTGATAACTGGTTCTAGTGGTGGTAGTGTTATTTCCTCCCCGAGAGCTTCTTCTGGGAGTTCTACTATAATGTCTTTAGTTGTGTCTTGAATATCAGTTATTTCCGCTTGTGATATTGTTTTTTGGGGTTTGCAATTTGCCTGAATTTCCTCATGTTCAACTTCACTAAACACTTTATTTCGTATAATAAATCGCCTTTGATCTGGTAGTCGTTGTTCACTAACATTTGAATCTGGATATTGTTGTTTCCATAATTCATACATTCGCTTTAAATAGCCTCTTTTTTCTGGCTCTGAGTTGTAATAACAGGCCATTATGGCACGATTTTCATCTGCACTATATTTTTGTCGTTTTGTTGGCTGGTCCACTTGTAGCCCACTTGTCGACGGATGTCCAGGGACCCCAACATCCGCCGCGGCCCTTGTTAACCCGTGCGACGACCGATGCGGTGTGGAATTCTTATTTGTTTTTTTCACCATATTGTATGGGTTGGCGGGTTTTTTTTACGGGACCAGATGCCAACCTGACCCCAACCCTCCTCCTTTCTCATCCGGGCTTGGGACCGGCAATGGCGGAGTTGTTGTTGTTGTTGTTATTATTATTATTATTATAAAATTGTATCACAGCGGCCAGTTGTTTCGCTGGATTTGGCATTGGTTACTAGTCGGGCCCCACCCAGGGGCCTAGGACGTTGTAACGTATTTTCGTAATATGCGTGCAGATCCAAGCAGTGCGGCTTTTTGCATTTGACTGATGGTGATTTTGTCAATTTTTAACTGTTTTAAATGTAATTCCAATGCTTTTGGAATAGCACCCAGTGTGCCAATTACCACTGGAATTACCACTGCTGGTTTGTGCCATAGTCGTTGAAATTCCTGGTATTTTGCGATTTTTTCATGTTCCTTCTCAGCGACCCTGCTATCACCTGGTATTGCGATGTCTATGATTGTGACCTTATTTTTCTCAACCAGTGTGATGTCTGGTGTATTATGCACCAGTATTTTGTCCATTTGTATGCGTAAATCCCACAAGATCTTGACCATCTGATTTTCGGTGACTTTTTCAGGCTGATGTTCCCACCAGTTTGTTGCTGTTTTAATATTATAATTTTTGCACAAATTCCAATGGATCATTTGTGCTACTGAATTGTGCCGCAATTTATAATCGGTCTGCGTGATTTTTTTACAGCAGCTGAGTATGTGATCAACAGTTTCATCAGCTTCTTTGCAAAGTCTGCATTTGGCATCATCAGAGGAGTTTTCGATTTTGGCCTTAATGGCATTTGTGCGGATAGCTTGTTCTTGCGCAGCCAGGATTAGTGACTCTGTTTCTTTCTTCAATGTACCTGCTGTTAACCATAACCAAGTTTTTTCACTGTCCAGTTTATATTTTATTTTTTCCAGAAATTGGCCATGCAGTGCTTTGTTCTGCCAACTCTCCATTCTTGATTTTATCACATCTTTTCTGTATTCTTGTTTCGTCTGTTGGGCCTTCAGTAGATTTTTGTTCTTTACTTCGATTAATAGAGGTTCTTGGTTTTCTTTTAAATAATCAGCCAGTGCATGTTTTTCTTCTTCAACTATTTGCTTCACTTGTAATAATCCTCTGCCACCTGATTTTCGGGGCAGATATAGTCTGTCAGTGTCACCACATGGATGTAAACTGTAGTGCATTGTCATTAGTTTCCTGGTTTTTCGGTCCAAAACGTCCAAATTAGCTTGTGTCCAGTTAACTATACCAGCTGTGTATCTTATAACTGGTATTGCCCAGGTATTTATGGCCTTGATTGTATTTCCACCATTCAATTTAGATTTCAAAATTTTCCTAACTCTGTTGGTGTACTCTCTCCTGACAATAGCTTTTACTTCTCCATGTTTGATGTTATCCAACTGCAGAATGCCTAAGTATTTGTAGGTTTCATTTTCGTTGCATTTAATTAGTTGGCCATTGGGCATTTCAATTCCCCCACATGTAGTGATTTTGCCCCTTTTTATGGATACAGTGGCACATTTTTCCATGCCAAAGTGCATTGAACTATCGGTGCTGAATTTAAGATCTGGTTCATTTGGGCTGCCAATCTTTTGTGCACACCAGAAGCCATTATTATTGTTGTTGTTGTTGTTGTTGTTGTTATTGTTATTGTTATGTTAATATTTGGTGAGATTCACAGCCTTTGGGGCTGGTTGGTAGCTCAACAGCTTGAGTCCTAACCAAGGACCTAGGAACTGTTAAGGTAACGTCGGAGGATATAAGCTGTTCCAAGTAGGGTGGTTTTTTTTGTAGAATCAGAATGTTCAAGTCTGATAAATTTAAAATTTCCAAATAGTGAGGTAGCCCTTTGGATATTGCTCCAAGGGCTCCAATTACAATCGGGACAATACACAATTTCTTTTTCCACAGTTGCTCAACTTCAATTTGCAAGTCCCGGTACTTTGTGATTTTTTCTTGCTGTTTATCTTCAATTTGTGCATCTCCGGGTATTGCAATGTCACTGAACCATACTTTTTTTCTTTTCAACTATTGTTATGTCAGGTGTGTTGTGGGCCAAGTGCCTGTCAGTCTGGATTTTGAAGTCCCACAAGATCTTGACTTTCTCATTCTCTAAAACCTTCTCAACCTGATTGTCCTAGTGGTTTTTGCTGTAGTCAAATCCAAACTTTTGGCACAATTTCCAGTGAATGATCTTAGCAACTCGGTCATGGCGTTGTAGGTAGTCAGTTTATGAAATTTTGCTGTACCCACTGATCAAGTGGTCGACTAGCTCGTCTTTCTCATTACAGAAGTGACATTTGCTGTTGGTGGTAACATGTTGAATTTTTGCCTTCATGTAGTTTGTGGCAAAGGCTTGTTCTTGAGCTGCCAAAATAAAGCCTTCTGTTTCTTTTTTCAGTGCTCCTGATCTTAACCAGTTCCAAGTTAGCTTTTGGTCAGCTTTGCCTTCAATACCATTCAAGTATTGGCTATGCATAGCTTTGTTTTTCCAATTTTCAGCTCGCTTCTCAATTACGTTTTTCTTATATTCAGCTTTTGACTTAGTTGTCTTTAAAAGGCCTTCTTTATTTATTTCCTTAAGCATTGGTTCTTCACTTTTCTGGATTTAATCATTCAAGCTGTGTTTTTCTTCTTCCACAGTCTGTTTTACTTGTAGGAGTTCTTGACCAGTCTCTACTCTTGATAGATATAATCGGTCAACAATGTATTCATTGTCATAAGCTTCCTTGTTTTTCTGTCCAAATTGTCCAACTCCATCTGGGTCCAGCCAATTATTCCTGCAGAGTATCGAATCACAGGTATAGCCCAGGTATTTATGGCTTTTATTATGTTTCCTCCTTTCAATTTGGACCTTAATATCTTGCGAATTCGTTGAATGTACTTGGCTGAGGTGTCCCTGACTTTATTATGCATTAAGTTAGAGACCTCTAAAATCCCTAAGTACTTGTAGCCTTCTTCTGGTTTTACAGCATTTATCATTTCTTCATTCTCAAGTTCTATTCCATCATCTTCTATGGCCTTGCCTGCTTTGGTTGCCATTGTTGCACATTTGACAATTCCAAACTGCATACCAATGTCTCGGCTAAATTCTTTTGTGCTTTCAATTAATAAATTCAGTTCAGCTTTTGTTTTACCAAATAGCTTCAAATCATCCATGTACACTTAGTGTGAAATTTTCAGTCCTTTCTTTGCAAGTTCGTATCCATAGTTCATCTTCTTCAAAATCATTGTCAGTGGTAGCATTGAGAGTATAAAAAGTAGGGGTGAAAGGGAATCACCCTGGAAAATGCCTTGTTTAATTTCAACTTCACCCAGTACTTCTTCATTAGCTATAAGCTTCGTTTTCCAGAGGTTCGTTGAAGTTTCCATGAATTTTTGTATGTTGCTGCTGATGCCAAAGATTTTCAGGCATTTCTTGATCCAGCTATGGGAAACTGAATCAAATGCTTTCTTATAGTCATGAACAGGTTGGTTCGTCTTTTCTTTGAATTCTTTAGGATTAGTTTGTCAATCAGCAGTTGGTCCTTTGTTCCTCATGTTGTTGGCAAACAGGTGATTGGCCTATAGTTTCCAGGAACCTTTCCTTTTTCTTTATCTTTTTGGATCAAAAATGTCCTTCCAGTTGTCATCCATTCATCATTTTCATGTCTTTTTAAGATCTGGTTCATTTGGGCTGCCAATCTTTTGTGCACACCAGAAAGCATTATTATTATTATTATTATTATTATTATTATTATTATTATTATTATTATTATTATTATTGTACAATTGTATCACAGCGGCCAGTTGTTTCGCCGGATTTGGCATTGGTTACTAGTCGGGCCCCACCCAGGGGCCTAGGACGTCATAACGTATTTTCGTAATATGCGTGCAGATCCAAGCAGTGCAGCTTTTTGCATTTGACTGATGGTGATTTTGTCAATTTTTAACTGTTTTAAATGTAATTCCAGTGCTTTTGGAATAGCACCCAATGTGCCAATTACCACTGGAATTACCACTGCTGGTTTGTGCCATAGTCGTTGAATTTCGATTTTTAAGTCCTGGTATTTTGCAATTTTTTCATGTTCCTTCTCGGCGACCCTGCTATCCCCTGGTATTGCGATGTCTATGATTGTGACCTTATTTTTCTCAACCAGTGTGATGTCTGGTGTATTATGCACCAGTATTTTGTCTGTTTGTATACGGAAATCCCACAAGATCTTGACCATCTGATTTTCGGTGACTTTTTCAGGCTGATGTTCCCACCAGTTTGTTGCTGTTTTAATATTATAATTTTTGCACAAATTCCAGTGGATCATTTGTGCTACTGAATTGTGCCGCAATTTATAATCAGTCTGCGCAATTTTTTTACAGCAGCTGAGGATGTGATCAACAGTTTCATCAGCTTCTTTGCAAAGTCTGCATTTGGCATCATCAGAGGATTTTTCGATTTTGGCCTTAATGGCATTTGTGCGGATAGCTTGTTCTTGCGCAGCCAGGATTAGTGACTCTGTTTCTTTCTTTAATGTACCTGTTGTTAACCATAAGCAACTTTGTTCACTGTCCACTTTATCTTTTATTTTTTCCAGAAATTGGCCATGCAGTGCTTTGTTCTGCCAACTCTCCATTCTTGATTTTATCACATCTTTTCTGTATTCTTGTTTCGTCTGTTGGGCCTTCAGTAGATTTTTGTTCTTTACTTCGATTAATAGATGTTCTTGACTTTCTTTTAAATAATCAGCCAGTGCATGTTTTTCTTCTTCAACTGTTTGCTTCACTTGTAATAATCCTCTGCCACCTGATTTTCGGGGCAGATATAGTCTATCAGTGTCACCACATGGATGTAAACTGTAGTGCATTGTCATTAGTTTCCTGGTTTTTCGGTCCAAAATGTCCAAATCAGCTTGTGTCCAGTTAACTATACCAGCTGTGTATCTTATAACTGGTATTGCCCAGGTATTTCTGGCCTTGATTGTATTTCCACCATTCAATTTAGATTTCAAAATTTTCCTAACTCTGTTGATGTACTCTTGCCTGACAACAGTTTTTACTTCTCCATGCTTGATGTTATCCAACTGCAGAATGCCTAAGTATTTGTAGGCTTCATTTTCTTTGCATTTAATTAATTGGCCATTGGGCATTTCAATTCCCTCACATGCAGTGATTTTGCCCCTTTTTATGGATACAGTGGCACATTTTTCCATGCCAAACTGCATTGAAATATCGGTGCTGAATACTCGGACTGTGTTTGTCAATGATTGGATTTCTATTTCTGACTTTCCATAGAGTTTCAAATCATCCATATATAGTAAATGCGAAATTTTTTCAGCTTCTTTGGCTGTTTGGTGGCCTAATTTCATTTTTTTTAAGATTACTGATAGTGGGATCATTGCGATGATGAAGAGAAGAGGTAAAAGTGAATCACCCTGGAAAATTCCTCGCTTGATATTAACCATTCCGTAGATCTCATTCCCTACTGCCAACTCAGTTCTCCATTGTTTCATCGCTTTTCAGTAAAGGATGTAATATTTTTGCTAATGCCAGTTGTTTCTAAGCATTTTATGATCCAACTATGTGGCAGTGAGTCAAATGCCTTTTTGTAATCAATCCAGACCATATTCAAGTTTGTTTTTCTGTTCTTACAATTTTCTAATATCATTTTATCAATTAGGAGCTGATCTTTTGTGCCCCTGCTCCTTCTTTTGTTGCCTTTTTGCTCTACAGGCAAGATGTTGTTTGTTTCCAAATAATCCATCATGTTATCTGCAATAATGCCTGTGAGTAATTTGAAGGTTGTTGGCAAGCATGTTATTGGTCTATAGTTTTCAGGTGTTGTTCCTTTAGTTGCATCTTTCTGAATCAAGTATGTTTTTCCAGTTGTCAACCATTCATCAATTTGGCCTTTTTGTAAAATTTCATTCAGTTCCCTGGCCAATATTGCATGTAAACTGGTCAGATATTTGAGCCAGAAACCATGTAATTGGTCCTTTCCAGGTGATGTCCAATTCTTTACCTTTTTAACTTGATTTTTGACCATCTCAGTTGTTATTTCTAATACTTGCATTTGTTTGTTGCCAATGCTTTTCTCAAAGTCATGTATCCACTTTGCTTCTTTGTTGTAGTCCTTTGCATTTTCCCACAATTTTTTCCAGAATTCAACTGTGGCCTGTTTTTTTGGTTTTTCACTTTTGGTGTCACCATTCACATTAAGACTTTGATAAAAACGCCGTTGGTCTGATCGAAATTGCTGATTTTGTTTATATTGGATGATTCGTGCCTCATATCTTTCAATTTTTCTAGCTGTTGCTGTTATCTGCTGTTTTACAATCTCTACAGCTTCATTGATGTTTCTTGTATCCAATCTATATCTTCTGATTAGCCGATCTATGATTTTTTTGTTTTTGAACCGTTGCTCATGCATGTTCTTTAAGTTACTAGCATCTGCCCTTAATTTTTTGACTTTTTGTTCTAATCGGATTTTCCACTTTGGCTTTGATGCTTTTTCTGTTGTGTGACTAGGTACTTTGATTTTAATGCCTAGAACTACAGCTGTGCTGTACATTAACTGGTTTGTTTCCAAGATGGATCACGATTCAATTGTTGAAAACACTGCATTAACCATTTTCATGATAGGGGCCAAAATTTTCTTAGGCACAGTTTTTAGTGATGGTAAACGTTGCCTTTCCTCATTAAGCAGAAAATGCTCCATGATCTTATCCTTCAATTCTTTTTGTTTTTGAGTTAGTTCATCAGTTGGTTCAGTGATAACTGGTTCTAGTGGTGGTAGTGTTATTTCCTCCCCGAGAGCTTCTTCTGGGAGTTCTACTATAATGTCTTTAGTTGTGTCTTGAATATCAGTTATTTCCGCTTGTGATATTGTTTTTTGGGGTTTGCAATTTGCCTGAATTTCCTCATGTTCAACTTCACTAAACACTTTATTTCGTATAATAAATCGCCTTTGATCTGGTAGTCGTTGTTCACTAACATTTGAATCTGGATATTGTTGTTTCCATAATTCATACATTCGCTTTAAATAGCCTCTTTTTTCTGGCTCTGAGTTGTAATAACAGGCCATTATGGCACGATTTTCATCTGCACTATATTTTTGTCGTTTTGTTGGCTGGTCCACTTGTAGCCCACTTGTCGACGGATGTCCAGGGACCCCAACATCCGCCGCGGCCCTTGTTAACCCGTGCGACGACCGATGCGGTGTGGAATTCTTATTTGTTTTTTTCACCATATTGTATGGGTTGGCGGGTTTTTTTTACGGGACCAGATGCCAACCTGACCCCAACCCTCCTCCTTTCTCATCCGGGCTTGGGACCGGCAATGGCGGAGTTGTTGTTGTTGTTGTTATTATTATTATTATTATAAAATTGTATCACAGCGGCCAGTTGTTTCGCTGGATTTGGCATTGGTTACTAGTCGGGCCCCACCCAGGGGCCTAGGACGTTGTAACGTATTTTCGTAATATGCGTGCAGATCCAAGCAGTGCGGCTTTTTGCATTTGACTGATGGTGATTTTGTCAATTTTTAACTGTTTTAAATGTAATTCCAATGCTTTTGGAATAGCACCCAGTGTGCCAATTACCACTGGAATTACCACTGCTGGTTTGTGCCATAGTCGTTGAAATTCCTGGTATTTTGCGATTTTTTCATGTTCCTTCTCAGCGACCCTGCTATCACCTGGTATTGCGATGTCTATGATTGTGACCTTATTTTTCTCAACCAGTGTGATGTCTGGTGTATTATGCACCAGTATTTTGTCCATTTGTATGCGTAAATCCCACAAGATCTTGACCATCTGATTTTCGGTGACTTTTTCAGGCTGATGTTCCCACCAGTTTGTTGCTGTTTTAATATTATAATTTTTGCACAAATTCCAATGGATCATTTGTGCTACTGAATTGTGCCGCAATTTATAATCGGTCTGCGTGATTTTTTTACAGCAGCTAAGTATGTGATCAACAGTTTCATCAGCTTCTTTGCAAAGTCTGCATTTGGCATCATCAGAGGAGTTTTCGATTTTGGCCTTAATGGCATTTGTGCGGATAGCTTGTTCTTGCGCAGCCAGGATTAGTGACTCTGTTTCTTTCTTCAATGTACCTGCTGTTAACCATAACCAAGTTTTTTCACTGTCCAGTTTATATTTTATTTTTTCCAGAAATTGGCCATGCAGTGCTTTGTTCTGCCAACTCTCCATTCTTGATTTTATCACATCTTTTCTGTATTCTTGTTTCGTCTGTTGGGCCTTCAGTAGATTTTTGTTCTTTACTTCGATTAATAGAGGTTCTTGGTTTTCTTTTAAATAATCAGCCAGTGCATGTTTTTCTTCTTCAACTATTTGCTTCACTTGTAATAATCCTCTGCCACCTGATTTTCGGGGCAGATATAGTCTGTCAGTGTCACCACATGGATGTAAACTGTAGTGCATTGTCATTAGTTTCCTGGTTTTTCGGTCCAAAACGTCCAAATTAGCTTGTGTCCAGTTAACTATACCAGCTGTGTATCTTATAACTGGTATTGCCCAGGTATTTATGGCCTTGATTGTATTTCCACCATTCAATTTAGATTTCAAAATTTTCCTAACTCTGTTGGTGTACTCTCTCCTGACAATAGCTTTTACTTCTCCATGTTTGATGTTATCCAACTGCAGAATGCCTAAGTATTTGTAGGTTTCATTTTCGTTGCATTTAATTAGTTGGCCATTGGGCATTTCAATTCCCCCACATGTAGTGATTTTGCCCCTTTTTATGGATACAGTGGCACATTTTTCCATGCCAAAGTGCATTGAACTATCGGTGCTGAATTTAAGATCTGGTTCATTTGGGCTGCCAATCTTTTGTGCACACCAGAAGCCATTATTATTGTTGTTGTTGTTGTTGTTGTTGTTGTTATTGTTATTGTTATGTTAATATTTGGTGAGATTCACAGCCTTTGGGGCTGGTTGGTAGCTCAACAGCTTGAGTCCTAACCAAGGACCTAGGAACTGTTAAGGTAACGTCGGAGGATATAAGCTGTTCCAAGTAGGGTGGTTTTTTTTGTAGAATCAGAATGTTCAAGTCTGATAAATTTAAAATTTCCAAATAGTGAGGTAGCCCTTTGGATATTGCTCCAAGGGCTCCAATTACAATCGGGACAATACACAATTTCTTTTTCCACAGTTGCTCAACTTCAATTTGCAAGTCCCGGTACTTTGTGATTTTTTCTTGCTGTTTATCTTCAATTTGTGCATCTCCGGGTATTGCAATGTCACTGAACCATACTTTTTTTCTTTTCAACTATTGTTATGTCAGGTGTGTTGTGGGCCAAGTGCCTGTCAGTCTGGATTTTGAAGTCCCACAAGATCTTGACTTTCTCATTCTCTAAAACCTTCTCAACCTGATTGTCCTAGTGGTTTTTGCTGTAGTCAAATCCAAACTTTTGGCACAATTTCCAGTGAATGATCTTAGCAACTCGGTCATGGCGTTGTAGGTAGTCAGTTTATGAAATTTTGCTGTACCCACTGATCAAGTGGTCGACTAGCTCGTCTTTCTCATTACAGAAGTGACATTTGCTGTTGGTGGTAACATGTTGAATTTTTGCCTTCATGTAGTTTGTGGCAAAGGCTTGTTCTTGAGCTGCCAAAATAAAGCCTTCTGTTTCTTTTTTCAGTGCTCCTGATCTTAACCAGTTCCAAGTTAGCTTTTGGTCAGCTTTGCCTTCAATACCATTCAAGTATTGGCTATGCATAGCTTTGTTTTTCCAATTTTCAGCTCGCTTCTCAATTACGTTTTTCTTATATTCAGCTTTTGACTTAGTTGTCTTTAAAAGGCCTTCTTTATTTATTTCCTTAAGCATTGGTTCTTCACTTTTCTGGATTTAATCATTCAAGCTGTGTTTTTCTTCTTCCACAGTCTGTTTTACTTGTAGGAGTTCTTGACCAGTCTCTACTCTTGATAGATATAATCGGTCAACAATGTATTCATTGTCATAAGCTTCCTTGTTTTTCTGTCCAAATTGTCCAACTCCATCTGGGTCCAGCCAATTATTCCTGCAGAGTATCGAATCACAGGTATAGCCCAGGTATTTATGGCTTTTATTATGTTTCCTCCTTTCAATTTGGACCTTAATATCTTGCGAATTCGTTGAATGTACTTGGCTGAGGTGTCCCTGACTTTATTATGCATTAAGTTAGAGACCTCTAAAATCCCTAAGTACTTGTAGCCTTCTTCTGGTTTTACAGCATTTATCATTTCTTCATTCTCAAGTTCTATTCCATCATCTTCTATGGCCTTGCCTGCTTTGGTTGCCATTGTTGCACATTTGACAATTCCAAACTGCATACCAATGTCTCGGCTAAATTCTTTTGTGCTTTCAATTAATAAATTCAGTTCAGCTTTTGTTTTACCAAATAGCTTCAAATCATCCATGTACACTTAGTGTGAAATTTTCAGTCCTTTCTTTGCAAGTTCGTATCCATAGTTCATCTTCTTCAAAATCATTGTCAGTGGTAGCATTGAGAGTATAAAAAGTAGGGGTGAAAGGGAATCACCCTGGAAAATGCCTTGTTTAATTTCAACTTCACCCAGTACTTCTTCATTAGCTATAAGCTTCGTTTTCCAGAGGTTCGTTGAAGTTTCCATGAATTTTTGTATGTTGCTGCTGATGCCAAAGATTTTCAGGCATTTCTTGATCCAGCTATGGGAAACTGAATCAAATGCTTTCTTATAGTCATGAACAGGTTGGTTCGTCTTTTCTTTGAATTCTTTAGGATTAGTTTGTCAATCAGCAGTTGGTCCTTTGTTCCTCATGTTGTTGGCAAACAGGTGATTGGCCTATAGTTTCCAGGAACCTTTCCTTTTTCTTTATCTTTTTGGATCAAAAATGTCCTTCCAGTTGTCATCCATTCATCATTTTCATGTCTTTTTAAGATCTGGTTCATTTGGGCTGCCAATCTTTTGTGCACACCAGAAAGCATTATTATTATTATTATTATTATTATTATTATTATTATTATTATTATTATTATTATTGTACAATTGTATCACAGCGGCCAGTTGTTTCGCCGGATTTGGCATTGGTTACTAGTCGGGCCCCACCCAGGGGCCTAGGACGTCATAACGTATTTTCGTAATATGCGTGCAGATCCAAGCAGTGCAGCTTTTTGCATTTGACTGATGGTGATTTTGTCAATTTTTAACTGTTTTAAATGTAATTCCAGTGCTTTTGGAATAGCACCCAATGTGCCAATTACCACTGGAATTACCACTGCTGGTTTGTGCCATAGTCGTTGAATTTCGATTTTTAAGTCCTGGTATTTTGCAATTTTTTCATGTTCCTTCTCGGCGACCCTGCTATCCCCTGGTATTGCGATGTCTATGATTGTGACCTTATTTTTCTCAACCAGTGTGATGTCTGGTGTATTATGCACCAGTATTTTGTCTGTTTGTATACGGAAATCCCACAAGATCTTGACCATCTGATTTTCGGTGACTTTTTCAGGCTGATGTTCCCACCAGTTTGTTGCTGTTTTAATATTATAATTTTTGCACAAATTCCAGTGGATCATTTGTGCTACTGAATTGTGCCGCAATTTATAATCAGTCTGCGCAATTTTTTTACAGCAGCTGAGGATGTGATCAACAGTTTCATCAGCTTCTTTGCAAAGTCTGCATTTGGCATCATCAGAGGATTTTTCGATTTTGGCCTTAATGGCATTTGTGCGGATAGCTTGTTCTTGCGCAGCCAGGATTAGTGACTCTGTTTCTTTCTTTAATGTACCTGTTGTTAACCATAAGCAACTTTGTTCACTGTCCACTTTATCTTTTATTTTTTCCAGAAATTGGCCATGCAGTGCTTTGTTCTGCCAACTCTCCATTCTTGATTTTATCACATCTTTTCTGTATTCTTGTTTCGTCTGTTGGGCCTTCAGTAGATTTTTGTTCTTTACTTCGATTAATAGATGTTCTTGACTTTCTTTTAAATAATCAGCCAGTGCATGTTTTTCTTCTTCAACTGTTTGCTTCACTTGTAATAATCCTCTGCCACCTGATTTTCGGGGCAGATATAGTCTATCAGTGTCACCACATGGATGTAAACTGTAGTGCATTGTCATTAGTTTCCTGGTTTTTCGGTCCAAAATGTCCAAATCAGCTTGTGTCCAGTTAACTATACCAGCTGTGTATCTTATAACTGGTATTGCCCAGGTATTTCTGGCCTTGATTGTATTTCCACCATTCAATTTAGATTTCAAAATTTTCCTAACTCTGTTGGTGTACTCTCGCCTGACAACAGTTTTTACTTCTCCATGCTTGATGTTATCCAACTGCAGAATGCCTAAGTATTTGTAGGCTTCATTTTTGTTGCATTTAATTAGTTGGCCATTGGGCATTTCAATTCCCTCACATGCAGTGATTTTGCCCCTTTTTATGGATACAGTGGCACATTTTTCCATGCCAAAGTGCATTGAAATATCTGTGCTGAATACTCGGACTGTGTTTGTCAATGATTGGATTTCTATTTCTGACTTTCCATAGAGTTTCAAATCATCCATATATAGTAAATGCGAATTTTTTTCAGCTTCTTTGGCTGTTTGGTAGCCTAATTTCATTTTTTTTAAGATTACTGATAGTGGGATCATTGCGATGATGAAGAGAAGAGGTGAAAGTGAGTCACCCTGGAAAATTCCTCGCTTGATATTAATCATTCCGTAGATCTCATTCCCTACTGCCAACTCAGTTCTCCATTGTTTCATCGCCTTTTCAGTAAAGGATGTAATATTTTTGCTAATGCCAGTTGTTTCTAAGCATTTTATGATCCAACTATGTGGCAGTGAGTCAAATGCCTTTTTGTAATCAATCCAGACCATATTCAAGTTTGTTTTTCTGTTCTTACAATTTTCTAATATCATTTTATCAATTAGGAGGTGATCTTTTGTGCCCCTGCTCCTTCTTTTGTTGCCTTTTTGCTCTACTGGCAAGATGTTGTTTGTTTCCAAATAATCCATCATGTTATCAGCAATAATGCCTGTGAGTAATTTGAAGGTTGTTGGCAAGCATGTTATTGGTCTGTAGTTTTCAGGAGTTGTTCCTTTAGTTGCATCTTTTTGAATCAAGTATGTTTTTCCAGTTGTCAACCATTTATCAATTTGGCCTTTTTGTAAAATTTCATTCAGTTGCCTGGCCAATATTGCATGTAAACTGGTCAGATATTTGAGCCAGAAACCATGTAATTGGTCCTTTCCAGGTGATGTCCAATTCTTTACCTTTTTTACTCGATTTTTGACCCTCTCAGTTGTTATTTCTAATACTTGCATTTGTTTGTTGCCAATGCTTTTCTCAAAGTCATGTATCCACTTTGCTTCCTTATTGTAGTCCTTTGCATTTTCCCACAATTCTTTCCAGAATTCAACTGTGGCCTGTTTTTCTGGTTTTTCACTTTTGGTGTCACCATTCACATTAAGACTTTGATAAAAACACCGTTGGTCTGATCAAAATAGTTGATTTTGTTTATATTGGATGATTAGTGCTTCATATCTTTCAATTTTTCTAGCTGTTGCTGTTATCCGCTGTTTTACAATCTCTACAGCTTCATTGATGTTTCTTGTATCCAATCTATATCTTCTGATTAGCCGATCTATGATTTTGTTGTTTTTAAGCTGTTGCTCATGCATGTTCTTTAAGTTACTAGCATCTGCCCTTAATTTTTTGACTTTTTGTTCTAATCGGATTTTCCACTTTGGCTTTGATGCTTTTTCTGTTGTGTGACTAGGTACTTTGATTTTAATGCCTAGTTCATTAGTGACTATTAGAGCTGCACTGTACATTAACTGGTTCGTTTCCAAGATGGATCCCGATTCAATTGTTGAAAACACTGCATTAACCATTTTCATGATAGGGGCCAAAAATTTCTTAGGCACAGTTTTTAGTGATGGTAAACGTTGCCTTTCCTCATTAAGCAGAAAATGCTCCATGATCTTATCCTTCAATTCTTTTTGTTTTTGAGTTAGTTCATCAGTTGGTTCAGTGATAACTGGTTCTAGTGGTGGCAGTGTTATTTCCTCCCCGAGAGCTTCTTCTGGGAGTTCTACTATGTCTTTAGTTGTGTCTTGAATATCAGTTATTTCCGCTTGTGATATTGTTTTTTTGGTTTTGCAATTTGCCTGAATTTCCTCTAGTTCAACTTCACTAAACACTTTATTCTGTATAATAAATCGCCTTTGATCTGGTAGTCGTTGTTCACTAACATTTGAATCTGGATATTGTTGTTTCCATAATTCATACATTCGCTTTAAATAGCCTCTTTTTTCTGGCTCTGAGTTGTAGTAACAGGCCATTATGGCATGGTTTTCATCTGCACTATATTTTTGTCGTTTTGTTGGCTGGTCCACTTGTAGCCCACTTGTCGATGGATGTCCAGGGACCCAAACATCCGCCGCGGCCCTTGTTAACCCGCGCGACTACCGATGCGGTATGGAATTCTTATTCGTTTTTTTCACCATATTGTATGGGTTGGCGGTTTTTTTTATGGGACCAGATGCCAACCTGACCCCTTTCTCATCCGGGCTTGGGACCGGCAATGGCGGAGTTGTTGTTGTTGTTATTATTATTATTATTGTTGTTGTTGTTGTTGCTGTTGTTGTTATCATTATTATTGATAGAGAAGAATGTGGGGTGGAATGAACAAAGTATAAAATGTATACATTCACAATTCAGCTTTTACACCAGCAGCTGAGATCCTTTTATCCACACCAAAATTTCTCAGATGCTGTGATTGTATTTAGTTAGTTTGAGTTTTCTCAAACTAATGAGTTTCCTCTTCTCCATAAGGCTTTTATCCTCTATAACTGGGTTCACCAATTATCCTAGTATATGGAATCCTACCATTTCCATAAAGCTTAATTGTATTTTGAGATTGAAGACTGTGTTTTCATCCATACATCATCATCCAAGGGAAGAGAGGATTTGCTAAGTTACTTTTTTGTGATTCTAAGTATAAGAGTTAAGGGATGTTCTCTCCCCCACCTCATATTAATTAGTCAAAGGAACTCACACAGAAATGTTTTATAAATTTATGATTTTGACAACCTTTTCCATTCTTGGACACTACTTGTCTTTCATCCAATGGGCTGAGAGCCAAAATATAAACTGAAATAAAAATAATTATAATCCTCTGAGATCTCAAAATCTGATGAAATTTCTGAGCTTGGAGTATTTGAGGCTCTTCTTTATAGATCAGCAAAAATTATCTTTGTATCCTTATTTTCCCACCTGGGGAACACTGCTTTTCACTTCTTAAGGGTAGGAAAACTAATGCTACAATTGGCAATTTTGACAGTAGTGAACTATTATCAGCCTAGCCTTTCCCTCTCTCCCCCTTTGCCAGTCATCTTTTTTGCAGTGTTGTCGCCACACTGGTGGGCTGCTCATGTGTCCTTGCCTAATCAAAAAGAAAACACCAGACGAAATTCCTTGGGATGAGCAAAAAGCTTCGAATCATCATCGAAGGGCTCTTTTATTAGAAAAAGTTAGTTACAGCATCATCAAAAAGGAGCGTATCAAAAGGCATATATAATCACACATGGCACAAGTAAACTAATGAAAAGTTCACAGCATTCTACAAATAAACCAATAGAAAATCACATCATGGCAAAGGGTGGGCAAAGGGGGAGCAGAAGGTTACAAGCTGCATGGCATTGGGAGGGGGAGAGAGGGAATAGAAAGTTATAGCACAGCATAGGGGGGAGAAAGGACATGTGTGGGAGTAGCTGGCTCACATAGTTCTTGTTACATGAGGCTGCATAGTGAGTTATGACCGTTAGGCCAGAAAGATGTTTCTGGTGCGATGTTTTTGCATCCCTGTGTATGTGTGTTTCAGACAGCAGAAGCTGCCCTGCACGCAAACACCCGGAATGAATTCCAACATCTCCTATATTTTTGTTTTTAAAAGGCAGCGTCTCCCTCTTCATCGCTGGGCATGCGGAAGGGATCTTTCCCCATGAAAGGGGTTGACTGTTCATGTAACTCCATGTGGTTGACAATGTGAATTTTCTTCTGTGGAGCCAAGCTAGAGAGTATATTCTTGCACATAGTTAATAAAGAGGGTACACATTGAATACAGCAGCACAACAGTATCAGCAAAGCAACAAGGGTTATAATGGTCTTGACAGTATTTCCCAACCAGCTAAAATTAGGTAGCCAAGAGGTCAGCCAATCCCACAAGGAGTCCGAGGCCTTATATGTTTGTCTGTTTGAACAATATCATGTAATTTTTCCACACTGGTTTCAATTTCTCCGGACTGGTTCAAATAATGACAACAGGTAGCATTCAACCAAACACATAGGCCTCCTTCCTTGCTTAACAAGTAATCCAGAGCTAATCTATGTTGAGTTAAAATTCCAGCTAAAGAGTCAACTTCGGCCTGCAGGGCTTGTAGCCCAAATATCGTGGTGTTAGCTAGGGTTTCCATTTGAGCAGATAAGATACGCAGTTGTTTAATGTTCCATGCGACACCCAAGAGTGGTAGGGTGGAGGGTGCTCTGCCCTGTTCTCCAGGTCAGAGACAGAGACAGCCTCAAGCTGTGGTTCCTGCTGGTTGGTCATGGTCAGGCGGCTTCTGTGTTAGTGTAGGTGGTTGTGTCGGTGGTTTGGGCAAATATGGTCTTACGTGCTGTCCTGGAATCCAAAGAACCTTGTCTTTTAGTTGGATTGCAGCGTTGCCCCTTCCCCAGGTAATCAGGTCAGCAGGTCCTCGCCACGTCAGGTCAGGCAAGCAGCGATAGTAGACAGGTGGTCGAAGAGTGTCAGCAGAAGGTGGAGCTGCGAAATGACGAGTTGCTGCTGAGGAAGGTGGCTGACCGGTGAGATTTAAAAAGTTTAATGTATAGAGACAAAGATTAAGAATGTTTTGCAAAGCTGGGAGGCTAGGGGGCGCTTTCCCCTGTGTTTCAATGTAGCGATCAAGGGCATGCTTAAGAGTCTGATTAGCGCGCTCAACCATTGCCTGTCCTTGGCTGTTATATGGAATGCCAAATTTGTGCACAATGTCCCATTGGTTACAAAAAGCAGCAAAGGCTGCACTGATGTAAGCGGGCCGATTGTCTGTTTTTATCTCTTTTGGGCGTCCCAGCGATGCGAAGGTTTGAATGCAGTGGTTGATAACATGTTTTGTGGCTTCCCCCCTTTGCGGGGTAGCAAACAAGAAGCCAGAGAATGTATCTATGATTACATGTAGATACTTCCAAGGAGCAAAGGATGGATATTGAGTCACATCCATTTGCCAAATTTGGCAACATTCTGTCCCTCTGGGATTAACTCCCATAGGGAGGGAATGTGCTTACCGACTGCAATTGGGGCATTGTTGAATGATTGCTGATGCCCCCGCCGACGTAAGGCCAAATTGTTTTATGAGCGCTTTTTTGTTCTGATGAAAGTAAGAATGGCTTTCCCATGGAGTGGGAGCTGTCAAGGTTAAAAGAAAAAAAGAGTTGCCAGCAGCCGCCGCTGCGTCAGCCACATCGTTGCCTTCCTGGAGAGGCCCAGGGAAGGGCTGATGGCTTCGAATGTGGGAAACATGGAAAAAATGGGTGCGAGCAGAAATTAACTTTTGCAAAGATAAAAAGAGCGAGAGTAATTGTGGTTCCAATGAGGGAGAAAGATAGGCCTCATAGATTGATTTCACAATCTGAGTTACATAGAGGCTATCCAAAATCAAGTTAAAGGGTGTATTTGGAAAAGTAGAAAAAGCCAAAATAGAGGCAGCAAGCTCCGCACACTGAGCGGAAGTCTGCAGGGGGGGGTAATTTTTGTGCACCACCGACCATTCTCCTGCCAGGCACAAGCACCATAGGTTTTGCTTCCGTCAGCAAAAATAGTCATGGCTTGAGGAAGCGGGAGAGGGGAATATGGAGTGTGCCATTGCAGGGGAACAGTTTTCAAAAGAGCCAATCTAGGGTCGGGAGGTGCATGGCAAGAAATCTCACCTGGCCAGTCAGCAAGTGCGAATTGAAGGTTTTCCGAGTCAGCAAATAAAGTCTCCCAAGTTGATAAAGAACAAGGGACAAAAATCGTGGAAGGTTCAATTCCGGCCAACTTTGTTCTGACACGGGCTTTTGTAATTAGAGCTGCAAAAAGTGAAGGTTTCTGAGAAATAGTGGATTTTGGGGTGTGAGACAAGTGTACCCATTCAATAATTAATAATTTTGAAGTTTTTTGCACCACGGCTCCCGTTGGGAGCCCAAGAGTGTTACATATGATGAAAGCTAAGGGAGTGTTATCCTGAAGACAATCCACCAAAATTTGAGCAAGTGCCTCATTTACCTCTTTTAAAACTTGCTGATGTGTTTCATCTAATTTAATAACATCTGGAGGGTTTTTGCCCATTGTTAATGCAGAAAACAACGGAGCCAATTGAGGGGTTGTGAGCCCCATATATGGGCGTGCCCAGTTAATGGAGCCCAAATATTGCTGTAAC
Source organism: Thamnophis elegans (assembly GCF_009769535.1). Classification (NCBI taxonomy): domain Eukaryota; kingdom Metazoa; phylum Chordata; class Lepidosauria; order Squamata; family Natricidae; genus Thamnophis; species Thamnophis elegans. The sequence continues at coordinate 19,069,769 of NC_045550.1, forward strand.
TGTACTAATGTGGGAGTGTGTGGCAAGTTCAATTTTGGCATTGCAGGTGCAGCATGAGAAGCCAAAAGCTTATGACCCAGGTACGAAAAAGGTTGTGCTGTTTGAACCTTTTCTGGAGCTATGTGCAGGCCATTTTTATGGAGAAGGTTAGTCAGAAAAGGTAATGTTGCTAAAACCGTACCTGGGGGCCCACATGCCGCTACTAAGATATCATCCATATAGTGGTAAATTAAAAAGTGAGGGTGTGCCATCCGATACGGCTGCAAAGTTTTATCTACAAAATATTGACACATGGTGGGGCTGTTGAGCATTCCCTGAGGCAGGACTGTCCATTGAAAGCGAGAAGCAGGTTTGGAATTGTTAAATTCTGGAACAGTAAAAGCAAACAGTTTGCGATCATTTTCATGGAGTGGTATAGAAAAAAAGGCATCTTTTAAATCAATGATCATGAGATAGCATTCTTGGGGAATCAAATTTGGATTGGGGAGGCCACACTGCAGCGCTCCCATGGGCTGGAGAATTTTATTAACAGCCCTCAAATCATGCAAAAAATGCCATTTACCAGATTTCTTTTTTATAACAAACACAGGAGTGTTATAGGGATTCAGGGAGGGCTCAATGTGTCCTTTTTGTAATTGTTCCTGCACTAGTTCTGTTAAAGCCTTGAGCTTTTCCTGAGTTAATGGCCACTGATCAACCCAGACAGGGGTTTCAGTTTTTAAAGTTAGTCGCAAAGGATCAGAGAGCAAGGCAGAAGAAGACATAACAAACAAAATAGAAAGCAGTTACTGCAAGATTAGTTTGGCATTAAATTGGTGCATAAGATCACGGCCCCACAAATTAATATGAAGGGGCAAAATGACAGGTTTGATATGGGCTACTACAGAAGAATCAGTAGAAACAACTGATAGCCAATGCTTACTGATTTTTGCCGTTTGGATGCCGCCTACACTGCGGGAGACGCTTCAGTAGGCCAATCAGGTGGCCACTCCTCCTCACGGATGACCGAAACGTCCGCTCCGGTATCTAAAATACCAAGAAAGGAGTGGCCCTTAATTTGAAATTTAGCTGAGGGGCGGGCATGTTTCATTGTTTGTTCTATAGCCATGGCTTCATGACTGTCATGGTAATCATTTGAGTTTGTCTCGAGGGGTACCGGAATGGCCGTAGCCACCAGGGATCCCTCGGGAACATGCATTGGGACATTAGGAATAAAAATCAAAGCAACAGAAGAGAAATCAGAAGAGTCAGTAAGAAAGGGAGTAGCAAGAACTCCTTGAGACATGAAATCACGATGAGGAAAGACTAAGAGAGGCATCGTAGGGGGTAATGAAAGAGAGGTAGCTGGGATCACTGGAAGAAAATAGGAAGAGCCAGGCATTGGAGCATCTATAGGTTCACTTGCCAAGAGATTGAAATAAGAAGGAAGATAAGAAGCAGCCTTTTGTGTGGGGCTGGCTGAATGCCCCAGGATTAGTTTCCTGACTGTGAGTCAGGTTTAGGCATGGGGTTTGTGCGACATTGATTTGCCCAATGAAGACCCTTTTGCAACGAGGACAGACAGTTTTTGGCTTCGGTGGGCGAGAGCCTGCAACAGCGGCCCCACCCCCGGGTGCACGGCACTGAGAGCGAAAATGGCCAGGCTTCCCACAATTGAAACAGTTGCCTGATTTTGGATTATTTCGGGAAGCTCCCTGAATGGCCATGGTCAAAGTTTCCATGTTATAGGCGTTAGTGCCAACCACCCGACAAGCCTTCAGGTAGTCGGCAATGGTGGCATCAGGTTTGCTCACAAGAGGATGCAGAACCTTTTGACAATCCGAATTAGCATGTTCATAAGCCAATTTCATGAGCAATTCATTTTGAGCATCAACATTTTCAATTTGACGTGCCAACGCCTTTTGCAGGTCATCGACAAAGTCAGAGTATGCCTGATTTGAGCCCTGTATAATTTTAGAAAAAGATTTAAGGGGGGCGGATGATGCCTCATCCACCTTTTTCAGGGCTGCCACGGCTGCTTGAGAAATTATGGTAAAAGCAGCCGCTGGAGAGGTAACCTGCTGTTGAGCCGTGAGTAAGGCACCTGTGCCATACAAATGGGCATCGGTCACAAGAGCAGGTAAACCCCTGTGAATGGCTTTTTGAATTTCATGAGCATATTGAGACGACCAAATAGAAAGTTGGGAAGGGGTCATCAGCATACCACACAACAGTTTCCAGTCTTCTAAAGTCATAGTGTAAGTATTAGCTGTGGTTTCAAACATCCCTTGTGCATACGGAGAGGTGATCCCATACGAGGAGACAGCAGACTTAAGGTCTCTGAGAACCTTGTAAGGGATGGGGACATAATTTGGAATATTTTGGCCCGGATTGTTTGGGTCCGGAATCATTTCAATTGGAAAACAGGCAGAAGCGTCCTCTAAAGGGATGTCCCCTTTTTGAAAACCTTCCCTTACAGCTGCAGCTATGGCACCCTCACAAAAGGGTGTCACAGAAGAAGCCAGTGGTGTTTCTGAATGCTGAGGAGCTTCAGGGGCTGAGGGTGACAGAGGCATGCATACAAGGGAGGAGGAAGCCTTGGATTCAGAGTGTGAATTTAGTGAAAAGGTTTCCAAATATGGCGGGGGGGTGTCTGGTCCCCCCATCATGGCTTTTTCATGAACTTTTAAACATTCCATGACGATCCGCCAAGTGGAAAGTATTTTCCCTGGTGCCCTTGGAGGGTCATGGAAATACTTCCCTAATTTTTCCCAAGTGGCTATTCGAATTGAGCCCTTCTCAGGATATGTGGGACAATTTTGATAAATGTACCTGAGAAGGTTAGTAAGATCTTTTTTCGAAGGGATGGGGAGAAAGTTCCCATTGTTTTTTAAGATTAATATTGAGGTTTTGGCCAATTCTCTAAGTTCATGGAGGTGCGCAACCTGAGGCTTAGAGAATTCTGCCCCCATAACTCACGATTCTGGGAGGATGCTCCGTCTGCGACGGCCGGTCCTGGTATGCAAGGGGTGTTCCTTCGCCGGTAAGCAATGGGGGTGCCAAATGAGATGTATGAGGCGACGTGCTTGATCAGCAAGATCACGTCGGGGTCACCAGTTGCGGCGTTGTCGCCACACTGGTGGGCTGCTCATGTGTCCTTGCCTAATCAAAAGGAAAACACCAGACGAAATTCCTTGGGATGAGCAAAAAGCTTCGAATCATCATCGAAGGGCTCTTTTATTAGAAAAAGTTAGTTACAGCGTCATCAAAAAGGAGCGTATCAAAAGGCATATATAATCACACATGGCACAAGTAAACTAATGAAAAGTTCACAGCATTCTACAAATAAACCAATAGAAAATCACATCATGGCAAAGGGTGGGCAAAGGGGGAGCAGAAGGTTACAAGCTGCATGGCATTGGGAGGGGGAGAGAGGGAATAGAAAGTTATAGCACAGCATAGGGGGGAGAAAGGACATGTGTGGGAGTAGCTGGCTCACATAGTTCTTGTTACATGAGGCTGCATAGTGAGTTATGACCGTTAGGCCAGAAAGATGTTTCTGGTGCGATGTTTTTGCATCCCTGTGTATGTGTGTTTCAGACAGCAGAAGCTGCCCTGCACACAAACACCCGGAATGAATTCCAACACTTTTTCAGCCCCAGTTGGGAACTGGCAAGGCACGATAGCAGATTCTTTACCTACCAGGTCCCTGAGCCAATTTCTAGCTTGGCGAACCAGCTAATAGCTTGAACAACAGTTTACAGGGGTAGATTTCAAACTGACGTTAATCCCATTGTCAACTTTTGTATAGGCTGATTTTAAATACTGGCTTTCCTTATTCTGCTTTGCTGTGCAATCCTATCTTCTTGCCTTTTAGCTTTGCTTCATAGATGCAGATGGTGAACATATCAGATTGTACTCTTAGTAAAGCTGCCACAGCTTGTTGGTTACTTAAATGGCAAAGCGCTACTTTAACATAGTAACATCTAAACAAATTTAATGCTATTCAAAGTATGGACAGGCATGAGATGAAGGCAAGTTCTTGGAGACACAGTACATAAAAAAGATTGTCAGGTTATGGTTTTCCATGGATAGAGAAAAATAACGAAATACTTTTACATTTTATTTATTTCTTGCTTGCATACCAAATTAGAAAACTGTAGCAAAATATTAGATGGAAGGAAAGAACTACAGAGATTTTTAACTTCGATGGCTCTACAAGTCTCCAGATTTTTGCAGTTGAGGATAACTATTTATTTGTTTACTAATTTATATTGCTGCAGGAGAAGAGCCTTATTGGAAATCCAAGAACACATTTTATTTGCTATGTCAATCTCTATATTTTATTTGCTATGTCAGTTTCTGTTATAGCCCAGCAACAGCCTGTGCTGCGTTCTAATTGGTCGGGCGAAGCACAGCCTGTGATTGGTGGTTGTAATGACAGTTAAATGACAGTTGGTACCTGAGAGTATAAATACTGTGACAGTTGTAACACATTCTGAATCGCTTGCAACCTACTAATAAACATCTACTCTCTGATTCCATGGCTCCTGCGTCTATCCCTCACAACACACAACACATATACAACACTGGCGACGAGGATGGGATCGCGATTCCGCAGAGCCTGGAATAAGAATAAAACTAAACAATAAGCCAGTCGCAACGCAACCAAGCAAACGCGAACAGAAAATACTTTGAAGACCTGTCAGAGCTGCAGCAGCAGTTGCCACTGCCTCAGGTTTCGCCTCCGATCAAGCCAACCTGAGTAGATCCACAGGCACGGACTCCTTCAGTCAAAGGGACAGGCAACCTATGCTTAACCTTGGCTGGAGCCGTTGCCTCTGCTCAGGGACGAGCTACGAATCGCGTTGGCTCAACCGTGGCTGAAGCTGCCTGTCTGCCTGCCTCTCTGCCGAGAAGATCTACCAGACACAACTTTAGAGTCTATCCGGTCTACTGTTTGCTACTGTTACAAACGGTATTGTTGCAATAAACAGATACTGTTGCCTAAGAAGCCTCTGACTCTTCATACAGCTTTCCAAAGAAGCAGCTTCCGACAAGCCTGCTCTTCCTCCAAAGCCAGCAGCCTACTACCAGCCTGTCAGAAGCCTGCTACATGCATTACAAAGCTGCCTGCCTCCCAAGGAGCAACTCTGGCCACTCAAAAGCCTGCCTGCTGCCTTCCTAACGAGCCAGGAACAACTCAGCTGCCTCCAGGGCCGGTCTCCGCTCTCAAGCCTCCTAAAGAAGCCGCTGCCTCCAGGGCTGGTCAGCCTGCCTAGCCTCAGTCTATCGCTAGCTTTAGCAGCCCAGAGCTGTCAGCCAAAACGCCGGCCTCCGCTCTCAAATGCTTCAAATTGCCGTCTCCGATCTAAAACGCTCTCAAATTGCTGTCTCTGCTATCAAATCACCTCCGACACATTAAAAGAAGCTCCGGGGCCTGACTGCTCTTCTCAAGAGGCGTTTTGCAACGCAACGCCATTCCTGCCACAGCAAAACCCCAAAACAGAAAGCACAAAGCCCAAACAGAAAAGTTACCAACAGGACTTCTTGAGTTTTCTTCTTTGTAAGCTCTCCAGACTCCATGATCGGAAGAAATTAGATAAGGTCTTGTACGCATGTGCAGAGCTTGAATATGCAAATATGCAAATGTGAATATGCAAATGTGAATATGCAAATGTGAATTGAAAATGTGCCAAATAACTGGGGGGGAAGGAGAGTTTGTAAATGTTGGTGTTGAACATGAACACAAGAACACAAAAAAATGCAAATAAAGTGTAAATGTTGAACATGAACACAAAAATATAAATAAATTGTAAATGTTGAACATGAACACAAAAATATAAATAAATTGTAATTGCAATTGAACATGAACACGAAAAATGCAAATAAAATACATGTATGCAAATAACGGGGGAAGGAGTGTTATAGCCCAGCAACAGCCTGTGCTGCGTTCTAATTGGTCGGGCGAAGCACAGCCTGGGATTGGTGGTTGTAATGACAGTTAAATGACAGTTGGTACCTGAGAGTATAAATACTGTGACAGTTGTAACACATTCTGAATCGGTTGCAACCTACTAATAAACATCTACTCTCTGATTCCATGGCTCCTGCGTCTATCCCTCACAACACACAACACATATACAACAGTTTCGACATTATAGGGACTACTTTCTTCCCCAGTAGACAACACATGAGTTCCAGGTGAAATCTATTCAATGAGGTGTTCACTTGAATATCATGCCAATTATCAATCTAGCAGCTGAATTCACACAGAATGAGGAGGTTTATTAATTTTGGTTAGCTTCTGTGGTGATGTGCTGGCTTAGTGGTTAAGACGCTGAGTTTGTGGGTTGGAAAGCCGACAGCCCAGATTTGAGACCCAAGTGCCACACAAGCTCCCATCCTCACCCCACCTCCTTCCAACCTAGCAGTTTGAAAGCATGCAAATGCAAGTAGATAAATAGGTACCACCTCGGTGAGACATTGTGCTGGCCACATGATCATGGATGTCTGGACATCGCTGCCTTGAAATGGAGATGAAGTGCCCCCTATAGTTAACAATGATTAGGGGAGTAAAATCTGCAGAGACACCATTATCTTCTTTACCTTTCTGTAGCGTGATATGTTGTATGAATCCAGGTTATTTGGGTAGTTCAGTGTATCAAGAACATCCATAAAATGAATTAAAATATATTTGTGATCTGGGTCCTTAGAACTGGGAAGAGACCCATGCCATATGTACAGTATATATGAGAAACAAAGGTATCAGGGGCAGCAGTGAAAAATGTCACCACTGTTCATTTGTGCCACCATAGAGTTGAGATATGTGACATAGATACTTGCTGTCATGTTTATTTGCTGAGCCTCAGCCTCAGACCTGAAGCTCACTTATAGTAATGACTCCTGTTACTCCCCTTGCCTGGGTTGACAGATTTTGGTTAGATGTAAATTCCCTGCGATGTGTGAACCATGGCTGAATGTCCACTCAATTGTCCAGTCACTCAGGCAGATGAACTTGTAGAACAAGAAAATGTTATCTTCTCACATGATTTTTGATGAGATCCTTCAAAAGTGAAGACTACAAAAATATGTTGGCTCCCTCTGGTGGCTTTTGATGGCACAGGAATTAAGGAATTTAACTCTGCTAAACAATAAGCTGGCGTAGTCATTCCTTGAAAGAGGGCTGTTTTTGTTTTTTTGTTTTTTTGTGATTCAGGTGAGCTACAGCAACAATGCAGCTTTTAAAATTGTAGTTTCTAATTTGGAGAAAAGAAGTTGTATGTTTTAAATCCTGATTCCTGCCAAGGAGCAGATGCCGATTATAGCTTGGAGGGCCTTTGCACAGCTTCATATGGTGCACCAGTTGCACTTTTTCCTGGAGCATGAGTCTCTACTCATAGTCACTCACATTGTGGTCACCTCCAGATTGAATTTCTGTAATGCACATTATATGAGGCTATCCTCGAAGAACATGCAGAAGCTTCAGTTGATGCAGAGTGCACTGCGGTAGATAGCTATGTGTAGCCCTATGTACACCTAAGCTGTGCATGTTATACCTTTTATACAAACTGCACGGACTGCCGCTTTATTTATGAGTGCAATTCAAGGATATGTTTTTTGGCTTTTAAAGCCCTATATGTCATAGGATCAACGCTTTGGGGAGACCGTCTTTTCCTCTTTACATGGGATATACCCATCCCATCAGGTGCAGCAGGAAGAGAATATTGTGGATCCCAAGTACTAGTAAGTTCCATCTGACAAGGCACAGGCAGTATATGGCTTTTCTGCTGCAGTCTCTGCCCTCTGAAACAGTATTTCTCCTGGGGTGAGATTTTCCCAACCCTGTCTATCTTCTCTAATATTCTAAAGTTTTAGTTTTTCCATCAAACTTGAGGATCAGCATGGTAAGCTTGTAAGATGGTTATCCATTGCTAAATGGCTGTGTTATCCTCATGCATTTTTGTTTTTTATCCATTATTTATGTGATGCATTATATGATTTTAATTGTGAATGTATTTTACATCATCAAGAGTCATATTTTGTGAGATGAACAGTTATATAAATAAAATAAATTGTGGGTGGTTACATAAATAAAATAGGTGTTTTAATACCTACTCCTCATTTTAGTGACTACCTCAGTCAGCAGCCATTTGCAAATATGGCAGTAATAACAAAAATCACCTATGACCATATTTTGCGTGCCTGACAATGCATGCCAGGGTAAGAACAACATTGGCATAGTTTTATGAGAGAACTTTATCTGAATGAGGCAACAGCAACCAGTGAGGTTCACAGCAATTCTCTCTCAGACATGTGTTCAGTTAGCAGCCTTTTTACTTAATGGCATGGTCATTGGAACAGAACTTCATTAAACAGTGTATTTTCTTACTATTTTTATTGACTGGCTCTGTGTGTGTGTGTGTGTGTGTGTGTATGTGTGTGTGGTTAGTATTGAGTAAAATGGCATATGGTGAATAGTTGTATCTATATATGTCTAGCATTCTAGAGTTACACAGACTATGGAGTGCTTTGGAGAACTGGATATGCTGAATAGGTAGGGATAGTCAAGCTTGGCTAGAGAAAAGTAACAGGGTGCAGACAGCCTTTTTCTAAAAATAATTCCTAATTATTCAGCCTCTTTAAATAGAACTTCAGGCAAGGCTATGCTGTATTAAGGAGGAACATAATTACTTATGCACATATGCATACAAAAGTTTAGACACCAGTCAAATTACATGTTTCAATGAGTCTCTGAACAGAAATGAACACAGTCTATACATTGTATAGATATAATATTTTCCTGCAAATCGTAATGCATTTTTGCCCTCTACACTCTTTGAACTAGTTATTTTTGCCAAAAGAGGTATTACAAAGCACTGACTGGAAAGTTATCCATATTTCTGCATCTGCTATTTTCACTGTTTTCTTATCTCAAATCTGTAAACAATTGCATGTAAAAAGTAAGCAAGTATTCAAATGTGCAAAAGATGATGCATTTACCTTCATAGCATGTAGAGATTATGTTAGCTTCAGTTCATTCAACTGAAACATACAATTTGAGCAGGAATAACTTTTGCATGTAGCTGTATCTCTAATAGTCTCCTTTTATCTCCTTAAAATTTATGATGGATACAAAGTTTTACTTAGTCACAGCTGACAATGGCATATCCTTTACTTACCTGAAAAGACTTATGTGAATTTATAATCTAGTAGCTTGATATCTTGTTGGATTTAAATGTAAAACATGTTTTTGTCATGGTGTTTTATTAATTCAGTGTTATCGTTTATAAAAATCTGAATCAAGAAAATGTTGGACTGCAAAGTGTTTAATAAATAATACCATCAACTGTTTCCAAAAGAGACAAAATGCTACCAAAAAGATAAGTAAGTGACATTTCCAAGATTTTAAAAAGGAAAACATCTAAAGAAATGAATTTCTTTTATATGTTACTTCATAAATTCAACTTGCATGTAAACTTATTATTAATCAGTGTTGCACTATCATTTGATAATCTTTTTAATAAAATGTCAAGTCCATTGCTAATTTAGCATCCTTGTTTTCAGTGTTTAATTTTTTATTTATATCATGGTTTGAGTAAAAATGAAGTTTCTGTTATACTCCATTGTGTGCAACAATGAGATAGTAGAATAATGATTCAGTGGTGGTGACATCTTTGTGTATGTGGGTTTATTAATCTGTGGTAATTTAAGACTAAGAAAACTAGCCACATAATTACATTTTAAAAATAGCAGCAAATACTCTCAATTTAAAATAATTTTAAGAAAAATGCAGTCATCTAGAATTATTTAAAAAAATACAGAAAAGCACTGATTTCCATGACAAAAGTATTTGCAGTCATTTGGCAATATGCAATGTGCACAGAACAAATGTTGTTCTGTTTTTTGTTATTTTGTTTTTGTTTCCATTTGTATTGATTGGCCAGATAACATTTTGATTATTTTGTATTCTATTGGGTTTCCATTCTGTTTTCTCTTTGATTTGGGACACAATCATTGTCAGGCAGCAATTCAATAAACAAACGTTTTTTTTTTCTAGTTGCATATTCAGTCTAGTACAACATGCATTCATCTGAATTGATATGGTAGGATTAAAAACAAAATTGACTAAATTACAAGATGGAAAAAAGTTAATTTGTGATCATTAAATTAAGTATTAATATTCTATATATTCAACAAATTAAAATTGCTTTAGGATGAATGTTCTTAATGCCAATGGCCAAAATTCAGCATTTTCATGGAAGAATTCACAGACCTTGTTCAGAAGATTGCTGTGCAATAATCATTTTCTTATCTTTTGATTCCTATATTTGATTTGTTTCCCCCCCTTCCACTGAAGCACAGATGCTTTCAGTTCTTATCTCTAAATATATGTTGCCTCCCAACATCTTAACCAATCAGAAATACATCAGAGGTTTCTTAAGATTGAGGTTCAGTAATAAATACTTCTGCCTTTCTACCTCTTCCAACACTTAGGAATCATTTTCACAGCACGACTTTATCAGTCTTCCATAATTGTACTGTTGAACAACTTCTTTGTTTCACAGAATTGTATATCTCAAATGAAACAACTTTAATGAAAGTTTTGAAATATTCACTGTAGCATTTATGAGGCAACAAAGAATGCTAAAAACCTTTTAGTATGTTATCTGATATGAATGTGAAAGTGCTTCAAGTAAATAAGCCATGTAGATTTCAAGAAAATGCTGATGTGTACAGGCATGACAAGAATTGGTTGGATTGGAAGAATAGCAGTATAGAGGAGATAGAAAAATAAAGAAGGAATGAGTAGAAAACAGTAGAGTGTATGTATTTTGGTTATGCCATATTCCAGTTTCCAGAATGACACCAAAACAATAATTGTGGGTAACTAATATTCTGGACAAGCTTGATTCTAAAAAGAAAGTGGCAGAAAAAAGAATTGCTTTGAATTTTCCATTTGTGATCTATAATTAATGAAATTTAAGTTCTGAAAGGGCATGAAGCATGACCCATGGAAGAAAATAGTATTTGGGTGCTAAGAGGTAAAGTTGTAAGTAAAATTTCCTTTAAAAAGAATATATGCATACCAGGGGTGGGTTTCTCGCCCCGTTCCAACCGGTTCGGTTGGAACGAGGCCGGCGGCGTCCTCGCGCATGCGCGATGCTCCAGCTGCTCCTGGAGGATCGCGCAGGCGCTGTATGCGTCCTGCGCATGCGTGGAAGCGCAGAATTCGGCAAAACCGGGGTAAGGAGCGGGTGCGGGCGCGCACGGGCGCGGGGGGGCCTTCACCGTTCCCGGAAGTTACTTACTTCCGGGTTCGGCGACCAACCGGATCGCGGGGACCGCCGCGAACCGGTTGAAACCCACCCCTGATGCATACCCAGGCACAATTAGAGATGGGGGAGAGGGGGGGAGTGTGTGTGAGGGGGAGATACACACATATATATATATATCAATGAAAGAATGTGAATTTTAACTGTACATGTATATATTAAGTCTTTTGAAGAATGACTGTTCTTTTAAAATGCTTCTGACATGAAGAGAAATGCCTAGCATGAGTTACATGGTTATGTTTACTGTTTCTTGGTGATAGTAATCTTTTTCCTATTTTTTATTCTTAATTATATTATTTTGTTAAATTGATTTACTATTTCAATCTTTATACTGTAAGAAGTGAATGTAACATGTTCAGGGTCCTGATGGATCAGAGTAGCATATAAGACCAAGAAAATAAAATAAATACAAAACACATTTTAGAGTTGACGGTTATGTAATGAAGCAGCCCTTTCATTTCGCTGCTTGGTGCAGTTTAAGATAGCAAACTAAACCAACCTATTTTCTTGGATTTTTTAACACAGTTCATAGACTTTCAATCAACAACTTCCTTGTTCCTATTATTATTATTTGTTGTTGTTGTTTTCATTTTAATTATTTCATCAAGAGGTTACTTGAATCTTGCATAGGCCTTTCCTTGCGTTCTGCATTTTTTCTGAATAAAAAAAAGTAATTTTGAAACCATAAAAATAATTAAGCCATAGATAAATAAATAAATAAATAAATAAATAAATAAATAAATAAATAAATAAATAAATAAATAAATAAGACATCCAGAGTTTATAAGGTTGGTTTTATTTTTCAAGTAAATCCTCAGGCTTTTTTTTTCATAAAAACAAGAAACTTCAGAAAGAACTTCTCAGAACTCAGAACTTCTACACAGACAATTTCTGGAGGAAAAAAAATCAGATAAAGTTGACTGCATAAGTGGAATTGCTGCATTGCTATGCACTTTTGAGCTTTAACCTAAACTATCCAGGAGTCTTTAAAGGTTCTTAAGTGCAATATAATTAAAAATGAAATTTTAAGAAAATTGAGAAATGAAGTAACTGTGGCTAAAATTTCCTTACACAATATAATGAATTGGACAACTAAGTAATTGCAGGATGCATATTTAGAACTCAGAGATTTATGGATGTTTGTGGTCCCTAAGAATGTTTTACCCACAATATTTTGTTCTTGTTGCAATTTCATTTGAGGAGGATGCATACATGTACTCTTATTTTGAACTTATTTTGAACATATGATGGCTTCAATAAGGTATAGCTCAGGGATATCTCAAAAGTGCTTATTTAAAAGGCAACTGGACTGTCTTGGTTTTTCCTTAAAGACAGTTTGAAAACTGTTTTGCTTCTTGGATGGGAAGCAAAATTTCTTCAAGGAAAAACAAAGAAAATCCAGTTGCATTTTGAAAAAGCTCCTTTGGGACAACCATGACCTAGATGACTGAGAAGCTCCATAAACTCAGTGATATATTGAATACTTTCTTTCCCAATATATACCAGAACTCATCTTCCTTAAAAGCCAAGTTATTATTGCTTTCTTAAAACTCAAATCCAGGAGCTGCAACTGAGAAGACTCTGCTTCCTGACCCTGTAGATATTGTTAAGAGTCAGAATCTGTGAGCCTGCCCCATTAGATAGGAGAAATTACTGTGAGTAGAAAATTATATGAGCATTTCTTTAGGAGAAGCTATCTTTTGAGAAAAAAGTATTTTTAGCAGAAGTCATTTTTAACTAGTACTTTCATTTAACATTGCAAATTAAGAAGGAAGGAAGAAGGGAAGTCTATACGAGTATAGTAAAGAAATATATATATATGAGAGCTAAATAGCTTGAAATAGATCTATACTAGTCTCCCTTTATTTATTTATCAGCACAAATAAAAAAAACACAAATATAACAAAGGCAACAGTAAAAATATTGGGTTTCTGTCGTGATGGACTCTTGTGACGAGCCGAAGGACAGATGATGGAAGCAGTTAGCTTCCTCCCATAATTGGGGCTTACCAGGGGTTGTAAAAATCTAATAGATACCTTTCACCCTGGCTTCGCTGATAAACGGATAAGAGCCTGTGGCCTAATGGCTAAGATCTCTGCCTAGTGTGCCTAGTATGCCATATAGCCCAGGTTCAAATCCCAGTAAGGGTATGGCTAGCTGATGAGAGCTAAATAGCTTGAAATAGATCTATACTAGTCTCCCTTTATTTATTTATCAGCACAAATAAAAAGAAAACCACAAATATAACAAAGGCAACAGTAAAAATATTGGGTTTCTGTCGTGATGGACTCTTATGACGAGCCGAAGGACAGATGATGGAAGCAGTTAGCTTCCTCCCATAATTGGGGCTTACCAGGGGTTGTAAAAATAATATATACGTATATATGTATATATGTATATATGTATGTATGTATGTATGTATGTATGTATGTGTATTTTATATATATATATATATATATATATATATATATATATATATATATATATATATATATGTTATATTTATGCTGATAAATAAATAAAGGGAGACTAGTATAGATCTATTTCGAGCTATTTAGCTCTCATCAGCTAGCCATACCCAAGTTTTTGGGAATCGATATATATATAAAGAAATAATTTGCCCCTTCATCACAATCATAAACAATTTCAATAAATTATCACCTGCTCTTAAAATACAGCAAATTATCTCATCTTCCTATATTCAATTTCTTATCTATTAACAAATCCTTAAAACCTCATCATTCAGTCCTGATTAGCAAATGTCCATTAAAGTTTACTAAACATAACACAGGTTTGCAAAAAAAAAAAAATTTTTCCCAAGAGCTGTTTTGGTTATTGCACATAATCTTTAAGTTTTTTGGTGCACTGAATCCGAAAATTACCTCCATTTTGTCATAGGACATCACATTTCCTGACAATTTAGGTAACTATGTTAAATAAGGCAATACCTCAAAATAAATGGAAATAGACTTATAAAATTAAAGTTTTATTACAATATTTTCATGAAAATCCTTTTTTGAACTGAAATGAGCTCACTTACATACACTAAACTCGATTCTTCTTCCTTGTGAGGCTCCTCTTGGTGCATTTACGCTTGTGAATAGCATCTGGAATGTCTCTCTGAAGCATCCCACAGTAGTCTGCCATCATTGAAATGCTCCATTTTCCCTGTTATCTCCTTTTCATCTCTTTAATGTCTTGGTGGAATTGTTCCTCCACCTTGTTCCTCACTCCTTGTTCCCCACTCACAGCTCCCAAATTTTCAGAAAAGTAGTTAAGGTGGGACTGGAGGAAATGCACTTTCAAACTCATCAGGCAACCTAAAGCTTGAAATGTTTTCAGCATTCTTCTGACAATCTTTTTGTCAAAGTCAGAACTTGATTCGTCATCTGGTTCAGGTATGACTTCACCTTCATCTCTTCCAAGGTAGCAGGGGGCTTGGGTACTGGTATATCTGTGCCGTGGGAGATGGGATGAATTGCTGAGTGAAGATTGGGGTATGAAATGGAATGCTTCCAATTGGATTTAAACCCTTTCACATCGCATGAACAAAAGTAACAGTCATCACTATGGTTCTTTTGCTCTCACCATACCATAGGAATCCCATAACAGAAAGATTTTTTCTTACCCTTGAACCAGTTTCGGAGGTCCTCAACACACCGTTTGCACACTTTATGAGGCGCCCAAACTTTATCTTGATCTCCAATTTTTAGTCCAAAGTATGCAAAGTACATTTTTTTCACAAAGTCTGTAATATTCTGCTGTTGCTTCAACACTGTATATTCACCACAGGTGAAACAGAAACTGTCTGGCGAATTAATACACTTTTGCAGAGCCATAACATAATGGTTGAAGAATGACAAGCTACCATGAATTGTGATGAAAAAGTGTGAACCAAGAACATGATGATGATTCGTGCACAAGTGTGGCATGCAGGAGAGAGCAGCTCTGTGTCTGTACACGAGATGTCACAGTGTTGACCACACCCCCTGCACTGACCGGAGATCTGCCCTGTGTCTCCCTCCCACTGGATTCTTCAGGAAAGATTAACCCCTTCTACCATTAGAAGCACAGACTTAAAACTTGCTTAGCTTATGTATATATTGCTGACCATCAGATTTACAGTGCTATATTTTTTACATAACTTTGACAAACCCTTTAATGGTTTTTTTGCATTTTATATCTTAAATTCACTAATGTGAATTAATTAATAGTAATTTGGACTTTAAATTTGGTTAAAAACCCATAATATAAAAAAATACCAAAAATTAAAAAAAAATGATAAATTTGAAGACAATTTTGCATGTTGTGGCAAATCATGACATCTAGGAGTTTTTTCAATATTTTATTGGTTTTCAGCACACCAAAATACATGGAAATTAGATGAAAATAATCAAACAGCTTTTTAGTCACAGATCTGTGTTAATATGTTTTAACTTTGATCAAATAAATTGTCTGTATATTCCTTGCTTTTAACATCCCTAAATTTTAATCCCTACAAATATCATCCTGGAATTTTGTTCATTTTTTTCTTGTCCCTTCTCACAACATTTTTCCAAACTTAGCAAATCTCTTTTGTAAATCCAATGTAGAAAAGTTATCTAGTTCACTCTTTTGGTTTATTATTTTTACATCTCTTTTGAGTTATTAAGATGGCAGCTGGTTTTATTTGTATAACCATTGTAGCATATTTTTCCATATCATTCCTGAAGCTTGTCATTTTTTAATCCAACTTCAGATTGATCTCAGTCTTGCCCAGTAAAACGTGTTCCTCTTTCATAATGTATAAGTATAGTCTGTCTATAATGGCAGACCTTTCCCTGTCCAGAGAAGAATTGCAAACAGTAAATCCATTTACCAGATCTTCATTCCACCATAGTCATCAGTGGAGTCCTTCGGGATTGGGCAGCATACAAATCCATTAAAATTAAAATTAAAATTCAATTCATCAGCTCTCCTCTTAGTGAAGTTACATTCAATTTGCCATTTCTTCCCTGGAACCAGAATGCAAATCTTGGTTTGGTCATTAAAAGGATGAAATTGATCAAGGTATTTGATTAGTCATAAAATGATCACTTCTCACGTTAAAAAGTAGATTAGAAATATCTCAAATCACTTTCCCAAAAGTATCAGCTATTTATTTAAGAAAACTGGTTACCCTCATTGATGTCTCCAGAATATAGCTTCATTTGTATATTATAACATGCATTTACTAAATGTATTAAAATGGTACAACAATATCACAATAAATTGAATTAACATCTCTAAATCATTGCACAGCCTTCACTGTTTCATTAATCAACTGCACTGGGAAATTAAGCGGATAAGTTCTTATCGAAACTATTGGAAATTGTGTTATAATTGTAGGATTCAGAATACACAAAGGACATGAAAATACAGAGACAGAAAACACTTATGACCATAAGGCTTGGCCCAACTAGATTGTGGCTTTTATATGATACCTATTACTTAGCTGTAACAAGTGTTTTGGCAGAGAAGCCCTCGTGCACCAAATTTAACAAAGTGATACATATATTATCTGAATATATGTGGGTGGGTGTGTTTGAGTGTGGCACCTCAAATGTTGACTGTCTAGTGGCTGCCTAGACAAGCCACTATAGTTTTCTTGGCACAATGCTTTAGTTGCTCTATCCACTGATTTTTACCCCAAACCATCAGTAATCAATAATAGATTTTTAAAAATAAATAAATAAATTAGGGATTAATTGGTTGACCTATCAACCATTTTGGGGGGGGGGAGTAGGAGGGGTTGTATCTCTTGATGGCAATCTAGTAGCCATCTAAATTTGTGTAGGTACTAGATATGCATTACTGAGAAGCTGAAGTTTGACAAATAATTTAACTATTGGGGACCATAGTGGGAGTTATAAAATATCCTAGGAATAGTTACATGGTATCGCTCATATGGTATTATTCTAGAGGCATTTATTTGCTTAGCCATTGGAGTTCACCAGGTGAATTTGGGCAGGTTAATTGTTTCTTGAGGTCCTAAAAATGACATTTTCATGTATTTTTTTATTTTTTTTCCACATTTCTGACACCCCCCCCCCAATCTCCCTCAAAGAGAATTCTAGTGGATTGATTGATTGAATGAATGAATGATTGAATGAACACTGAAATATTCCATATTAGATGATCAGATAACTCCTTTTAATTAAATATTTTGTTTATTCCTAGTAACATTACAATGTTTGTTTTTCTTCTCTCAGGTCTAAAATGGGTACCAGCAAAGATCCAGACATACTCCACATGGAGGCAAAAACACTGGATGGCCGTAAGTGCTGTGACTACCTCTTTATCATTTTATCAGAATATAATTATGTAGTCTACTAGCGTTCACCTGAACATAGGATTGCATTAGGAAGATCCAGTGGATACTTTTATGATTATTGTCAGTCTGATCATGTAATAAACATTTTCAAATAAATAGAAATTCAATATAACATTCTAAAATGCAAAACAATATTTACAGAAGTAGGAAAGATTTGCAATTTGTGAAAAACTGCAAAAAGGCATAAAATGAAACATACATAATTCATAATATATTTTTCTAGTGGGGCTTCATATGATTTGCTAAAAGGTAAAATCTTCAAGGTTTTGACTCTTGGTTTATCTGTAACAAACTAGCTCTTAATTTTGAATAAATGGAATGAAGGGGGGTAATATTGTATTTATTCTAATCTTCAATTTACTCTTCCTTTGATTTAGGAAAAGTTAATGAAAAGATAAATTGTTTGCTTTCATTCAAAACTCTTCAGCTTTGACCATTTAATCTATAGCCTACAATTTCCCTAATAGCTTAATTTTTGTATTTATATGCTCACACTATATATCCTATATATATTGCTCAGATATTGATTATTCTGATGATGTTTTCCTTAGTTCATGGACAGCTTTTGTTAAAAGCATGTCTCTGACAAAAAGTATTGTTCCATTGAATTAATTTCCAGATCAGAGTTGGTGATGAAAATAACTAAGAAGGTTAATTTAGCAGGAAGAGTTATTTAGCTTTTTTCAATTATAGCTGGGTAAAGATTTTAATATTTTGAATTTCAAATGTCATTGTTAATTGTGCTTTTTTATTTGTCTATAATATGGGTGTCTACAACTCGATTGTGTCACATGATATCACATGATGTATCATAATGTTTTTGCCTTTGCAGAGCCAGGGTAGGCATGGCATACATATGATGCATTCGGCCTGCAGGCCATCAGTTTGACACCCCTGCTCTAAAACACACACACAAACACACACACACACACACACATGTACTTTAAGATGGAATGTAATTTATTAGGTCACATTCTGCCATTCATTCCCTAAGTATCCAGTCAATTAAAAAAAAAGTATATTAATATTGTACATAGTGTCAATGATCCAACTAATGAACCCAACCAATTCAGCACTCCGAGATTAGCATCTTTCTCAAATAACTGTTTTATTAGTATACCATTTCGACACGCATGAAAACAAAACCAGCTCTAACTATTTCCCAAATTTTCAATATAATTAAA
Source organism: Thamnophis elegans (assembly GCF_009769535.1). Classification (NCBI taxonomy): domain Eukaryota; kingdom Metazoa; phylum Chordata; class Lepidosauria; order Squamata; family Natricidae; genus Thamnophis; species Thamnophis elegans. The sequence goes on from NC_045550.1 coordinate 19,088,620, forward strand.
GAATTGACAAAGGTCACATTGTCCAATTATGTGTTCTAGTATCTGCAAACCTCCCAAAAATGGCCCGTTTTTCACGAAAATGTACCCATTTTTTAAAAAAAGGCATGAATAGCCTTGGGGGGGGGGCTTGCAGAGTGCTCCTCAAAGGTGGGGGGGCCAAAAACGAGCAAAAATTGGCCCATTTGTCACAAAAACGAGCTCGTTTCTTGTAAAAAAAACACATGCATAGCCTTATGGAGGCTTATAGAGTGCTGCTGGGGGATGGGGGGCAAAAATCGGCCGTTTTTGCTCATTTCTGCCCTTCCCAGCCCCCAGGAGCTCTCTGAAAGCCTCCATAAGGGTATGCACAGCCATTTTGATGAAAGGTTGGGGCTTCAGGAGGCAAAAAATGCTATATTTGATGTATAAGATGCACTCAGATTTTCATCCTTTTTTTTTTTGAGGAAAAAAGGTGCGTCTTATACTCCGAAACATATGGTATCTTAAAACAGTAGTAGAAAACAGACTGATGTAATAAAGGATGCTTTCAATGTACACATATATGGATTACTTTAACATATATACTTTTATGGGAAAATCTGAACTGAAGGCATACAATTGAATAAGGTGATGAAACTATTAAAAAGACTAATCCACAACATCTTGGGTTATTTAAAGCCTAAATCTTGAAATACATCTGCTCTTTATATTCATACAAAAACTATTTGCCCTAAATAAGCCATACTAATATGAATCAGTGTTATAATAGTATGAGGAAGATGCTCTGTCAGCATAACCAGAATTTAATTCAATAATTTTTTTTGAAAAGGTCATTGGGACCACAAGATCCAAACCAACATCTAGCATTTCAGATTTCTTTGGGATCATTAAATATCAGAGAATGTACTGAATAAACATCCCTTTACTCTAAAATATCTCAGATTATTTCTCAAAGTTCACTACACATCTCCTTCAGCTATCCAACACTAAATTAGCCCATTGTGACCCTTCTTAATTCAGTTTTTATTTTGGCCAGTGTAATGTGCAAATAAATGAACTTTGGCAATTCCATCTACAGTAACCTTATCAGTGAAGCAATCCATATCTATTTTTGTAATCAGGACGCAATAATCTTTTCCTAACAATATTTTCTATTGGGTGTCACAAATAACTTGCTCATACTATTCTCTTCTGTGGAGGTTGAGGGCAACAGGTTGCAGGTTGCAAGTAACAAATGTGGTCGTGTATTTTAATAGAGTAATAGAGTTAACTAGGCAACCAGCCTCATCCATATATTTCAGTTTTTCTAAGAGATAGAAGCAAAACTGTACTGCATTGCATTAAATAACCATTAAATAACCAAGAGCCGAGGTGGCGCAGTGGTTAAATGCAGCAAGGCAGGCTACTTCAGCTGACTGCAGTTCTGCAGTTCGGCTGTTCAAATCTCACCGGCTCAAGGTTGACTCAGCCTTCCATCCTTCCGAGGTGGGTAAAATGAGGACCCGGATATGCTGACTCTGTAAACCGCTTAGAGAGGGCTGAAAGCCCTATGAAGCGGTATATAAGTCTAACTGCTATTGCTATTGCTAAAGGATATTAATGTATCCAGACCAAGATGGATTACAGTGGTTGAAATCTTTTGTTATCTTTCTATAATTTTGATATATGAATTCACTCTGCATCCTAGAAACTGTGTAATAATATGGTATATGTCATATTTTGATAAAGAAGTAATATCACATTTGTTCTAGTATCTTTCTGATGAATATGATAAAATCCGAATAATATTGGCATGCCCACCAGAGGATTCTCTGTCATTATTATTTTTTTTAATTGAAAATTTTGAAAACAAAACTTTTACAAATATTTACCTCCCTCCCCCTACCCTCCCCACCCAAACCCCACCCCCACCCCAACCTTCCCCCCCCCCAACTTCCCAGAACCAATACAGGGTAAAAATCTTTAACAAAGATATTCTAAGATAAACTTTAAAAAAAGGTTAGTATCATTTGAGCTTTAACTCCTCTTTGCTAGGCTAACTCTAAACAGATTATATCATTCCTTGTTTCTTCAGTCATAAACTATCTGGAATTTCTTAGTCCCATATTTATTTTGAGTATAGTCAATCCATCTTCTCCACTCCAGTTTATATCTCTCATTTGAGTGGTCTTTGAGATATGCTGATATTTTAGCCATCTCTGCTAGGTTTGTTACTTTTAATGTCCATTCTTGAATAGTAGGCAAATCTTCCTTCTTCCAGTATTGCGCCACCAACAGTCTTGCTGCGGTTATTAAATGCAAAATCAAGTTAGTCTCTATAACTGTAAAATCAGTAATTATACCTAACAAGAATAACTGAGGGGTAAACTTTATCCTTTTTTTAAGAACATTTTGCATAATCCACCATATTTTTATCCAAAATGCTTTTACCTTTTACAAGTCCACCATATATGATAGTATGTAGCATTGAGACAATCACATCTCCAACATTTAGGTTGTAAATTCGGATACATAGAGGCCAGTTTTTTAGGATCTAAATGCCATCTATAAAACATCTTTAAAAAGTTTTGGGCTTGTGTAAATTTTACATTTCTTACCCAAATCTTTTCCCATGTATCCAATATTATTGGTTCTTCAAAATTTTGTGCCCACTTAATCATACAGTCTTTAACTAATTCTGTTTCTGAATCCATTTCTATTAATACCTTATATAATCTCTTTATATGCATTGGACTTTGATCCCTAATTTGTTTTAGTAAATTATCCTCATTTTGCATAAAACCGATTTTTTTATCTTTTTTCCATCTGGCCTGTAACTGGCCATACTGAAACCATGTTTGAATTGCCTTTTCCTCTTTTAGTACATTCAAGGGTTTTAATTGTAATACACCACTTTCTAAGGTGAGAAGCTTCTGTATGTAATTACATCCTGTTTTTGTACTATAGTTTTGTACTATATTTATATTTTCTATTGTGAATTGCCCACATAGGTATCTTATTATTTAGTTTGTATTGATATTTTAACCAGACCCGCAGTAGAGCATTCCTTAAATGTGAAGACTCTTGCAATATCGAATTCCTCATATCTCTCGTGGCAAAATACACCACAATGTCTCTTGGGAGTTGCTTTTGTCTAGCGAGCCAGGAATTAACATGATATATCTTATCAATCTGCCAATCAAAAATCCCTCCTGACCGTCCCATCAATTGATCAAAGGCTTCTGAAAAAATCTGCTTCAAATTTTCTTGGTTTTTCTCTTTGAGGCCTCTTATCCTTAAGGCAAATTCCATCTGTCTATACTGCAACATTAAAATTTCATTTTCTGCATCACCAACATCCATTTTCGTTACCAGATTAATATTGGAATCATTAAGATCTTCCAATTTATCTTCAATTCCTGAAACATAGCCTGATAGGCATTTAAAAGTGTCTAAAATATTGTATCTAATTTGTTGATTGCGAATCTGAACCAAATTCATAACTTCTTTTAACAATTCCTTATTGGCAACAGATATCTTTTCCTGTATTTTAATTTCCATCGCAGATGCATGATTTTTTAAAGCCTTGGCTAAGGCCACACTTAGTTCTTTTTGCAGTATTTCTCAGGTCAAAGGCTCCCATGTGGGGGTAGGAGGGGATTTGGGGGGGAGTAGTAACTGTAATTTAGTTCCAGGAGCAGGTGAATTACCAGCGCTCTTTGAGGCTATCTTTTGCTGCTTAGAGGCCATTTCACATTTAATCTTCTCCACCCAATTAAGTTTAGTAATAAATCACTACTGATTTAATGATCTTTAAATGTTGTGGGCTCCGTAAAAGTCTGTAGCATCAGAGCCTGACTCCGCCTACAAAGCTGTTCGGCGCCATTTTCTGTGTGTTTCTAGCAAGTAGTTAATCAGAAGGAATTCTTTAAAAAATGGAGTTAAAGTCTTAAAGTGTTAAAATACATACAATTAGAAGTTCTCCAGTATCAGTCTGCCCACATTGGGATCAGTAATAAATCAATCTTTGAGCTGAGGGTGGACGTATGCCTTCGTTCTGCAAAAAGGCAGAAGAAGTCCTTGACGTGGAGAATTCACTGTGTTGCCGGGCGGCTCACACACAGATTTATGTTTGGGGGGGGAGTAAATGGAGCGCTACCCAAACACAGCTTCCTCACCTCCTCCTCCTATGCCCGGAGAAGAGGTAATCAAACTGTCAAACAGTTGATGGATACTGTTTAGACAGCTTAACGCAGCCAAGGATCCGGAGCTGTTAAAAACAACAACTCCTCTCAGACCACGCCCATCCAGAAGTCCCCACCAGAGGATTCTCAATAGTAAAAGAATGCAGGGTATTTCTCAACATCAAAAGCCAAGGATGCAGGTGGTGGGTGGCTGTATTCTTCATGCGTCATTCAATAGAAGATGACTACGCATATTTCCTCCCCTATTCTAGTCTGGTATTATTATTTGATAGGAAATGAATATGTTTGCAAGCTCTGCTACAATTTTCCATGTTCTAGCTCTCTAATGCTAATGTCCTTTTCAAGAAATTGAAAAGGTTGGGCATTTCAGTAAACCAGACGTTTTCTTGGTTTAGCCATTTCATCTACACCAGGGCTGTCAAATGTGAGGCCCGCAGGCTGGATGTGTCACAGGCTGGCCATGCCCACACCTGATTTAGCAAAGGGGGCGAAAGTCATGATATGTCATGTAACAACACTGTGATGATGTGAGTTTGACACTCCTGATATACACTAACCTTATCAGTGAGACAACCCATATCTAATTTTGTGATCAGGATGCTGTATGTTTTTAGTGTTGCTGTGACAATCAAAGTAGCAGCTGTTGCTGGAGGTGTGCATGCTGGCAGTGAGGAACTTAACATCCCAATTATTAGTGGGAGGGAGAACATCTGTGCTAGAGAAGGAAATAAATTAATTCCAGATCTTAGTAATGAAATGTATTAATTGGCATAAATTAAGTGTAAGTGATTAGGTGCTTCCTGTGGCACTGGATAAATAAAACGTCCACAGGGGTTAACTATCAAAAGAATAATTGTTGCTACATGACTTTCTAGTGAACCTACTTAAGGAAAAAAAGTTTATTGTAATAAGATTCTGAACACATTCCCAATATTTATATCATTGTTCTGAACTTTTCCTGTGGTTCTGCTCATGTGAAATCCTTTTAATACTCTGAAGTCTCAAGAAAGCAATATCAGCTTGCTTCTAATCACACACATATACAGAAAAAATGTGAAATTATATGATGCTGTTATAGTTATTTACTTGCATCTTAATTTCTGATTAGATATTATAATAATATAATATAACATAATGATATACTATATAATAATGTGGTCATCATTTGATGTATTTTATGGATAAGAACTTTATCAAAACTTACTAGGATATCTATTAACACAGATACTGTACATGGGCACATCAGGTGAGTATAATTGTGGAGGGCATAGAATGTATTCAGAATATTCATGTAACATAGTAACATTTAGCAAAGTCTTCAGTTATCATCATAATATAGAAAAAAAATATGGGGGGAAATATTTCTCCATCAAGCTGTATTATGCCATGTTCAGTGGAAATCTCTGGCAGAACTGACTTCTTAGGAAACTATTACTATGAACTATCTCTATGTCCAAAAGAACCTAAAATTTATAATTAGAAAGCTGCTTGACCTTAGGAGAGTTTTCATTTTGAATGAAAGAAAACACTGCAGTGGAGGAAGTTGTTTTTGAAATAGTTTTTAAATCTAATTTCTTCTTAGATAACTCTTTTTTTCTTTCAAAAATGTAGTCAACACATAGCCTTCAGAAATGTTCCGCAATAGTCCATCTATGTGTTACTATAGTCCAAAAGACAAAAGTCATCCATATTTCTGTTAACATTAAATATAACTTAGAAGTATTCCAAGTCCTAGGAGCTATATCTCTGTAAAAAAGGAAAGATACTGGAAAGGTCATTCAATTTCTAATATCTTGGGTAGCTTTATTCTCTGACTCTTGGTCTGTGTTTTTCAATTCTTTCTTGCTCCTATGAGGCAGCATGAAGATTCACATAGACTCAAGGAACCAATATTCACTAGAAAAAAACACAAACCCCATTCAAAATGGATTTAGGTCTTCATGCTGCCTTATAGGCCCATTTAGATCTTAGCTTAGTCTATTGACCCTGGCCAAATCTCTAGAGATAGGCTCAAGAAAAAAAGGAAATAATACAAAATACTCAGTATAAATTGCTGGAATAGAATTTTCCTGTTCCGATGATTTAAAGGAAAACAAGATATGTTCAGCCTGAAAAAAATATTTTTTTTAAAAAAATAGAGAAAGCAGACAAAAGTATAAGACATGTCTACATGTACTTTTGTTATCTATTAATCTGATTTTTTTAAAAAAATCAGTTTGATTTGTTTTACTCTGTTATACACTTAAAGAAACTTAATTGGGGGTCTTTTTAAAATCCTCTAAAATCCACAAGAAAGCAAGAAAAAGTTTTGACTATTTATTGCACTTTGCTTTCCAATTGGCTATCATAACATAACTAATTTTTTTCAAGCAGTGATCTGTATATGAAATATTTAAGGACAGGTGGTCTTCAACTTACAACCACAACTGAGTCCAAAATGTCTGTTGCTGAGACAGTTGTTAAATGAGTTTTTCCCTTTTCCTGCCACAGATGTTAAGTGAAACACTGCAGTTATTAAGTTAGCAACATGGTTGTAAAGTTAATCTGGCCCCTCCATTGAAGGTGGCAAAAGGCAATTACTAGACCCCGGAGTACTGCCGCCATCATCAATATGAATCAGTTGCCCATCTGAAGGTTGACCACGGAGATGTTGCAATAATACGTGGGGAAAATGTTTGCCGCTTTTTTCATTGCTATTGTAACTTCAAACAGTCACTAAATGAAAGGTTATAAATCGAGGACTTCCCATAAAAGATTATGAACGTTCAGAGCTGAAATCTTGTTATGTTTATGTGTTTCTTTGTGTGCTTTCAGATGCACAGTACATCACCTGTAGGATGCAGAACTGCTCTGAAGCTGTAAGAAGCAAGCCTTTTCCTGGATATATTGATTCGGATTCTCTCATTGTCCAAGATGACTATGTATTTGTTCAGGTCTGAAACACTGATTGCAAATCATTTTTTCATTTATTTTTCAATGTTAAACTCCCTTCCCTAACAGAAGCAACAAAATAGCTTGAGAACAAGCTAATTCAGGGCATCACCAAAGTTTTTTTCCCCATTGGGATGCTAATTGTTTCCTTCTGCCTTTGGTTCAAGTACTTTGTTAACACAAGGGTCATGAGGGGTGAGGTCTGACATATGTTCAAGGTGTATGGAAATAATCTATCTTGTCAGTCAGCTCTCCACATTGTCTATTCCAAAAATGTTCTCACATTTCAATGGGCTTTTAAGTTTGCATGCCAGAGTTCCCATATCACCATTACAACAGACCAATCAAGGTTTTCTTTTTTATTAGTTTGAAATGGGGCTAGATAGAGTCTCTCTTTAGAAATGGAATGGAGATGTAGAAAGGATACAGAAAGGGAATGCTTAATCAGACATGATTGTCATGTGTGGGCTCCTATTATTGCGAAAAAGAAGAAAATGAGATATATTCAGCTCAGCTATGTTCCAGGTGAAAGCCAGAGAATATATCTGAATAGTTTTAAGTATCATTATCTTCCTGCTGCTACCCCCATCATAACAAGGAGGAAATAAAGTGCTGGCAAAGTGGAGATGAGCTATAAATTATCTGTCTTTCAAGTATTTCCTTAGGCTGAGATTCCTGGCTTGCATCAGCAGATACATTTTGAAGCTGGATTGTCTATAACCAGGAGTTTTTAAGTGGGCTGAATATAGAAAATCCTGAATGTGTTACCAAATGCCATCAGCTGTACCACTCTAGACTCTAAGTTGTCTGAGTATATCATTTCCTTCCAAAAAGAATGTATATCAAACTCTTCTAAGGGTTAGATCAATACATTTCCTCATTTCTTTTCTTTCTAGAACAAGTCTGGTAATTTCTCCTACCATGGAAAATATAGAGAAAACTCTTTATTTGTGATTTCATTCATTGTTTCACACATCCATGATTAATAATAAGGCCTTAATATACACATAACAGGTTTTATATATTCATAGTTTTGACTTCTAATTTTTTTTGTTTATTCATGGGTAAAAGAGAGACATGCATAGTGTATATTTTTAAGGGCTAAGATTAAATCACCCACTTGTGTATTTGTTCCCACTTATCATTCATTATAGCAGAAGGCTGCATGTGGCTTCTTCATTCTTCTCCTGTAGAAGCGTCCTGATCAAATGGTGATAATCATCTCATGCGGTGTGGCTCCTTTGCTTGCACAGCTCTTTCACAACCTTGGTAGAAGGACCTGTTGATTGTATACTATGCTGATTTCCAACTGCTTGTGTCCTAGTCCAGTTGCTATGAACACTCTGTTGGCAATGCTGGCACCCAGCAGCATGATTGAGAAATGCCCCCAATGAGATTAGAAAAGAACTGCAGGAGAAGCTGGCATGAGTAATATGAAGCAGACAAAGTGATCCTATACATCACCAGTTGAAGAAATCATTCTGAGGAAGAAAATCAATTACCATGAGGAAGCCATGTGGAACCTCATAGCTGGACAAACCCAGAAAGATTAAGGAAGCAAAGAAAAAGATACATGAATAGAAGTACAGTTGATTGCTTTTCAAGAAAGAAGGAAGACATAAATCACTATAGGTTCTGAAACCTATACCCCAATTAAATTGTATAAAGGAAAATCCTTAAGTGAAGAGAAGCTGTTACAACCTCTACATGGTACAAAGTTAAATTCTGCCAATTTGAATGCATATTAGCTATTTATCTCTGTTTTGGGGTAAAAGTCCCCAAATTTGTCAGAACTGTAAACCAAACCATTCACTGCAAATGATCTGTTGAAAAAGCTAACTCACAGTGGAATAGATTCAAAATATAGTGTTACTTATGCAGCAATAATCAGCATGGGGGGATTCTCAGAAGACTTTCCCTCCTCGATTCAAAATTATTATCTAAAATAGACAAACAAAAACATGCTAATAAGCCTGAAATGTTTTTGGAAGAAAGTGCTTTGGACTGTTCAAACAAAAATCTATAGCATATTCTGCTATAAACACACAGATAAATTGTGGGGGAAAGGTGAAAATACTCTATGTTGGAACTATTAAGCATAGGATGGGCTGCATTATTATTTGGAATTGTGTGATAGTAGTAACATAGGAAACAATATATATGAAAGGAAGAATGAATTCAACTATGTGTTTTCATATCCTAAAACTAAAGTCCCATAGTCAATGAAGAAATTGAAACAGTTGGGCATTTCAGTAAGACAGCAAAGGTAACACAAACAAAGATTTTGGTATGCCCTTCAGAGCCTCCCAATTTCAGTGCATCTGAAGTCAGGAAAATCTCAAACATGCAATATTTGCAAGGAGGTATAGACTATTTTTGAACTATAAGAGAGTGAAAGAGCCAGTTTGGTGTAGTGGTTAAGCCAATAGGTTAGGAATCAGGAGACCGTGAGCTCTGGTATTTCCGTAGGCACAAAATCAGCTGGGTGATCCTGGCCAGGCCCTTTCTCTCAGCCCTAGGAAGAAGGCAATGGCAACCACTTCCAAAATCTTGCCAGGACATGTCCATTCAGTCACTAGTAAACATTGAATGGAAGGAAGGAAGGAAGGAAGGAAGGAAGGAAGGAAGGAAGGAAGGAAGGAAGGAAGGAAGGAAGGAAGGAAGGAAGGACACAGACATGGAGGAGAATCTAAACCTCTGCACTTCCATTGTTTTCTATTTTAAGCCTGTAAGCAGCAGCACAAAAATAATACATACCTATTTAAGATGTATAGTTGTCTCACATAGGGCCTAAGTCAGCCTCTGTTCACTTAAAGATGCATTGAAATGTGGAATTTGACCAGAAGTGCTAAACCTTTCCAAGCTTGTGCTATTTCTGTATGTGTAACTTACTACTCCAGCAATTTAGAGAAAATATTTTTAGAGCTGAATTGGGCATTAACTGAGATTGCTCTTAATTACAGTACATTCTTAACATATTTTCACACACACACACACAAACACACGATAATGTGCTTTATTTAAGCAAGCTAATACAAATGAAACAAACTTCTAGAATTGTATTTCATGTTCAGTAAGATAGTTATCTCTCCTGTTAATGAATTGTTACAGATATTATTTTTGTTTTGTTTTGTCATTCAGTGTGACTAGAAAAGGATTGATTTTTGCTTTGGCCTCCAGGATTTTGGAAAAGGCAGGCTGTCTCGTGGGTTGTTGCCTGAAGATTATTTCATTTCTGTGGCTTGCTGGAAGAAGTGGTTGGCTGTAGCATGTGTAAATATTACTGTTATACAAATGAAATACTCTATATGGAGGACTTTGGTGTACCTTCTAGAACTCATCAAAATCTTAGGGCCCTTAGCCTGGGTTGGGAGAAAAAAAGTTTTTTCCCCAAAGCTGACTAGAGCAGAAAAGATTTTCTCATTGTCTAAATTGGAAATATAATATGTAACATACTATATAACAATACAACATTATTGACTTGAGTACAGTATTACAATTTTTGCCTCTGCAATTGAGGATGCTGAATGCTGCTTCTGAAACCTGCATCTGTAGATTTCCCTTGCCCTTTGTAGTCTGCATAGACTATACTTATTAATGCTATCTTTTTCCATATCTGAATGAGGGCTATTTCATCTCCTGCTGTATCTTCATTGCCATTTTGGAATCATTGTGACATAACTGCATTTCCCTTTATAATGCACCTGTTATTTTCTACATGCCTTAAAAAGGGGGAAAAACAGTGATAATAACATCTCGATTAAAATAATAAGAAAAAGCAATGTTATATGTTGCAGCTGACATCTGGAGGTCGTCCGCATTACTACGTGTCTTACCGCAGAAATACTTTTGCGCAGATGAAACTTCCTAAATATGCTTTGCCAAAGGTAAGTTATCATGGTTCCAATATTCCTATATAATGCTAGGTGATGGACCAGAGGAATTGCAGCTTGTGGCCAGTTTGCTCAGAATTGTTTTAATTAGTGCATGCATCCCTTTATTTTTCAAGAACATGTTGAAGCAGCAAGCAAAATACTCTCTAAGATCGATATTGCAGCTGTTCAATGGCATCAGTTCAAAATGCAGATTGATTTTTTTTCAGTTGGTGGAAATTACTAATTAGTATTTCATTTTCATCAATAATGACATTTTGAGGTTTTCTATTAAAAAGTTCGGCCTTCTGATGTGCTGCTAGCTTCCATAATTTATTGTGTTAAATGATTTTTTTTCTTTAGAAAGTATGCTTTTATATGCCTCTATTTTTTAAAAAATAGAAAATTAGCAATGGAGCCTAAAAGAACATGTATTACATGGCCTTTTAAAGAATCTTAGTAAAAAATATCAATCAAGGGGAAGCTTATTTCATTTTTTTAAAAAATCTGTGTTACTTTTTATATAAAAGGAAACAAAATCTCAAGGCTTTTCTTTTTTAAAAATTTGAAGGACAGAAAAAAAGATTGTTAAGGACTTTTGTTCCCCATACAAAATGTTTTGATGCATTGTAACATGATCTGAGACATAGTTTATGAAATTGCTTGTCAGATTCAAGGTCTGCATTTTTTGATGTGCTGTGACTTAGGTCCATATTACAGGAAATTAAATGAAACTAAGATGTCCAATCATAATGAGATCAATGCTCTTGACTGCAACCATTAGGAATATAGGTTTTTAAACTTTCATCCTGCCACTAGATCCTTTTTCCTATTCTTAATTGGATTTTAAAAGTTATGATTATAAACATTTCAGAATATTTGAACTGAGAGGTTTCAGAAATAAATCTGAAAAATCTGAATTAAGCCACCCAGAGTCCCTCGGGATTGGGCGGCCTATAAATTGAATAAATCCAAATCCAAATAAATCCAAATCACCTTTAAGGGATTCTAGAGTATGCTGAATTCTTAGATACGTCAAATGACATGCGAGGATTTATTCTCTTGAATCACATCATCATGAGACAAGTTTATATTTGTAAGAGATGTTTAAAAATTCATCAAAGCCTTTTGGAGCCAAAAATTGTAATGAATGTAATAAAGGCCATTTAGAAATGCCACAGCGTAGTTTATGCAGACTACTTTCAATAAGACTATTTATAGTGAGATAGTCAAGCTTTTCAAAGTGCTTAATCACCATCTATCCACCATTTCAGGTTTCTGTGAAACCTGTAATACCCAATTACAATGTGAGGATATAGTTTTGGGCTTCTTGAGTTGCCTTGCCATTAAAAATAAATGAATCGCTTTAAATGTGGCCCTTTTTGTGTATATCATGCCATAATCCCAATTTGTAAAATCATAATCCAGTAGTCCAAAATCAGTGGCTCAAAGTCTGTGGCCCAAAGTCACCAAGAAGGCTTTCTAGCTAACTGGCTGTCTCTGCTAGACCAAACTGTCTATCACTCTATCATAAATGAGCTATCACTCATATTGAGAAATTATATCAACAATATGTTAAGATTTCCATACTAGAGATAGTATGGTAATCTTAACATATTGTGATATAATCGAAAAGATTCCATATCAGATCCATTCTCATAAGATTATTTTCGGTCAGTCACTCACATTCAGCCAATTAATCTCACTGGACTGCTGTTAGACTAAAATAAAAAATAATCACATATAAGCCAATTTTTGCTCAGAGAAAAGGCAATATATGCATTCTATTTAATTACACAAACACTCCAAAACATACTTTTCTATAAATTATTTCTATGAATATAATGAATATATTTCAGCAAAAAAAAAATTGTGCAGATTTAAAACTCCTGAAAGATGAATTCTGTGAGGCTCCATCCCATAATATATAATCACATGGCAGAGATCGTTTTCAAGCCTTTCAAAAGGCCATTCTCATACCAATTTATGGCATGCATCTTTTACACCTCTAGTTAAAAGTAGTCTCCCTACACTAATATTCCAAGAAAGACAGTAATCTTCAAGGTTACAGTATCTAGTGTCACACAACTCACTTGTTTTGGTTGTCTAAGTGGCACTTTCTAGAATAATACAGACATCATAGAGTGTCTTATCTAGCAATAGGTTCTTTTGCTTTAAAATAATATTGTGCAACCCATGACCCATGTGGTCATTCTTTCCAGATATAATATAGATTTGTGCCATTTCCCCTTCCTCTGTGAGTCTCAGGAGATCTTCATTAGTGATCTGTTACTCCTTGGCTGTTTTGATAGGACGAGTGGAATAAAGGGAGTGGTAAACTGCATGGAATACTGCACCCTTGCAGTATTCCATGCAGTTCTAGTGTATCCAAAGGGCACCTCCCTCCAGAGAGGGGGAAATCAAGGAAGCAATTTGGATGACTGCAAGCAAGGTAGGGCTGATTAGATGGTATTGATTGATGGTTGATCCCTCTTCCTCACCCATCATCAGTACCATCTAACCAGCCCTACCTTGCTTGCACTCATCCAAATTGCTCCCTTGTTTTTTCTTCACAGGCACTGCTGGTAAGAGTTTTGCTGTCAGCTGATTAGGTGCATCACTAGAGGAAAGCAGAATAGAGGGTGGGGATGTGGTCTTCCTATGCACCATGTAACCTACTGGCTTCAGGAGGAAGCTCTTTGGTATTATATTTACTTGAAATTAAATGACTTACATTATGAGCCAAAGTGGCCAGAAAACAAAATCATGCATTGTTTTCTGTAGATCTCTTTCCCTCAACTTTCCTTTCAAATGACAATAGTTGAGCCAAGGTGGCGCAGTGGTTAAATGCAGCACTGCAGGCTACTGCTAGATCAGCAGTTCAGCGGTTCAAATCTCACCGGCTCAGGGTTGACTCAGCCTTCCATCCTTCCGAGGTGGGTAAAATGAGGACCCAGATTGTTGGGGGCAATATGCTGACTCTCTGTAAACCGCTTAGAGAGGGCTGAAAGCCCTATGAAGCGGTATATAAGTCTACTGCTATTGCTATTGCTATATATTCTGAAATAATGAGTTTACTGATGAAAGGAAATGTTAGACATGTTCTTGCTTGCGAATTCTTCATAAACCCTTTTTCTAAATACAAAGATAAGTAATTTTGAGGTTTTTAATTTGGTACATGTTACTTTACCTAATTGGGTTGTGTTGATTTGTTGGGAGGGTTTAAAAATGTTGATCTTCTTGAAAAGGCTGTTGTTTAGAATATCTGGAATTTAAATTTACAAAGAATAAAGACAGTAAAAGGAACCAAAAGGAAGGGCAAAACATTCCCCATGTGACATAGACAAGGTGGTATAATTTTATGCCTCCTTATGCTGGCCTATAATAACTTAAAGTATCTTTTTCCCTCTTTGCGGATGAGCATTTATTAGCTAATATAATTCATTATAGAAGTAATTTTAACTAAATATTTCCTAAGCAACTTTTTCTGAAGTAGGATACTGCTTTCCCTAACTAGCCCCAAGTCCCTCTCTGTCACCTTGTTCAAGGAGCAGACAATGTTAAATCCACCTGCAGGGTAATATTTAAGGCCATGAGGTGCTTCATTACAAGCTTACACAACTTCAAAGGATGAGCAGCTAAATCTGTATGCGCGGAGACACAGTGAGAAAAGCGTGTTTAGGATGCTATTATCAAAGCAGGTGGCTGCCTTTATTAAAAATGAACAAAGCACAACACAGTCAAAAGGAAATGAAACAAGCACGGCCTTTTATGGGTAGAGAGTCTTTAATCTCTTTCAGCTCAATTACTTTCTCCAAATAAAATCAATGCTCTAAAGGGTTCTTAGCACCATAGCAGCTTATGGGATTTTAGTATAGAATTTTAGTACTGAGACAAAGTAACTTTATCACTGGATTCCTTGCCTTGATGTTTCTACTGGTTTAAGTAAAAGGAAATAGTAAAATATGATTCCTTTCATGTGATCATAGTGAAATAATTATTCTAGGCATTAGGCAGCAGCATTTGAAAATGCCGACTTGCAAACCTCATCAAGATTATCATGCATAATAGCTGCTGTCAATGGATGTTGGGTATTATCATTCATTTAGTCCATGCACATTTGGATTAAGAATGATAAGCATATAAAGAGGTCTATTTGGTGCCAGGTTCATTGGCATTTAGGCATGCCTATCATTCTCAAACCATAAAAAACATAAAAAAATTTAGCATCTGGATAAATTTAGTGTCAGCTCTTGCTACTGTACAATTAATAAAGTTGTACAGACATAATTCAATAGAAAGATTCAAAGAAAGAATTAAAGGAAAATAATTCTAGCCGAGCTGAAGACCATCTCAGGGATTCAATACTCATCTGTGTTTTGCCAGCATTTTCTGGCAAAAGTAGTTATATTTATACTAATACATCAGCTTACACTATCTGACAAATATATGATTTTCTGTTGAAGATGTTGGATAGGTGCAAAATGTTTAATTACTAACACTGGCTGTTTTAAGTTTTTGAGAAATGTTTCTATAAATATTTGGATTCTGATTCACTGTATTTAGTTTGAAAATAATTTGAAAATTGCACTGAGAAATCAAATATTGGTTATTATCACAATATTTGGGACTACGTCAAATTTAGAAGTGTCTTTCTACCACTAAATATCTATTGCTGATTAAGTAAACTCCTGGAACAAATTTATTTATTGCAACATTGCCAGCCATCTCCCCCCCCCCCCCCAAGTCTATTTGGGTTGAAACATTTAATCAGAAAGACTAACAATCCCCTGGCTTTCTTATACAATCAGTATGTTATGCAAAGTAGCTATTTTCCAAGGAAACATAGCTAAATGTCTACAGATAAAAATAAATAATAACTGTCTGATAGCCTTTACATCAAGTTGTTTGTCTTTAAGTTGATAATATCAATAAAATACCATGTTTTAACTGACTTTTTTTTTTAATGATGTTAGACTGCTTAGAAAAAAAAACATTCCAAATTAGTTTTATATAGTAATTTAGTGACAGCGAGGGATAAGGAAGTAGGTTAGTTTGGAGAGGGAGGGAGGGAGAAAGAGAGAGAAAACAAGGGACATTTTCTGTAATTATGGAAAGAATCAGTGGTTTTCATTCATTTTTAATCAAATTATCAGGGCAACAGAAATTAGTCTCCTACGGAAGAAAAGTGAAAAAGGAGAGGTTTTTTTCTGAAAAATAAACTCTCAAAAATAATCCACAGTTTCAACAGCTATATTAATTATATCCTAGATTGCCTTCATTAAATTTTCAAAAAGTTTACTTTCCCCATATCAACTGAGCAAAGGGGAACTTGCAATTTCATGGTGATTCAGAAAGTGCTAGCCTTTAGTTCTTTTCATATGCCCAATTCAAATGATGCACATAATATTGTGCTTTGTTTCTCTTTAGGAAAGTACAAAGGTCAGATAAATGTGCTGCATACTAATGTGAACTGTCCTTCAGTGTTGAGGGTGGGATATTTTCAGGGCTAGCAAAGCCACATTTTTCCAGGCAGACTTAAAACAAAGCCGTCATGATTGTTGTCAGGATGGAGGCTGGGGGATACACCAATTAGACTTGAACCTGCTCCTTCTTCCTTTCTTTTTTGCCTTTTATCTCCCTCTCCCAGCCTTCTCTTCTGCTTAACTCCTCTATGTCAGTGGGAAACATGTTTCATGGCATGATTTGCCCAGCAGAAACAACAGACTAATTGTTGAATCTGACAGAAAGAATAAGGGCGTTATTATGTAGTGCACTTGAGTAGCAGTTGTTGTCCATGACAAGTTTGCTGACAATTCTTTAGCCTAGTAAAGTATAGACTGAAAAAAGAAGTAGAATGGTGGAAAGAGTGGCAGATAAGCAATGTACACTCACAGCCACCAGGAATACTAAGTACTGCTTCTCAAGAGTACTTGAATATGCCAAAAGTGAGAGAAAGAACTTAGTTATCTGTACAGTAGAGCCACAAAACTCTGCAACTGTGAGACTGTTTTCTCCATGCTTTGTCACTATTTTCTAATTGCAAATATAAGATCTTAACAGAGTTGGAGCCAATTAAAATACTGTTTTATCTAATTCTGATATAGGTCAACCTCACATCCTGCTAACCACTACACAAAGATGCCCCGTTAACTGTATTTAAAGGACAGATCCTCGTGATATTCTTTGTCTTTTCCCCAGCCCAGCACAGAGGCAGTTTGACTATATTTTTAGTTTTTTTGTCAACAGTTGTCTTTCACCTTTTGATGTTGTTTTGCTAACAATTTAGAACTTAGCCTTAGAATAACTTTATTATCTCTTTAAATGTACATTGATTGGCATACATTAAAATGAAATTTTGATGCATACAGCTCTCAAAGGGTCACCATCTCTAATATATACCACATAAATATGACAAAAATATAAGTAAATAAACACAGTCTAGTTCAAATGTATAAATGTACATGAGAAAAACGAATCTTGCGAGTTTACCAGACGGATGGCACAAAGGAAACAAAGCTGTTACAGAATCATGTAGTCCTACTAGAAATACTTTGAAACCTCCTTCCAGAGGCAAGCAACAGAAACAGACCATAAAGCAGGTGTGTGGGGTCTCTAACAATGTTTGTTTTGTTTGTTTGTTTGTTTGTTTATTATATTTATATGCTGCCCTTTTCCCCCCAAGGGGAGTCAGGGCGGCTCACAACTCAAACCAGGGAAGGGGGATACAGACAAAAATTAAAAAACGACACATAACAATGCATAATTTAAAACACACGACAGTCATACCATTCGAGACGGGGGCAACAGCTCTTTAGCCCCAGGCCTGTCGGAACAGCCAGGTTTTAACGGCTATGTGGAAGGCCTGGAGGGTGGTGAGGGTTCGAATCTCCACGGGGAGTTCGTTCCAGAGGGTCAGAGCAGCCACAGAGAAGGCTCTCCTCCTGGTAATCGCCAGTCGACACTGGCTGGCGGATGGAATTCGGAGGAGGCCTAATCTGTGGGATCTAATCGGTCTAGTGGAGGTAATTGGCAGCAGGCAGTCTCTCAAGTACCCAGGTCCAATACCATAAAGGGCTTTATAAGTGACGACTAGCGCCTTGAAGCGTATCCGGAGACCAATAGGCAGCCAGTGCAGCTCGCGGAGGATAGGTGCACCCACGATCACTCGCGCGGCTGCATTCTGGACAAGCTGGAATCTCCGAATGCTCTTCAAGGGCTGCCCCATGTAGAGCACGTTGCAGTAGTCCAGTCTAGAGGTCACAAGGGCGCGAGTGACTGTTGTGAGGGCCTCCTGGTTCAGGTAGGGACGCAACTGGTGCACCAGGCGAACCTGGGCAAATGCCCCCCTGGTCACAGCCGACAAGTGGTGTTCAAAAGTCAGCTGTGGGTCCAGGACGACTCCCAAATTGCGAACCCTGTCTGTTTGACGCCCCAGCCTGAGAAATGGAACACTTGGCCAATTAGTAGGAGGGAAACACACCAGCCACTCGGTCTTATCTGGATTGAGTACAAGCTTGTTAACCCCCATCCAGTCCCTAACAGCCTCGAGGCACTGGCACATCACGTCAACCGCTTCACTGAGTTGGCACGGGGTGGACAGATACAGCTGCGTATCGTCCGCATACTGATGGTATTTTATCCCGTGCCATCGAATGATCTCACCCAGCAGCTTCATGTAGATATTAAACAGGAGGGGGGAACAGGACCGAACCCTGCAGCACCCCATAATTCAGGGGCCTAGGGGTCGATCTCTGCCCTCCGACCAACACTGACTGCGACCTGTCCGAGAGGTAAGAGGAGAACCACCGTAGAACAGTGCCTCCCACCCCCACCTCTCGCAGTCGTCGCAGAAGGATACCATGGTCGATGGTATTGAAAGTCGCTGAGAGGTCAAGGAGCACTAGGACGGAGGCATAACCTCCATCCCTGGCTCTCCAGAGATCATCGATCAATGCGACCAAAGCGGTTTCCGTGCTGTAGCCAGGCCTAAATCCCGACTGGAAGGGATATAGATAATCGGTTTCCTCCAAGGACCGCCGGAGCTGAAAGGCTACCACCTTCTCAACAACCTTCCCCACAAAGGGGAGGTTGGAGACTGGACGATAGTTGTTTAAGACGGCTGGATCCAAAGATGGCTTCTTCAGAAGGGGTCTTACCACCGCCGCCTTTAGAGCGGGGGGAAAGAACCCCTCCCGAAAGGAGGCGGTAACAACTGCCTGGATCCAGCCCCGTGTCACCTCCCTGCTGTTAGCGACCAGCCAGGAGGGGGGCACGGGTCCAGTACACATGTGGAGGCACTTACAGCTCCCATGGCCTTGTCCATATCCTCAGGGGTAACAGCTTGAAAATCAATCCAGTGATGTCCTGCCAGAGTCTCCCCTGGTGCCTCAGCTGGCTCTGCGCAATTGGAGTCCAGGTCCGTCCGAAGCCGAGCAACTTTATCCGCGAGGAATTGGACGTAATCCTCAGTTCTGCCTTGCAAAGGATCGCTCGTATCCCTCCTATTTAGGAGGAAACGGGTTATCCTGAACAAGGCGGCTGGGCGCGACTCAGCGGAAGCAATCAGAGAGGCAATGTGTGTTCTTTTGGTCGTCCTAATTGCCCGAAGGTAGGCTCTGATGCTGGATGTTAAAAGCGCTCGGTCTGACTCAGACTTACTGGATCTCCATCATTGCTCTAGGCGTCTCTTTCGGCGCTTCATCTCCCGGAGTTCCTCAGTAAACCAAGGAGCCCTCCTGGATCCACTGCCTCGGATCGGCTGTAAAGGCGCAATCCGGTTAAGAGCCCCTGCCGCTGCTGAATAGCAATAGCAGCAATAGCAGTAGACTTATATACCGCTTCATAGGGCTTTCAGCCCTCTCTAAGCGGTTTTACAGAGAGTCAGCATATTGCCCCCAACAATCTGGGTCCTCATTTTACCCACCTCGGAAGGATGGAAGGCTGAGTCAACCCTGAGCCGGTGAGATTTGAACCGCTGAACTGCTGATCTAGCAGTAGCCTGCAGTGCTGCATTTAACCACTGCGCCACCTTGGCTCTTGTATTCCAAGCAGCAACCAGAGTCTCCGCCGGACTGCGGGCGAGGGTATCAGAAACAACGCCAAGCTCCGTCTGAAAGCCCAAAGGGTCCATAAGTCGCCTGGGGTGGAACCACCTAATCGGTTCCTCCTCCCTACAGTGGGGTTTGGTCTCCGAAAGTCAAGCCTCAGTAGGTAGTGGTCTGACCATGACAGGGGTAAGATCTCGCTACCCCTCAAACCAAGATCACAACTCCACTGCTCCGAGAGGAATACAAGGTCGAGCATGTGACCCGCCGAGAGAGTCGGGCCCCGAATTACTTGGGTCAAGCCCATGGCTGTCATGGAAGCTATGAACTCCTGCGCTCCATCAGAGTGTTCACTGAGCGAAGGCAAATTGAAATCCCCCAGAACCATAAGCCTGGGAAACTCAATTGCCAGCTCGGCTACTGACTCGAGGAGCAAGGGGAGGGCTGCTGCAACGCTGTTGGGAGGCAGGTACGTTAACAGCAAGCCCACTTGACCCTTGAGGTCCAACTTCACCAGCAGGGACTCACACCCGACAAGCTCCGGAGCAGGGATCCTACGAGGTACTAGAGACTCTCGGATAACAATAGCCACACCCCCACCCCTTTTCTGGGATCGCGGCTGATGAAGCACCTGAAAACCCTCTGGGCACATCTCTACGAGGGGGACTCCTCCCTCCGGGCCCAGCCAGGTTTCAGTAATACATGCCAGGTCTGCCCTCTCGTCTAAAATTAGGTCCCGGACGAGGGGAGCCTTGTGAACTACAGACCTTTGAGCTATAAACACATAGAGCTTATAAACAGTAATCCTGAATAACAGATTCAGGATTCAAGCTTCCTATAATCTTTTTGGCTGTTCTTACCACTCTCTGTACGGACTTTCTATCTGAGCCACTGCTACAACTAAACCAAACAGTGATGTTGTTTATTAAAACACTCACAGTCGTGCCTCTACATATATATATGACCTTCCTCCCATACTTGGGCATACCAGGGGTTGTGACTTTAAGTATATACCTCCCACCCTGGCTGGCTGATAAGGAGTCGTTCTCTGTAGCTCAAATGGTTAACTCCCTGCCTGGGAGGCAATGGAGCACAGGTTCGATTCCCAAACATGGGTATGGCTAGCTGATGAGAGCTAAATAGCTTGAAATAGATCTATACTAGTCTCCCTTTATTTATTTATCAGCATAAATATAACATATATATGTTTTTTTTATTTGTGCTGATAAATAAATAAAGGGAGACTAGTATAGATCTATTTCAAGCTATTTAGCTCTCATCAGCTAGCTCATCAGCTAGCCATAGCAGTTAGCTTCCTCCCATAATTGGGGCTTACCAGGGGTTGTAAAAAATCTAATATATACTATATTTTATATATATATATATATAGTGCCTTCTGATATAGTCAATGATGTGGTCAGGATTTTGCAATTGGTCAGATCTCATTAACCATTTTAGGTTGCTGAGGACTTACCTCCCTTCCCAATTCAACAATTTCCAGACCTATTCTGCATTTGGCAATAGGAGATTCTGATTCTTTCAAACAAGACTGTCCCTCTGTACTGCCTTTAATCACCCAAAGCTGATCCATGGGATTATGAGATTTCAAGAAGAAAGAGATAGTTTTCCCCACTTTTATTATCAGTTCTGACAAATATTCCCAGGATAGCAGGTGGCACGAGAAGAAGAAAGGCAACTGCTTATCTAGCAGCTCTTTGATCCGATGGATTAACCATGGAATCAGAATCTTGCAGGTAAATTTAATCTCCTCTTCACCAGCACCTGTCAGTAAGCTCCCCACCCCCCAGGACACGACAAGCACTTGGGAAGAAACACCATGAAGCAAGTGAGTTTCCATTCTGCTGGACTCCCATCTGGTTACAAATTAGGTTCATCCCGTTAGCTTCTGAGCACAAACTCAACCAAGTGCAGAATGAACATTGCCTCTGCTCATTAAGGATAAGCAGACTTTCATCTGCTCTTTCTGGTTCAGGCAATGCATCTCCAGTCTCCCAGCAACATGAATGTAGGATTATCGCTCTGAGGGTTTTTTAATTCTTTGATTGCATTCAGAATCTTGAGTAGTATGATCTATGCCTGATGGTTTTGGCTCATTTTATGATGAGGCCTATTCTCTTTGTCTTTGCCATAGACTACTGATCATGTAGGTTTGGTAACCTTTACTTCAAATATTCAATCATAGTACAGAGATACATAGTACTGCCTGTCAAAGACACAGTTGTTAAAATAAAAAAATAGATATGTATATACATACATATGTGTAAAAAGCAGATATGGACTAATTAAAAATGGAGAAAGTAGACTTGTATTTTGAATGATAACAAGATAATGCCACATTGTGAAGTTCTTAGGAACTTTTCAAAAAAGAATGTTTATGAGTAACAGTAGTATAGGAAATTAAATGAAATGCACTGCAATTAAATTCCACAGCTGTGGTGTAAAGCAACATCAAGTTTATGAAGGCTGTAATTTACTCTCAACTTTAAATACAATAGATTGGAATTTTTTTAAAAAAATCCCCATCCATAATGCAACAAGAGTCTTAAATGTAAAATTTGACATTTTGTGTAATAAATACACTCATTTTAATTACTGCTGTACAATACGATGACTAATATAAATGCTCACTTAATGTGATCTCATTTCATTATAACTCTGCATATATTAGCAGAACAAAGAATCTGTAAAGTATGGATGTGCGCATGCAAGTAAATTGGTTTGGATTTCTGATTAGATTCCATAATGATTGTGAGTTTGGCTTCCAGAGGATTACCCTGCCTTGTCCTTGGAACAGTGACAAATGAAATGCCAACCATAATGTCTTTCCTTGCTTTCTCCCTCAGGACATGCATGTTATCAGCACTGATGAGAATCAAGTGTTTGCTGCAGTTCAGGAATGGAACCAGAATGATACATACAACCTTTACATCTCTGATACCCAGGGGATTTACTTTACCCTGGCTTTAGAAAATGTCAAAAGTAGTCGAGACCTAGAAGGCAATGTGATGATAGACCTGTATGAGGTATGTGAAAACAGTACATATTTTCATGTCATGAAAATCATTAGCTAACATTGAAATGTCCTTGATTTGTAACTGGAAATTTAATTGGATGTGTAATGTAATCTCTACATGAGGAAGGAATATACAACAATAATATTTCCCTAGAGTTACATTTATCTTTGCAGTCAGTATTATATATCAATATTGGATATCAGTGCACAATTGTAGTAATGATGTTGATTTGTACATCTATAGATAACTTGGTTTCATCAGCAGTCACCTCTACCTTCACCTCTAAGACAGGACAAAAGCACATTCCGATCAGTTGCATTTAACTGCCGAATATGGGCAGCTCTTAAATATGTAGATTTGCATGAAGTGATTTCTACACAGTTATGAAATTTCTTCACCTAAAACAGAAGTGGGCAATGCTTTCATGTGTTGAAAGCAACACAGTGGTGGGTCAGAAATGTATGTGCATATTCATAGGCACACACAAGCAAACAGTTACCACCTACCTTATTACTTAAGTGTTACACGGATTCTCTTCTCACATCTGCATGAGATACTGGCATGGATCTAACTGAGCAAGGGACCATGTTTCATAGTTCAGACACTGAACTATTCTCACCCAGAATTTTTTCAAAGAAAAGCCATACTTGAATTCACCTACATACACAATAAAGACTATCACTGTATTTTCCCCACCAACCTAGTATTTGAGAAGATAAGGTCACTATCTCTCTTCCATACTTTGGTGAACATTAAAGAAATTTTGGTTGACTGATTGTCTTGACATCCTATTTTGAGCATCTATAAATAGTAAGCACTTGGTAAACCTGCAGAAAGCCTTAAAGGTCAGTGTTTAAAAGCAGACAAGTGTGGGTGAATAAGCAGGGTATTTCTTGATTACAGTGAGGAAAATTTCTTTCACAACAATATATTAATCCCCCATGCACTTTGGCAAGTTGTTGAAAACCTGTTGTCTTCTATTACCATCAGATTAAGGAGTGGTTCCGCTGCACTATGTAAAGATGTCCTATAGCTCAGAGGGAGAGGGAGGGAGAAGAAAAGATCGAAAAAAGCCTCTGTTTTATTAAGCTGACATTCATAGCAGTCTGGATTGAAATTGATGTGATCGGACTAGTCATGTTGCATCTGTTGATTGCCTAGATAGAAGGAATATTGGCTGACATTGAACTTGGCAGAAACCATTTCCTTCACTCTGATTGCTCTGGCCAATTGCTAGGATTGCTATGAATGATGAGCATTTAAGAATAAATGAAGACAAAGAACAGGAGAAAAATAATCAGTTGATAAAGTAGGAAGAGATAGGAAATAAATATATGTGTAAGAGTTATAAAAGACTACATGGGTGGTTTATTTATTTAATTCTTTACATTTTGTTCTTCTTGACTATCTGTTGAATATTTGAATGAATATTCTGATTTATAATGAGCCATTCCATTCAATTTATTCTGTCATTTTCACAAGTGAGGCACACATGGGTAGGGATGCTGCTTTTTAATCATTTTGAAACATACCAGACAAGTGTGTGAGGGTGTTTGTTACAGATGTGGCTGGGTATCAGGGGTGGATTCCTGCCAGTTCTAACCTCTTCTATAGAAGAGGTTCCACAAAACTACGGTGCCATTTAGAACCGGTTCCAGCATCCCCCCCCGCCCGTCCACACCACTCTTGCCCCACCCACCGCTCACTGATTGGCTGGCTCACCAATCGCCCCACCCACTTCTAAGAGTCCTATCTAAACCTTAAAGTCTTAAAGCTGTCAAGTTTGAACACCCATGGGGGTTTTTTTTCTAAAGGGTTAGGGGTGCAAGGGTCTTGTAACTTGACAGCTTTAAGACTTGCACACTTCAATGCCAGAGTTTCTAAGCCAACATGACTGGAGGAGGAATTCTGGGAGTTGAAGTGCACAAGTCTTAAAGCTGTCAAGTTTGAACAACCCTGGGTTTTTTTTTTCTAAAGGGTTAGGGGTGCAAGGGTCTGAGCCAACATTTTGGTTGCTAAGCAAGAGTGTTGTTAAGTGAGTTTCACCACATTTTACAAATTGGCCACACCCACCCAGTTGCATGACTGCCAAACCACTCCCACTCGGTCACAGGGCTGGCAAGCCACTCTCACCCAGTCACATGGCCGGCAAGCCACTCCCACAAAGCAGGCCACACCTACAGAAGAGGTTGTAAAAAAATTTGAAACCCACCACTGCTGGGTATACTGCAGGGGTGGGTTCCTCCCGGATCGCCCTGGTTTGTGCGAACTGGATGGTCAGTGAACCCGGAAGTAATTAACCTCTGGGAACGCCGATACCGCTCCTGGCCCCTGTTGCTGGGTGCCTGCAAGGTTTTTCTTTTTAAAAAATGCCTCTCCGGATGATCTTGAAAACCTGCAAGATTGCTTTGGAAGGGGACAGATGGGCAGCATTTTCCCCTGCCCCCCTCCCTGGGTGCCTGCAGCCTCAGAGCCTGCAGCCTTAAAGCAAGCCTTTGCACGGTAAAGAAAATCTCACGAGCGAGAGAAGTTCTTAATTGCCTTTACTGTGCAAGTTGCGGAAGGCTCCGAGGCTGCAGGCAACCAGGATGGGGTGGGGGGAATGCTGCCTGTCTTCCCCCTCCCAAAGCAACCTCACAGGTTTTCAAGATCGTCTGCAGAGGCGTTTTTAAAAAGAAAACGGTGTTCTTGGGAGGGGGAATGGCTGCACTCAGAGGAGCCGGCGGGTTGTGCTCCTGGTTCTAGGGATTCCCCCCCCCCAAAAAAAAGACCAGCTGCCCATCTCTCCAAATCTTGTGGCTTTTCAGGATTTTCTTTAAAAAAAATATGCCTCTCTGGATGATCTTGAAAACCTGCAAGGTTGCTTTGGAAGGGGACATATGGGCAGCATTTCCCCCTGCCCCCCTCCCTGGGTGCCTGCAGCCTCGGAGCCTGCAGCCTTAAAGCAAGCCTTTGCACAGTAAAGAAAATCTCACGAGCGAGAGAAGTTCTTAATTGCCTTTACTGTGCAAGTTGCGGAAGGCTCCGAGGCTGCAGGCAACCAGGATGGGGTGGGGAGAATGCTGCCTGTCTTACCCCTCCCAAAGCAACCTTGCAGATTTTCAAAATCATCTGCAGAGGTATTTTTAAAAAGAAAACGGTCTTCTTGGGAAGGGGAATGGGCTGCACTCAGAGGAGCCGGCGCCTGGGGCGCCCTGAAACAACGCATCCCCGCCTCCTCCTTCTACTCAGCAAGCGTGGACATCCCGTCTGTACCCGCTTCCGCTGCCGCCACCTCCGCTCCCAAATGCAACTGTCAGCTGCGAGCAGGTGCCTGAAGCTGCTGCTTGCAGTCATATACGGCTGCAGATAGATTGTGCCTGTAGCGGGAAGCTCTTCTCCCTGTGAGAGCTCCTCTCCAGCACTCCTAGTTTGGTAACATCATCAGTGCTAGAAGGGAGTGGGGTTGGGGGGGAGAAGGAGGAGAAAGTTAGGACAAAAAAGAAAAAGATAAGGAGGGAGAGGACTGTGGGGTCCTTTGGTGTTCTCTGAACACCAAAGGTGGTGGTTTTTAATTATTTTAGGGAATTTTTATTTATTTATTGTTTATAGAATGTTTATTACAAGAAATATTATTCCTTTTTGCAAATGTTTTATTTGTGTCTCAAAGTGGCTGCTTTTCTATGGGCAGGCCAGGTTTGTTGCAAGGCAGTGTGTTTCACTCTCCTTGTTTAGGTAATTCTGAGGTGGTTGATGGTTCTGTGAGCACCTGTCCTTTATAATTTTCCACATTGCCTTGATGGTTTTTATTCCAGTGACTTTGTCTTTCCTGTCCTTAGGCTTAGGAAAAAAATGGTTTCATTGGCAGTCTTTTGGGGGGGGTTCTTATTTTTTTGGTGTTTTCCTAGCACTGTCATAGTTTGTGTGTGGGTAAGTGGGTGGGTGTGTAATGTCCCACAGTTATCTACGCATTAATAATGATCTAGTAATATTAATAATATCTAGTAATTAGTAATATCTAGTAATAACATCGTCTTGGCCACTCCCACCAGGTCACATGGGTGGCAGGCCACTCCCATCCGGTCACATGGGCAGCAAGCCACTCCCACAAAGGAGGCCACGCCCACAGAGTAGGTTCGAACAATTTTTGAAACCCACCCCTGGTATACTGGCATTGCTCGCTACATGTTTGTATTCCTTGTACTCTGCCCTTGCCCTCACACAAGTTCTTGTTTCTATCCAGAAGATCTTAAAGAAAAATATACTTGGATTTGCAAAGATGTAGGAAGTAATGCCATTGTACATGACTCTGCCTTCCATATACTCACTTTAGACATCACTCATATGTAATAAGAGGGCTTTTCTATTTAAAACATTTTGAGTAGTCTACCCCATTAACTATTAAAAAGGAAGTTTTTTTAAACAAAAAACAAAAATACATTTTTATATATAGTATAATATTGGAGTGATTTTATTTTTGCACCAAAATATGTATGGGCTATATTCAAAATACTCATGAACCTGTTCTTCACTCATAATGTTTAATCATTATTATTGCTCAATCATTTAGTCACTTCCAACTCTTTGTGATGTGATGGACAATCATACTCCAGAACTGTCTTTTGGTAAATGAGTTCTTTTCATGCTCATGATATCAATAATGGTACCTAGGCTTCAGAGGTCCTGTTGATCTCGCTTTTTTTTTATTACCATCATTTTTTGCAAAGACGCAAGACTTTCTCCAAAGTCTTAATATTGCTTCATCTTTATGTATACAAAATACTTCACTATCAGTACTTTCCTGACCTGCTTTTTTAAATCTGTTACTGAATGACATGTTCCTCCTACTAATCAAGGTACTCAGAATAATTTTATCCAGCATGACAATTAGAGGCACTAATTTTCTTTATTCAATTTTTTAAATGATGCAAATTTCACAGCCATTTGATGAACAAGAACGCCCTTCAATTAATAATCTGCATCTTTCTTGGAAATGGTATTATTTTGCTTAGATTTGTCACAGTTTTTTGCCCAAGTTTCCTTAATTCATGTTCAGTCACTATCTCTATAGATTTTGTAACCAAGGAAAGAATGTTTGTTATTACTTTTACTGTTTCTTCACCTATTTGTAGTTTTATACTTTTGTCTTTTAGCTTCAACACAAGATTACTTAAATCTTCCCTACCTAAGGGTATCATCAGACTATCTCAGATTATTGTATTTTTTACAAATCATATTTTTACTTCAACATTTTTATGATAAGTTCTGTATAAACTTAAATAGAACATGTGACAGTATTTAATTCTTACTGCATTCCTATTTCCTCTTTGAGACAGTTAGCTCTCCTATATTCCATTCTAACTGTTACTTCTTGATCAACATAGGGTTTCTTCAATTTGCAATTCAGGTGTTCAGCACACCAAAATTTTTGAAGGCTGTTCACAATTTGTTCATGCAGTCAGAAAACTTAATATTTGCCTTAAGGCAAAAACTCTCTTGGCTTTTCCATTATCCATAAGGTGGTTGAAATGTAATCCTGGATGCCTCCGCTTCTGAAACCAGGTTGCACCTTTGATAGTTCTTATTCCATATGCTGCTGAAGTCTGGGTTGCAACATTTTGAGCATTATTTTACAAGGATGATAACTACGTGCAATTATTTGGTGGTTGGATTATTCTTTACCGCGACAATTTTTTTTAGATTGGAATATAGATTGACCTTTTTCAGTCCTGCAGCTACTGCTGTGTTTTCCATATTTGCCTACAAACTGCAAACAGTATTTTAAGAGCATCAACTTGCAAGATTTTAAGCAGTTCTGCTTGTATTTTGTCTACTGAATGAGCATTGTTATTGATAATACTTTCTGAGGCACATTTAACTTTATTTGCTAAAAGTTACTGTTCTACATTGATCATTATCCTTTGTGTGGATCAGTGATTCAGGTTTTTTTTTTTTTTTGTAGTTTTACCACATATTTATGACCTTCTTTGTTCCCTGCCTTCTTAGTCTTTTACTAGGTCAATCTTTGTGAAAAAATATTCTCTTGATTTCTATAATTTTCATTCATGTGTGTATGTTTATATGTATGCATATGTATATATACACCATTTTTTTCTGCAACTCAAATTCTTGATTCCTTGCATTGCTTATTTACTGTAGATATTACTGCATTCCTCTTTTCTTTATACCCACAGAATTATTATTTTTTGTTTACTATGTACATGCAGATATAAAATCAAGGAATTTTATAGGAGAAGCATACAGTAAACATGCATATTATATTTCAGCAAATGTGAATTTCTTTATATGCAACTATTATCTGAAATAAAGATGCAAATTTAAATTTATAAATTTCATTACTTTTAACATGGAAAAGTATGTGTATGCTTTTATCACTTATCTGCAACCCAAAAAAACAATAATGGTGCCAAATGCTAATTAAAACTGCTTGGTATCCTATCAAAAATTTAGATCAAGCAGAAACCTTTGTACTTCTCTGTCTTTCCTAGATGTTCACATTTTCTATTTCCTTTCACCTTCCTAAAGCTAGACTTCAACAATATAACTTTAAACACTGGTAATATTTTCTAGAACTACAATACCTAGCTGTTGAATAATAGTAAAACAACAATGGCTATGAAGAAAAAATATCTTTGAGGTTGTTGACCATGCCAAGGAAGCAGTATAGGATGTCATAACCAGAAATTGCCTGCTGAAAGACAGAAGGAGTCTCTCCACCCCACTTACTCTCTTGCAGAAACAGCAATTTATCCAAAGGCAGAATCTCATGCTGCTGTAAATATTGGGCAAAAAACCCAAAAGATTTATTTGATCTTAAGAGAAACTAGAGATATTGGAATATTGATTTTTAGCACATAGACAAAGTCCAGCTTTTTTGATGAATGAAAGTTATTTTCCATTTCTTCTCCCTTATCCGTTCTACTTTTATTCTCAAATAAATGAATTATATCAAAATTTTGTGGACTATTTCCTTTAACCTGTACCTTCTGGGCTTCCTTTGGAATTATGGAAATATCAATCCAACATAAGAGGAAAATATCAGATTGTAAAAGATTATCATCAATCATTCGGTATCATTTCTGAAGGAAAAAAAATGTGTCATTTGCTTCTGTTTCATTACATTAATTAGAATTACTATATAAGACTTGATGATAGTTTGACAATTCATGATAAAATAAGATATAATAAGAGGAAAGAGTGGCCCTGGCTATGTTTCCTTATATACACTTGTTTTAAGGAAGAATCAGACAAATTTATGAAGAAAGAGTTACTAGAATCTATTAAGCAAAACAATAAATGCAGAAAGATTCTACTGGGGTTTTTCCTCTACCGGGTCTTTCAATTTGGTGAAAATTATGTTACATAAATAAATTTACACAATAAATTTACATAATAAAACAAACAATATGCACCATCAAACCTTAAAAACAAGTCTGTAAAAACTGGTTAAAAGTAAATTAGCATCAAAATGAGTAAAAAGCAAACTATAAAGCTTTCTTACCTTAAAATTTACAAATTGAGCAAGCAAGCAGTTTAAATGTTGAAACAACATTTTCTTTTTCAGTTGTCTACACTGCCTTTTGAAAAATAACAAATTAGGGCAGCCTTGACTCAAGGAGAAAGACAATTCTTTAGGAATAGGGTAGCCACAGTAAAGACCTTTTTCCCTTGCCTTTTGGAGTAAGTGTTGGGACATACAATTGATGTGGGGCAAGTGCTGGGACATAATTCAGGCAAATTAGCCAAAAGGAGGTGATCATAAAAATAACCAGGAACCATATAAAAGTGTTTAGATTGAATTTTCACTTTGAATTGTATTTGGAATCATGTAGCATCTCCAGAACTAATAATATATGACTGAAAGCATATGTAAGAACTATCAAGTTCAAGCAAATAAATTGTATCAACTTCAGTTTCCAATTCATCTTCAAAAGAAACAGAAGAATCGCAGTAATCCTGTGACCCGTCAAAACCGCGGAGGAAAAAATCACGCTCGATGAAAGCGCGCATGTGACGTCATCACAGTGCAACGAAAAAAATTAAAAATTGAAATAAAATTAAAATTAAAGCAAGCCGATTCACATAAAGGTAAGGGTTAGGTTTAGGGTTAGTGTTAGTGTTAGGTTAAGGGTTAGGGTTAGGTTTAGAGCGTTAGGGTTACGTTTAGCGTTAGGTTAAGGGTTAGCGTTAGGTTTAGCGTTACGTTAACGGTTAGGTTTAGGGTTAGATTTAGGGTTAGGTTA
The DNA here is from genome assembly GCF_009769535.1 of Thamnophis elegans. Classification (NCBI taxonomy): domain Eukaryota; kingdom Metazoa; phylum Chordata; class Lepidosauria; order Squamata; family Natricidae; genus Thamnophis; species Thamnophis elegans. Next base: position 19,119,911 of record NC_045550.1, read on the forward strand.
AGGGTTAGGTTTAGGGTTAGGTTTAGGGTTAGGTTTGGGGGGGTTAGGGTAAGGTTTTCGCTTTATTTTTACATTTTTCGATCACAGCGCGATGTTTTCGTCGCGCTGTGATGACGTCAAATGCGCGCTTTCGTCGAGCGCGATTTTGTCCTCCGCGGTTTTGTGGTGGAACCCAGTAATCCAATCTCAAGATGATGAGTTATGACTTTTAGTCTTCAGGGCTCCCTATTCCATAAACAGCTACAATTAGTCAAACTGGACAACCATATAAAATTGTTTAGTTTTAATTTGTACTTTGAATTGTATTTGGAGCTAAATAACAGCAGATATGAAGCCAGTGTTTCCACTAGGATTGACTCCTTGTACAGCAACCCCAATTCATAATCCATATCCATCCTTCCATAATGGAGTGAAGTCATTAGAAAATAGTGCCATCTCTACCTGCAACCCTCCAAGTGCCCAGAACAATGCCACTGATAGTATCAAATACCTCTGAGAGGTCTAATAGGATCAAGATAGCTGATCTCTCTACCTCATGGGTCTGAAAAAGGTGATCCATCAAAATAACAATCTGGCTTCCACCCATTGCCCATTGTGGCCTAAGCCACAAATGAAAAACAAACAGATGAGATATGTAATTATACCTTCCAAGCTTTTAAATAAGATCGGAATTAGTGTTGTATAATAAAGCCAGATCAAGAAATGGCTTCTCTGGAAAGTGCACAATATTGTCTCCTTCAAAGGAGCTGATGATTTCCCTTCTCCCAAAGAGTTCCTAAATGCACACATAGAAATACACACACACACAAACAAACAGAAAGATACACACACAGATAACCCTGTCTACCCAAACACAGGTGAACATGATTTATATGAAGGTGTAGAATTTATATTCAATGAAACACACACCTTTTTTTTACCATCTACAAGCTTAAATAAAACTCAGATGATTGTGACTGCTTTTGTCCCAGTCACCTCATCAAAATCTACATTTTGTTTTTTATATTCAACCCTGCAACATCTTCTTCTAACCTGTCTGAAAACACAGTAGTTTCCATCTTATTTTTTTCCCCCAACCTCTGGTAAGTAAGAAATCTTTTGATGCAATTTTCACCTCCGAGCCTGCTACATATTCATTCTGTATGCTATTTCTAAAGCTAGATTTGACAGGTACCAAATGCACACACAATTTGTGTCAAATTTATCTTGTTTTTCAGCCATGTCAATTTCTCCTAGGTAGCAGGGATAAAGGGAATGTTCTTGGCTAACAAGAAGATTGACAACCAAGTAAAAACTTTCATCACCTACAACAAAGGCAGAGACTGGCATTTGCTGCAGGCCCCGGACACAGATCTGAGAGGGAACCCAGTTCGTTGCCTGCTAGTAAGTGAAAGTTTATGGGCATGAGGGAGGGGAATACCCTCTTCTTATTATACAGTAAGATAGCCTCTTTCCCCACAATGTTTTCATAGATTTTTTTAAAGGCATTTATTTAAAATTTGTGAGATGAAAATGAACTTATTTTTCTTTTCATGACATGTATATTCTTGAACCAGATCACTGCCTCCTCTCATAGTAAGTGACAATTTAAGCATGTGGAAAGGAAAAAAAACCCTTCTTATTATACATATTATAGAAGGAAATGGAGTTATTTTTATTTTAACTGAAAAAGAAATATCTATTCTTGAACACTTTGTCCAACTGAATCTTTTGAACAAGACACACTAGCCATTAGGAGTCAGGTCAAGAAGGGTGCAAGAAATGAGCTATTTGTCTAAGCAAATGGACTTGCTTATATTAATTTTTTGTGGTTAACCATGGAACTAAGTGCAGATAGCATTATCAGTATAAATTCTCCCCTTCATAAAATAGCATTATTTGTTGGAATCCAGGAAATATGCTTTCTCTGTTACAATTCCTGCTCTCTGGAACAGCATCCCTGCAGGAATCCATTTGGATACCACCTCAGTGACATTCAGAAAGTAATTAAAATTTTAGCTGCTTTCTCAGTCTTTAGGGCAGAATTGTGCTAGGAGTTTTTAAGGGTCTTTTATTGTTATACAGGTAGTCCTGACTTACAACAGTTCATTTAATGACCATTTAAAATTACAATGACACTGAAAAATGTGACTTATCAATGTTTTCCCACTTACTACCATTGCAATATCTCCATGATCATGTGATCAGAATTAGCATGCTTGGCAACTGTCTCATATTTATGACAGTTGCAGTTTCCCAGAGTCACGTGATCATCTTTTGTGGCCTTAAAAAGTCAATGGGGAAACCAGATTCACTTAACAATGGGGAAGTCAATTCACAATCATAGTACTAACTTCTTAATAACTGCAGGATTCACTTAACAGCTATGACAAGAAAGGTCATAAAATGAGCAAAAGTCACTTAACAAATGTTTCATTTAGCATCAGAAATTTTGGACTCAATTATGGTCATAAGTCAAGGACTACTTGTATAGAGTTTGTTTTCTGGATTATGATTTGTTTCTTTTTTAAAATAGTTGCTATTTTATTTAGACAGTGCAATTATATCAAAACAGAATTTGTTTTATTTTTGTATCAGAGCAATAAGATAAAAGGATGGAAGAGGTGATTTATGGTATTATGCAAATTACAATATAAATTTAATCAATATAGCAGGTCCTAGAAATTGTTATGGCATATGCATGTTAATTCACAGTTAGTAAAGTAATAGTGGTGAATACAATAACATTCTTGAGTTAAACAAGGGGTGTAAGAACATTTCTGTTAGGATGTTGCTTTCTTCTAAGTATCCTTGATGCCCAGTGGTTTATTACCTTTTTAATGCACAAATTAACAGAAACGTAAAGCTGGCAGTTTATTTTTAACTTGAAAAGTGTGTTTAAGGAAAAGTAATTTACTTGCCTAACGTATTATTTTTATATTCATATATCATAACAAAAATATTGACTGCCAGTCACACTATTTGAATTTCTTTCAATATCATGGGTAGGATCCCTTCTAAAAAGGAATTAAAAAATGGGAAGTCCATCTTTTAATTTCCACCACAAACTATTCACTCAGATACACTCTAATGAAGATACATTTTATTCTCTCAAAGACATACAAATAAACATTATTTTGTTATCAGTTTCTTAACTCTCTCCTGTCAAATGAATGGTAAATGGACCTGATCACAGCACTTCTCATAGGTAATGTGTTCAGGCAAGTTTTCCCTTGGAAAGAGTGACAGATATACCTTGACCCTTTCCTTTAAAGAGGTCACAACAATACAGGTCCTGAACAAATGGTTTAATGTGAGATAGTATATTAGTGAGTATGAACTTGGAAGAGATATGTCAACCTTGGAAAAGTTATTCTCAACTTCCTCCCTTTTCCTGGCTGGCTCTCAAATTCCAAGACCATTCCCTCTTCTATAGAAAGATTTTTCTGAATCTTGTGAGCCATAAAAAATACTTACTGGAAAATGGACCTGCCTTTGTTTTCTTTTTATTGTTGTAGTCCACCTCTTTTAAATCCATAGGATACGTTATGTGTAAAAGAGAGAAAGAGAATTAATACACTATCCTTGTGGCAGTGGTGGGTTCCAGATCCAATCGCAACTGGTACGCTGTGATGGGGCAGGGTGTCCACTACGTGCATGCGCACACACCACCCGCAACGCTCCAGATGCTCGGAGCATTGCACAGGCGCTGTACACTCCATGCGCATGCACAAATGGCCCAGCTGGGTCAAATACAGGTAAAGAGGGCGGGCGGGTGGGTGGGCCCTCTGGAGCACCATAACGGAACGGTACCTGGTGCTCCTAGCAGGCACCAATACAGATGTACCGAGGCGTACCGGCTGTAACCCACCACTGCCTTGTGGTCAATTTATAAAAATAAAAATGAATAAAATAATGGGGAAAATGTTTTTTCTGATAAATACTGTAAATGTTAGAGAACTTGGACAATTATGTAATTCCCAGGAGTTACCCTTGGATTGGGTAGCTAATGCTTTAACTTGAGGAGTTTCAATGAAATGTTATAAATCAGGCTTAATATTTACGTCATATAAAGAATAAGCATGTATGTATCTGATGTATATACTTAATGTAATAATATAAACACATTCAATGTTGCCTAATTTTGGCAGGAGTAACAAAATATGATTCCAGAAAAAGTAGCTATGGTCAAGGAATGATTTCTATGAATATTAAAGTGTATTTATTTAATTTAATTCCAGTTCTGGAATTGAATAGATTACCCTTGGTCTAATTAATGGCCTTTCCTTTTTTTTTAAACATATTTTTATTTCAATTTCATAACATACAATCACATGTATACTATACATAGCCAATATCATATAGTATTAAATAGTAATTACATCAGTTCCTCTTGTCCTCAACGCCCCAAAAAGATTAACACCCATTATTAGCTCTTCTACTCTCCCTACACCTCTTTCTTCTACCTCTCTCTTATTTGCTATCTTCCCTCCCTCTTCCTTTCCTACTCTATTTCCCCTTCCTTTCTCCTTCTTCTCTCTCTACATTCCACTCCTCCTTATCCTCAACCTCCTCATCTTCCCCACTTACCCTCTCTCCTATCCCTCCCTTCCCACTTTTCTTCTCCCTTCTGCTTCCCACTCTTCCTTTCGTTGGTGTATTTCCGCTTCCATACTACTCTATTTCCTCTTCCTTTCTCTTTCTACTCTCTCCCCTTACCACTCCTCTTTATACACCTCATCTTCCCCCTTCACCCTCTCTCCTATCCCTCTCTTCCTATCTTCTGCTCTCCTTTACTTCCAACTCTTCTATATCCTGACTTCCCTCCATCATTTTCTACTCTACTTCCCCTTCCTTTCTCCTTCTCTTCTCTCCCTTTACCACACCTCCTTATGCACCTCATCTTCCCCCTTCACCCTCCCTCCTATCCCTCTCTTCCTATCTTTCTTCTCTCCTCTACTTCCCACTCTTCCTCTCATTCACTTAATGTGTTTCGGCATCTGAGCAAAATCCCTTTTGTGTTGATGGTATTTATAATTCCATTTCAATATACTTAAAAAAGAAAAAAATAACAGTATACATGTACAATCATCCAACATCCCTCCTCCAGCTTAGTAAACTCCACTCCCTCCCACCCTCCCCCCAAGCCCCTAACCTTCCCCCACCCTGACTTCCCAGAACCAATACAAGGTATAAATCTTTAACAAAAACAGTTTTAGATATACTTAAGAGAAAACGTAGAAAGTTAATAACATATTTGAATTCATATTACCTCCTCCTTGCTAGGCTTACTATAAATAATTTGTATTGTTTCTGATCTTAGTCATAAACTATCTGAAATTTCCTAGACCCATATTTATTTTGAATATAGTCAGTCCATTTTTCCCAGTCTGGTTTATATCTCTCATTTGAGTTATCCTTGAGATATGCAGCTATTTTAGCCGTCTCTGCTAAGTTTGTGATCTTCAATATCCATTCCTAACTAGTAAACAAATCTTATTTCTTCCAATATCGCGCCACCAACAATCTAGCTGCAGTTATCAAATGCAAAGTCAAGTTGATCTCTACTGCTGTAGAGTCAGTAATTATACATAACACCAGTTTTTCTCCTCTCTTGAACTTATTTCAATGCTTTTCAGTGGAATGGACTATAAATTTTGACTTATTGCCATCACTTAATAAAACCAAAACAACTTTCGAGAAAATGAAATTATGTTGTTTGAATAAATTGGAAAGTTAAGGTCCGAGTCCCAAATCTCAGCCATAAAGCACACTGGCTTTCAATCTACATTCATATATGCATACCTATTATAATATTTATCTTGGGGAAAGCAATATTATGAAAGCTGCAGAAGTGTAATGAGAAATAGTAAGCTAAACTAATAAAATCCATGACGTAAGAAAATATAAGAAATTAGCCAAAACTAATTTACAGAAATAATATTGAAACTCCCCATTGTTCTACCTTTGCAATCTAACTTTATTTCCACTGAGCTTATACATTATCTATTATTATAATTTTTGTTTTGGAAGCGCTCATTCCTACAACTACATTTTCTCACTTTTCCCCTTCCTCTTAACCAATTGATCTTCATATATTTCTTTTGCTATTCAATCCTCCTGAAATCTCTCCATATAACTCAACTATTTAATGTGCTAATATTGGTCATTCACTTTTTTATTCAGCTGACATTCATTCAGCATATTCACCTGTGTCTCCTTGTTTTATTTCACTTATTATTTACTCTGTTTCCATTGCTCTTTGTTTCTTTCATTCCTTGAAACAGACAATATATTATCTACGGTAATATCTTTGTATTATCAATTGCACATTAACATTTCTCAATTTCACTATCTTTAGTAAACATGCTATGAAAATAGATGACATTAATCTATTTCCTCTAATTTTCCACCATTCAGATATAAAGTTCAGTTTATTCTTTTAAGCTGAAACACAGCTATCTCTTGTTTTTTTTATTTATTAATTTTTAGGTCCGTATTCATCACTTCATTATGTAGTCTGACATGCATTGAAAATGATCAGCTTCTCAGCCAATAACATGGTATCACCTCCATAGAAATCTTCATGCACATTCATTTCCTGATCAATTATGTGTAATGACACCCAAACAATCCTTATTCATTTGACAATCAGTGGGATTTACCATAATCCTAGCTCTAAATTGAATTATTTACTATGCATTCCATTCTAATGTGGGCTTTACTTTCATCTTATACCATTCCGATTGCATTCAGGAACTTTCAACTCCATGCTCATAGAAAACATTTTCTAATTCAAGCCACTTTACTTATCATAAGCAATGCACAATAAGCTTTATCTCGCACAGTCATACACTCCTTAATACCCTTCTAAAGAAGAAAGATCTGGTCTGTAAATCCTCTGCTTGACATAAAACTACACTGCACTTTCCACATTTTGCTATAAACTACCTCACATACCTATAGAGGAGAAAAATACATTCGTACTCCAAGCATTAGGCATAGATGCTGTCTTTATCTCATTAAACAAGCCACATAACCACTCTACAAAGAAACCACATATTGTAATATGTCTGTATTTGCAGCATATCCATGCTGTAACGTTTCTATACTTACAGCAGCCTTGCCATTTTTAACATTTTCACAGCTTTTGTGACTTCCTTTTCATCATTCATTTTCTTGAACATTAACATTTAGAACATTCATTTGAATTCTGGTCTTGATATATTACTGTCATCCAAGTACAGATATCTAAAAACTCCTGCTAGCATTCCATCACTTCAGTTTCATCCTAAATCATCTCTTCACTTTCATGTTCAATTCCATTCTCTCTGCTGGAGGCTCCTTATTTAGCCTTCTTCGCCTACTTCTGTCTTTTTTTAAAAAAAAAATCCCATCAAAAACTTTGCATTTTCTTCAAACCTCATTTCAAGTGTCATATGTGGTTTGTGTGAAGATAAAATTAATGGGAAGGAAAGGTATTCTGATAAACTAAGCAATATTTTTCTGCCAACAACTAGTTGGCACAAGTATGCTTCTTTTCAAATTCCTTCTCATGCACACAGTAGATAAATCCTTAAAGTAATAAGATAAAGAATTGTGATTTCCCGATTTTAACTAAAACTAAGTTGAAGAAATCTGTTTTAACAAAAATGTTACTTTTGATCCATCTGTTATCACATTATAGTACATTTCAGAAGTTGGAACCAAATAGACTAACAAAGGCCATAGACATATGAATGAAGAGGAAGGGAAAGTGGTCCTATATTGTAACTAACATCTGGTGCTCATGCTTTTGAATGTTATGGATTGTGGATTCTTTCCCAAGGTTTATGCTATGCTATGCTATGCTATGCTCTCTCCAGTACTGATTAACATCTCCTTGTTTGTTTTCTTCCAAGCCATATTGCTCCCTTCATCTCCACCTGAAGGTTTCAGAGAATCCTTACACTTCTGGTAATATTGCCAGTCGTGATACAGCTCCAGGAATCATTGTGGCCTCTGGTAAGAAATCTTCCAGTGCTATATAACAAAAGTCTACAATTTCTTATTGCTATTTAAGTGGAACATAAAAGTTCTAATTTTCAACTTGTGGTTCAAAGGTGACACAAAGTAATAGTTGCAACCAAAAAGATCTATTTCAAATCTCATTTTTTTTCCCATGAAGAAGTTTGGCCTGAGTCAAATCAATGTGCCACATCTTCTGTCAGCAAAACAAGGAAGATAACAAAATTGATTTAACAAAACATAACAAAAGAGGTGGGAAATATTTGTTTTTTGATACCCTTTCTTGCTGGCTGCTGGCTATGAAATTGAGTCTTGCCATGAACTTATCCTCATTTTGTAAGATTGGTGCAAGAATTGCAATGTGCTTAACTAAGTAATATATATGAAATTTTATACACACACACACACACACACACACAAACATACATACATATGTACATTTCTGTTTTATAATAAATTGCATCCTTAAGTCATCACTGTTCGACACAATATATATTACTAAAAGCACAAAGATTTCAGTTTTGTTTTACATTTAAGTTTTACAGGTTGGGGTACTTTTCTTTACAGGTAACATTGGATCAGAGCTGTCAGAAAATGATATCAGCATGTTTGTTTCGTCTGATGCTGGAAACACTTGGAGACAAGTGAGTAGCAATGAAAACATTAAGTGGTCAACTGCGGGGGAGAGTGGTGTGAAATACCTTCCAGGAGCAGTTTATTGGAGCATTTTGCTTGATTGGGCAAAGCAACTGTTAATCTCCATAAAAAGGCTAATTTTCTGTTATCCTCCACATTCCAGTCCTCATAAAACTGAGGATAATGTGGCCTGGGAGCAGATAATTTTTCCCCCAGCCATTCTCTCTGCAGTGAACTTTGAGCATGTGTTGGTTTTGGGCCAAAAGTTAGTAAATAACTAATATACCTATGATGATTTTATTTAATTGGAATTTTGTGTGCTTCAAGATTTCCTTCCATTGTTTTCATGTATTTCCTTTTTTTGATAGATCTGTTTATATAATTAATGTTTTGCTTACATTATTCGCTTAAAAAGAGAGAGCATCCCTTCATAGTTACCTCTTGAGCTAGCACAAAATTTATTAATTTCTCTATTATTTTCAAAGCATCTTCCTTTTTATGCTTTAAGAGATAGGCTGAAGGAAGAGCCTAGGATTCGGTCTGACTAGTGGCAGCCTATCTTAATTACTTTTTACTTCCAAGGGGAATCTGTGCAAAAAGGTCTGACAAGTAAGATTTTAAATGATCACTCTTCCTGTATGTAAGAAGACCAAACTAGAATCTCAGTTTAGGGCATCTGTCCCTTTTTTGTATAATTATAAATGTTACCATTATAGATATTATATATTAATGGAAGACTCACATATTTTCATCCTGTATGATATTCTTTAGCAGTACTATGGCACCTCAGTAGTTATTTTAATTCATTGTCTTTCTTTTCCCTTTTGTTTAATCCTACTCTCATTATTTTATGGCAAGAAAAATGTGGTTCATCATTTACATGCTATTGTGCATTCTCATTTATAAAGTTATGCTAACTTAATTCCCTGGTTACAAAACCTTTGAAAAAAGATATTGTAATGAATGAATGAGCCTGATTCACTCAGATATGTGCTTTCTCCTTCCCATATTTCACCCAGGCACCCAAAACTCAAAATCTCAAGGAACAAGAAGGAGATTATCTTGCTGCTAAAAAATGTCTGGTGACAGAAAAATGGGGTTGGAGAGTGGGGATGGGTGGATATGTAACTAAACCCCTTTCCATTGGCTACAGAAAACAAATGTGTAATATAGCTTAAAATGCGGGGAGGAGTAAAACTAGCGCCTTACCCAGGAAAACCTCCAAGGAGAGTCCTACAGCCTCAGGAATCTTGAGCCTGGGTCTTGAGGCTGAAAGGATAAATAATTATAGAAAGTAAATCTGAAGGAGTTATGTAGGTGATCCCAGATAGAGAGAACTTCATATCTTTGATCTGATGAACAAAGAGATGAAGGCGGCTTTCTAGTAAATGTATGTGGAATGAGAAAGGGGAATTGAAGAAACGTTGTTCACGTCTCTATTCTGGGACAGTAATTGCTGGGAGGTTAGATGTATGAGAGAAGCAGAGATAAAGGCAGTCCAATGGAAAACATCTCTGTGATTAAGAGAAAGAAAGCTGATGGATGCTAGAAAGACAATGGAGATATTCATTCAGTTAGAATTCCCCATCAGCATGCTTTATTTCAATGGGTGGCTCATTAAATATTGTTAAATATAGTTAAATGGAGTAAATGTCTGTTGATTTTTATAACTTTAATTATTGTCTCAAAATCTAAAATTCCATATACATGCTCTGCAAACTGGGGATAAGTTTTTGAAAAGCCATGTTATATGAAAAGCTGTTGACTTTAATCCTCCATAAGTAGCAAAATACAACTAGACATAAACAATTCTAACTGCCAGGAATGCCTTCTCATCTTTAGTGAACCTTTTATTTTAACAAGAAATAAACAACAATTAAACCAATACATAAGAACATTACTATGGCTCAAGTCTTAAAGGTTTAGATGTGTTTTAGGTAGATTAACTGTCAGAATGGCCTATATTTACATCCACTGACATGGGTATAACTACAATCGCTTACACAAAAGTAAGAATGAGAATTACTAAATAAAATGTTTTGTTTTCCCCTTGCTTTCCTACTTCTCAAATTAACTCCATATCCATTAACTAAGTATAAGCATTTAAAGAGCTCTAGCAATCAAATAATAATATGGACAACAATATGCATGACTCTTGTATATCACTGAATATATTTTAGCAAGTATTTGGCATTTAATTAATATGCAATTACCACCTCATAAACTGAAATCAAGTACATACTTAAGAGAATTAACAAAGCAAAGTTTAAGTGCTCTGTTAATACATATTGAACCTCTTAGACATAAAACATTGGGAGTCCTGCTATAGGTCTCTAAATATAAATGCAAATGTGGTACCAATTAAAAGTATGTAGTATATCTAAAAAAATATGGTCTTGCACAAAATTGGATTGATATCTAACAAGATTTATTTTAGGAACATCCAACATTCCTACCAAACTTCTTTTGGTGATGGAATAGAAAACATGTCCTCAAACTGACTATTCTTCAAGAAGAGGAGACACAATGTTTCTTAAGTTTTCAGGGCTTTAAAACAAACCAGCAAGAACTGGTTCCCCAAAAATGATAGATAGCACACTTCAATTTTAGATTAGTCTGGAGAAAAGTATTTGTGATGATGTGTTGTTCACTAATTGAGGTTTGCAAGCACACTCAAAGTTACACAGATTGCAGTCATCTAATCTAAAAGTAAACAAGGCATTTGTCACTCTGAGTAGGTTGCTCTAAATTAATCAGAAATAGATGGGTTTTATGCTTCCAAATGTAGAGCAAGACTTGCTTTCTAGGAATGTGATGAAACCCTTCACTTCTTGGGCAAGACTTGGACATTTGAGGGTCTAGTTCATCTATTCTCTGAATCATCACTTCTCAGAGGAACTGATTTGTTTTCCAAAAGGAATGGACTGTCTTCCCATTCTATTTTTGTGGTTGTTAAATCTGCAGAATGTATTCATTTAATTGATATCCCACATTTCTAGTCAAACAAATACTTATTAGAGCTACAGTTAGCAAAGTATACAATGTTGGAATTTCGAACATTTTTTTATGTACCTAAAATTTTCATCTAAAAAAGTTTATATGCTGCAATACATGAAAAATGTATGCATTTATAATTACTTTTTTGTGTTTGGCTTGGAAAGCTACAGATAAGGCACAACTAAATAATTAGTAAAAAAAGAATTAATAATGATTAGTGTCATTGCTCAATAACTGTAAGCCGTTCTTTTGAATAAATTGTTATTATTAATCCTATTCAGGCATCATATTACCTGATAGTCTCAGTTATATACAGTTATATAGATTAAGACTTTCATTCTGCAGATAACCAAGCTTCTTCCTTCCTTCCTTCCTTCCTTCCTTCCTTCCTTCCTTCCTTCCTTCCTTCCTTTCTCTTTTTTTCTAAACAATGAAATAAAATCGTGATCATTCTTATTCCTAAGAATATAATTTATAACATTAATAGTATTAAATGTTTATATACTTATTTATTACAAAAGAAACCTGCCGGTCCTTGGTTCTACATACAAAGGATTCCATGTATCTTTTTATGTGTCTCACTAGATCTTTGAAGATGAACACAGCGTCCTTTATCTGGACCAAGGTGGGGTTTTGGTTGCTATGAAACATACATCTCTGCCTATCAGACATCTCTGGTAATTAATGTGACTTTTCTAATTCTATTCATCATAGAGTCCTTCAGTGTGTATTATATGCCATTAGTAGCTGGATTGCGACCAACCTTTTTTACTAAGTGCCAGGATATGCCAATTAAACAAATGAGCATGCTGCCTCTTTTCATCCCAATAAAACTATATCTGCATTTTGTACATACAATTTTTGACAAACAAAACACTTGCAGGTCAATAGTATAATCTAAATTAGTATTAAGAAGTTGCATTGCATTTTGTTCAAACTGAAGCTTAGGATATTTAGCTGCAATTTAAAAAGATGTAAATAACATTGAAGGTTAAACTCTATTGAAATAGAAGAATAAGAAAAGAAAATGCAATAAGAGACTCCAGAAGGAACAGGGTGTAAATATTCATGTTGAGGTAAAAACAAATTCTTTTTTTTTAAAGTAGTAACCGAGGACAAATGTAACAAAAAAGTGCAAATTCAATACAGAAGAGCCCATTTTGATATCAATACAATTGATCTTGTTTTGTTCCTATACTAGGTGTTCCTAACATGGGGGAGTCTTTAAAAAAAGCTGCTTTAAAGAGATGCTATGCTTGCTCTCCTGTACGTTCAGGAGAATCTCTTTGAAATAATTAGTGAAATATGCAGAGTTCTAGTATTTATGATTTGCCATGGAAGTAATGGGACAGGATCTTAAGTGGGTGGTTGTATCCACAATTACTAAGTGTGAGAGCACTTGTAGTCCTAATTCTGAGCTATTGTCAGTATTCATACATTTCTAAACATTTATTTATCTCCTTTATTGTACCAGCTATGATTTGTAAAGATACGCATGGAGTGGGCTTCCTATCTTAGTTTAAATCTATTGTACTGTACATAAAGAGATATGTTTATGTTAAAAACATTATAGGCAAAGAATCATTCTCCTATCACTTTGACATCTGTTATTATACTTCTAGTGTACTTAACAATTCCATATTCTACAATTGTAGTATGATATTTGTGTTTTCCAGTGGTGACTCTCCAGTGCTGAACTATAGTTCTCCAAAGCCCACATATCATAAAGGATATCGGGAGCTGTAATTCAATAGCCAGAACCTTGCCTTATCCACTTCCAATCATTCCTAAGATTGTGCCATTTTATGATAATTGTTATGTCTTTTGGTGTCCTATATTTTAAATTTACTTGAGAGACCGCCTACTGCCAATTACCTCCACTAGACCGATAAGATCGCATAGATTAGGCCTCCTCCGAATTCCATCAGCCAGCCAGTGTAGACTGGCAACTACCCGGAGGAGAGCCTTCTCGGTGGCTGCTCCGACCCTCTGGAACGAACTCCCCGTGGAGATCCGGACCCTCACCACCCTCCAGACCTTCCGCGCCGCACTTAAAATCTGGCTATCCCGGCTGGCCTGGGGTTAAAGACTCTAACCCCTACTCGAATTGTATGACTGTTGAGTTCTTAAATGATGTAGTGCTTTTATGTTGTAAATTGTTTGTCCTTTCCCCCCCCCCCCTTTTTGAACTGTGAGCCGCCCTGAGTCCCCCCAGGGAAAAGGGCGGCATACAAATAAAGTGAAACTAAAAACTAGAAACTAAACTAAACTAAACTAAATGCCTTTTTTTGATGTTCTATTTTTAAAATGTTCATAATGATAGCTTTATTCTTAATCTTTCCAAATTAGGGAAATTATGCTTAATATGCATTCAATATATAAGAGTAATATTAGATTACTTTTATTTAGCTTTTTCCATTTACCTGTAATCAATTATTTCTTCCATTAAACAACAATATGTACTGGGCTTTAACATTATAATACAGATAGTCCTTGACATACAACCACAAATGAGCCCAAAATTTCTGTTGTTAAGTAAGACATTTGTTAAGTCAGTTTTGCCCCATTTTACGACCTTTATTGCCACAGTTGTTAAGTGAATTCCGACAGTTGATAAGTTAACAAGCCAGTTGAATTTGGCTTCCTCATTGACTTTGCTTATTAGTAGGTCCCAAACTATGATCTCATGACTTTGGGACATAACAATGGTCATAAATATGAAACCAGTTACCAAGCATCTGAATTTTGGTTACCTGATCATGGAGATGCTACAAAGGTCATAACTGTGAAAAACAGTCATGTCACATTCTCAGTGCCATTGTAACTTCGAATTGTCACTAAATAAACTGTTGTAATTTGAGGACTAACTGCATTTTCTTTTTCTGAACAAAAATACATACCATTATATGTGAACTTAATACAAAATAACACAGAAATTTATAGTTGTTCGGGAAATTGTGTGTCCTTAAAATAGCTTTTCTTTATTATTTTTTTACTGTAATGCTAGGAACATTACAGTTTTCTGTAATCTGTTATGAAAAACTATTTATAATATAAAAAGAGATTATTTTTGTTTCTTCTGTGTCTTATTGTTTTGTTTTGTCTTGTTATCGCCAGGTTAAGTTTTGATGAGGGAAGATCTTGGAGCAAGTACAGTTTCACCTCCATCCCGCTGTTTGTTGATGGGGTTTTGGGAGAGCCTGGAGAAGAGACTTTAATAATGACGTGAGTAGATGTTATTTATTTTTATAAATAAATACACACATTCACACCAGCCATTTAATGGGCTCCACTCCATTCTGGGTTCCTCAGCTCCTCTGGAATTATTAAACAGGTAGTATCTCACATGAAATAACACTAACAGGATCCATTCTATTATTGTTAAATATAGACAATATAATAGATGAAATATCATTTGTAATCTGGGAATATAAATAGAATATGGAGTGTTGCACTGATTACTTCAATATGATTCTAGTGCACTCTTCAGTGGCTTTTTGCAAATCCTCAAAATGATGGGGATTTTTTGGGTGGAGATTCAAGCAAAGGACACCTTTGGATATGAACATCTAAAGAAGGAAAGGGGCTTGCCTTTCTGCTCATCAGCAGAGCACGTCAGATGTACTTCACTGCTTTGCCATGTATTGAGGAGTGCATGCACATAAGCCCGGTCTGTAAAATAAAATAGCCAATTTCAGCAATTCTCTCCTGTCTTGAACTTTAACCATATTGAAGTAGAGCAATTTGCATCTGTGAGTTGAAGCACCAAAGCAGATTGTAGTTGATTTACGGTACATAACATAATGCTTAATTTTTCATTAAGTACTATGTAGCAGAACGTTTATCCACTAATTCCTGTTAATAAATAGCTTTGTGCATGGGTATGTGTGGGTGGGTGTTTATGTGTAAGAAAAGTTACACTGCTTTGATTATTGCTATATATTTAATATTTGATTACTGGAGTTTTAATTTGTTCAAATTCATGCAGCCAGTTCCAATAGAATAAACACCATCTTCTTCAATAATAGTGGAAATCAGCAATTTATAAATATTGTAAATAAATGAATAAATAAATAAATAATATGAGTATTTTGGTTTGTAAGCTTCCATCCTTCTTTCCTCCCTCCCTCCCTCCCTCCCCATAAATCCCACTCTCTATATACTAGCTACTTATGCTCATAATTAAATCTGTAACTTAAAATATTGTTGAAAGCTGTTATTATAACTGGAATATATCACTAAAGAGAGATTAGAAGCTTGTTTATGATTTCCTGTATACGCCAGATAAGCCCCTTTTTTATTATGGGCCAAAAAAGGGGATATGTATAGAATTATATTCATTTCATTTTGCTGATCTGTTAAAATAATCGTCTCCTACTATTATAATCATTCAATGTTTTTATTTAGCGTTTTTGGACACTTCAGCCATCGTTCTGAGTGGCAGTTGGTAAAAGTGGATTACAAGTCCATTTTTGATAGACGGTGTGTGGATGACGATTACCGACCTTGGCAGCTTCACAGCCAGGTAAAAAGTCTGACCTAGAATTGAATTAAAATTAATATAGTAATTAATTAAAAGTTGAGATCAACCTAATTTATTGCTTCAAAATCATTGAATCCATCACCCCTTAACACTTTGATATACATTCTAACTGCAACTAGTAAGCATTTATGTGAAAGGTAAAACTTGAAACAAATTGGAGAAGAAAATGGTTCGCACTTCATTGTTTTGAACTGAATGGTGAATTTCTCCCCACCTATTTTAAAAGACAAGGAGGTACAGAAATAGAAACAGGGCTGGTCCCAAGGCCAGGCAAAAAAAAGCTATCTCTGCCATGTTCAGTTCAGTTTCTGGACAGAAAACAATATCTTCCTCTCTTTAAAATGTGCAGTCTTAGAATAGTTCACTTTCAAAAAAAATGTGCCCAGTGTCCCAGTTTCTCTATGTCATTTGCCATCCTTACAAACCAAATAACCTTCAACTTCAAAATAATTTAATAATAATAATAATAATAATAATAATAATAATAATAATAATAATAATAATAATTTAATCTAGTCACACTGTTACACTAGACCCTAGTTAATGGCATTAAAGGCAAGAATCAGTTCAATGTTAATTTGATTGTTGCCAGTTCTTAATTCTCCTTGTTTGGGAATCTACATGGTTGTTTTCTCAAGTTCAGCTGGCTGAGACAGGCAACATTCATAGGCCCTGCAATGAGGCTGCTACTGAACATTTTTAAAAAAAATCTGTGTTATGGACAGAACTACTACTACTACTAACTACTACAACCAACCAATACAAAAGGATATTAAAGGGAAGCTATTCTCAGACTTGGAAAGCCTAATCACAGCTAGGTGTCATAACTTTACAAGAGTATAGGATTTCTAGGCCCTATCAACTCACTTTGCTTTTCTTTTCAAGGCAGCCTCAATCTTAGAAGAGATGGCTGGGAGCTTTATAACCAGGTGAGGACAAGTAGTTTAGATAGCATATTGAGCTTGGAGCTTGAAGTCAGGGTGGACTCATTCATGACTGTTTGACATTAGAAAGCTCTCAGCCATCTCTTGAAAAATTGAGGCTGATTGATACCCAGTTGTATCTGTCCGCCCTGTGCCAACTCAATGAAGCGGCGGACGTGATGAACCGAGGCCTTGAGGCCGTTATGGACTGGATGAGGGCTAACAAGCTTGTACTCAACCCGGAAAAGACCGAGTGGCTGTTGTGCTTCCCTCCCAACAATTCGACCAGTATTCCATCACTCAGGCTGGGGGGTCAAATTCTATACCCCTCAGAGAGGGTTCGCAACTTGGGAGTCCTCCTGGACCCACAGCTATCCTTTGATCACCACCTGACGGCTGTGACCAGGGGGGCATTTGCCCAGGTTCGCCTGGTGCGCCAGTTGCGACCCTACCTGAATCAGGAGGCTCTCACAACAGTCACTCGGGCCCTTGGAATACTGCAATGTGCTCTACATGGGGCTGCCCTTGAAGAGCATCCGGCGACTTCAGCTAGTCCAGAACGCGGCCGCGCGAATGATCGTGGGTGCACCTCGGTTCACCCACATAACACCTATCCTCCGCGAGCTGCGCTGGCTACCTGTCGATCTCCGGGTGCGCTTCAAGGTGCTGCTAGTCACCCATAAAGCCCTCCATGGTAGTGGATCTGCGTACTTGAGAGACCGCCTTCTGCCAATTACCTCCCTGCGACCAATTAGATCTCATAGATTGGGCCTCCTCCGAATCCCATCTGCCAGCCAGTGCCGGCTGGCAACCACAAGGAGGAGGGCCTTTTCGGTAGTAGCTCCAACCCTTTGGAACGAACTCCCCGTGGAGATTCGTACCCTCACCACCGTCCAGGCCTTCCGCATAGCCCTTAAGACCTGGCTAGCCCGTCAGGCCTGGGGACAAAGATAATCGCCCCTCCCGAATGATGAATGAATGTTGCTTATTATTTTACTCTATGTTTGTTTACGTCACTGTTTGTATTACCCTCCCCTGATCCTATGTAAGCCGCCCTGAGTCCCCTCAGGGAAAAGGGCGGCCTATAAATGTTAATAAACCATAAACCATAAACCTTTTAAAAAAAAGTTACTTACTTTTTATTTAATAGAATTTTGGTCAAATTACTAAAACCTGGCTTCTATACTATATGTGCTATGTTTTATTCCAGGGGGTCTCATTCCAGGGAGTAGGTGGGTTGAAGTTTTTTTTTTTTCATCTGATGTGGGAATGGGAAAAGAATAAATCCAGGCTTATACTTTTTGCTCATTGCCATACATATATAGTAGGTAGCCCTTGACTTGCAACCATTCATTTATCAACCGTTCGAAATTATAATTGGTCTGAGAAAAGTAACTTACAGTGGATCCTTGCACTTACGACCACTGCAGTGTCTGCACAGTGATAGGAATCAAAATTTGGGTGCTTGGAAATCAGCATGTATTTATGAGGGTTGCAGCATTCTGAGGTCACATGATCAACATTTGCAATCTCACCAGCAGCTTCCAATAAGCAAAGTCAATGGGGAAAGCCATCACTCATTTAACAACTGTGTGGTTCACTTAACAACTGCAGTGATTAGCATCACTGGAGCAAAAAAAAAGATTGTAAAATTGGGCAGAACTCACTTAACAACCACCTTGATTAAGAATGAAAGTTCTCATCCCACTTGTGGTCTTAGGTTGAGGATTATCTACACACACATTTATTTGCCAATATAGGCCTACCACTGTGGTCTTTGTGCCACTGAATATGTGGTGACTTTGTTCTCACCGTAGAAAAATATGAATGGTCTCCACTGTTTCTTTTTGCATTAGTATATGATAATTATTTACATTTGTAATTTGCAAAAATACACCTGATCACTATGGTAAAAGCCTTCATCTCTTTTCTTTATTCAGGGAGAAGCATGCATCATGGGAGCCAAAAGGACTTACAAGAAGCGTAAGTCGGAAAAGAAATGCATGCAAGGCAAGTACGCCGGAGCCATGTCCTCTGAGCCATGTGTCTGCACAGAAGCAGACTTTGACTGGTGAGTTGTGCTTAATAACGGAGAATGTACAAGGTCACAGCTTATACGAATTTTGCTATAGGTGTGCATGTAGCCTGACTTTCTCCCAGGTGGCAAAAAATTCCTAGAAATTGGATATTGTCTTTCTAAATTAATGTGGCACCACCTCAGCACATGCTCCTACATTAGTAAAGTTACATAACATCCTATATATAGTTCATAAATGGTGACATCAGGATTTCATGATTTGAATGCATGTTTTGTACTGTCTTGCTAGTAAGATGGTAGTAGACAGTAACATACTATTAACAATTCATGCCTGTATTAGTGAAGAATAATGCAGAAGTAATCTTGGTGCAATGATACATGCTAATGTTCTCCAAGCACTTGAAAAAGGGCAGCATTAAGGGGATATCAAGCTCTAACCTTTTCATGGCTGTCCAAAAAGGTGCTGCAGGGTAATTGCAACTTAATTCAACTAAATGCAATTATAGGCTTTGCACCCTACAGGTCTCCCATTTATACAAGTACTGTAGTCTCATTTAACATAGTTAGTTTCACTGCAGCCTATCTTATAAATATAACCCCTCACTCTCCATGCTTCCTACATTCAATTCCTAAATCCTGTTTGCTATGCAATGTTTTATAATATAATATCAGTGACAAGCTACAAGAACAGAAACAAGCATGCAGTAAGAATTGAACATTCTGGATTTAATAATTTGTTTGTTTCTTTATGCATTTAATCAATGTACATGGTTGCTCAACCATAAACTGCAAATCTGCGCAACTAACATAGAATTAAAGGCAGAAGCAAATCTATCAAGGTGAAAAACAACACAAATGAAAATATAATGTAACTAATGCCAACTACAGTCATTCAATTTCCAATCATTACAGAGAGCCTCATTCTAGGAAAGGCCAGGTCTCTGTGACCTTTCGGAGGTCAAACGATCATCTGCATCTCTGGGGTTATGCTGCTCCTGAGGAAGGAACAAGAACTAAAATTCTTCTCATTAAAAATCAGAATTCAAGACTAGAATGTAACATTCCTTAACCCATCTCAACAAATAGAATACAAGCCAAAATAGACAATAAAACAGTAAGACACTACCTATCCACTCTAGACAAATTCAAATCACAAAGATCAGATGGATTACAGCCCAGAATTCTGAACAAGCTGGTGGATGTGATCCTGAAACCACTGAATCATACCTTTCAAACATCCTGGAGCACTGGGGAGTTACTAGACGATGGGAAAAGAGCTGACATTATTCCCGTCTCCCAAAAAGGGGATCCAGAAAGCTACAGACCTCACATCAACACCTGGAAAGATCCTGGAAAAGCTAATCAAGCAACAAAATCTGTGCACACCTTGAAGCAAGCAAAGTTGTTATTAGAAATCAACATGGATTTGTCAAAAACAGATCATGGCAGACAAATCTTATTGCATTCTTTGATAAAGTGACTAAATTAGTGTATCAGTGAAATGCTGTGGATATAGTATACTTGGACTTCATTGGACATTTGACAAAGTAGAACACAACCTACTACTTGCTAAGAGAGAAACATGTGGCTTAAATATCATCTCATCACTAGATGAATTTGTAATTACTGAAGCACCACACTCAATATATCTTAATGGAACTACATTTATATGGAGTGGGGTATCCAAAGTACTATCTTAGGCCCAATACTCTTCAACATATTCATAAACAATTTAGATGAAGGGATAGAAGGAGAACTCCTCAAATTTGCAGATGAAACAAGCTGTGTGGAATACCCAACACTTCAGAAGATGAGATCAAGAGCCAGGAAGATCTTGACCAAGTTGAATATTGGCCCTATCCAACAAAAGCAATTCAGTGGTCAGAAAAGTGAGGTTTTTAAGCAATAAAAAATTCATACATGGGTATAGAATAGAAGGTATCTGGCTTAATAGTGAGACAAATCTAGGAGTCTTAGTGGACAACCATTTAAATATGAGTCACCAGTTTGCTGCAGCTACCAAAAATACAGTCACAGACTGTATCAACAGGATAGAATCAAAATCACATGAAGTGTTAGTATCACTTTTATACTGCTTTGATAAAACCACATTTAGAATACTTAGTAGTTTTGGTCAGCATTGTATAAAAAGATGTTAAGGCTCTAGAAAGAGAGAAACAAAGATAATGAAGGGCTAAAATATATGAAGAATAGTTGCAAGGACTTGGTATGTAGTTTTGTTAGACTTAGTCTAACAAAAAGAAGGACTAGGGATGATATGAATCTGTTACAAAGAGCATCAACCTATCCCCAAAGCACCTGCAATAGGAGAAGAAGAAATGAATAGAAACTTCTCAAGAAGAGATCCAAGCTAAAACTAAAAAGAAATTTCCTGACAGTGAGAAAAAATTAATCAATGGAAGAGGCTTGCCTTCAGAAGTTGTAACTGGAGGTTTTTAAGAAGAGATTGGACACCATTTGTCTGGAATGATATAGTTTCCTTCTTGAGCACAGGGTTGAACTAGAATACTTCCAAGGTCCTTTCCAGCTCTGTTATTCTGTCAATCATATTTATTTATTTATTTTATTTCAAAGAGACTCTGGGAGCCTTACAACATTAAAAGCATTAAAATCATAAGAGAATTATTTCCTAAAATGATAAAAATGGAATTACAGTCAAAGATAACATTTTAGTTAAAAGATGAGGATGGAGGAAGCAGGATGCATGGGAGAGGGAGGTGGGATGTCTCTTAATTCAACAACCACATGCAGTCTAATGTTCCCCCACTGGGGCCACAAGTTATCTGGCACAGCCAGTTATTTGGCCCTTATAGAAGGTCAAAAGGATGAGAGTCAATCTCACCTCAGAGGATAAGATATTTCAAAGGGCAGGGACCACAACAAAGAAAGATCTTTTCTTGGATCCTGCCAGTCTAAATTCCTTGACTGATAGGACCTGTAGCATGACTCTTCTGCTGGCTCAGGTGGAGTAAGTCAGTCCATTGGGGTGAGATGTTTCCTCAAATAATCTGATCCATGTCATGCTGGATTTTAAAGGTAATAACTAATATTATGAATTGTATCTGGAAGCAACCCACCAGCTAGTACAGCTTGCAGAGCAGTGGTATAACAATGGCAACCCTAGGGCTATCAAGAACTGCCTGCTCTGCCACACTCTGCACCAGTTGAAGCCTCTGAATGTTCTTTAAGAGTAGCCCCATGTACACCTCATTGCAGTAGTCCAAAAGTGAGATAACCAGGGTTTGAATGACGAAGCATAAGGACTTCTGATTCCAGAAAGGCCACAAGTGATGCACAACACAAAGTTGTACAAAGATTCTCCTAGCATTATTGACACCTGCTTTTTCAGCAGGAGTCGCAAATCCAGGACAGCCCCAAAGGGTCAGTCTGCCATAGTGTAACCCCATCTAGAACTAAGGTAGTTGAAGTCCCAGAACAAAATTAGAAATAACCCAGAACAAAGTTTTACGGCATTTTGTTTTTAGCTTTTAATGAAAAATATTTTAAATTCTATTTATTTGTTTTAGTTTCTTTATTTGTTTTTTTTTTAAATCTTTTTTAAAAAATCAAGAATCATGTTTGATTATCAGACCAAAAAAACCTTGTCATTGCACTTACACGTTTGAATTATTTTCAGATTTGTCACAGATTCTGGGAAAAAGTGTGCACATTTCCTGTGACAGCAGAATTAGTAATCCCTGAACTGTACTTGAAAGAATTATAGAAAGAATTAAGAATAGGAAAGAAAGAAAGTCAATGCAGAGATATTTTATTTGTATGCATTGCCCACTTTTCACAGCCAGGGGGCAATAGTGTTTCAGGAATGAACATCACAATGGAATTGGTGCACTTAGTTCCAGAAATATTATATCCTAGCAACTGCATAGAAACCAATCTGTATTTATTTAAGTAATAAATGGATTACACAGTGACATATGTGTTATTAAAGCATTTCCTTTCCAGATTTTCATGGGCTTTATTCCAGCATAAATGGGATCATTCCAGCAACAGATCAAGTATTTGTTTTTTCAGAAAAAAGATAAATCTAGATTACAATAATAATCATCATTCATGTTCTGTGTGAATTCTATTTTCTACAGCGTAATCACTTTTAATACAATTTTCCTGACATCCATTTCGGAAGCATTTTTTTTTCATCATTTAACTGCATTACAGAGTTTGGAGAAGTGCTGAATAAATGGATAATCGTGATCCAGAGGAAAACAGTAACTCTGCGGGTACAAATTAGGTTGGTTTACATTAAAACACAACTTGAACATATTTCTTCCCATCTCTATCCACACTCCATCAGTGTTCTTTGACAAGAAAGAAAGTTTCATTTTTAATTTAATAATTAAGTAAAACAATTTTCAAGTAAAACAATAGGATGCATGGTGATCCTAACAAATTTCATTAAGACCAAAGTCCCAGTAATCCCAGAAGGTGGAGAGAAAAAACAGATGTCATCTACAACATACAGTGTAAGGACTGTATCAGCCACTATGCAGGACAGATAGGCAGAGAATTAGCAGAGCCCATCCATGAATACCAACTAGCAGCCTGAATACACAGTGAAAACTCCTTCATCTCACTGCAAATGGCATACTGAATTATCCTACACCAAGGCAAATCCAAAATGCCAAGGAATTAGACACATGGAAATAAACAATATTTACACACTGTTCAGAAGAGGCAATAAAAACTAAGAAGGAAACAAACAAAATACATCATTTTCAGCATAAATGCACAGATAAACTGGAATTATATTAGATGGATAAAGAATCAAGCAGAAAACAATACCCTAATCAACGAACTACCAAGCAGAAAACCATACCCCACTAACACTGACAGAATGGGAGGGGGAGCAAACCCCACACTCACAGGCAGTGATGATGTTATCTATTGGAGTAAAGAAACATTTGTAAGCAAACAAGAACCAAGGATTCTGCAGTTCAACCTTGAGCTACTTAAATTCTCTAATCTTAGAATTTCGTTGAAGCCTAATCTTACATTTGATTGTCTGCTTTATTGCTTTAAAATGCATATCTGTGTGACCAGTGGTGGGATTCAAATTTTTTTACTACTGGTTCTGTGGGCGTGGCTTTGTGGGTGTGGTGTGGCTTTGTGGGTGTGGCTTTGTGGGCATGACAGGGGAAGGATACTGCAAAATCACCATTCCCTCCCCACTTGCTTTCTGGCTCCGTTCTCCTGTTCAGGGCAACAAAAGAAGATCAGCTGGGAGTCAGTGGGCCAGCCTATTTGCCAGTTCTCCAAACTATTCAAAATTTCCATAACTGGTTCTCCAGAACCTGTTAAAACTGGCTGAATGCCATCTCTGTGTGTGACATATTATGGATGCTTGGATTAAAAATTGGAAAAACATGGAGAACTATATGCACACTCCTAAACAAACTTACCAGGTTCAGTTTATGGTCAGTCACATATTCACTCACCCAGAGCCTATCGAGACTCATGGATCTTGTAAGCCTCCTATGCTCTCTACTTGGGTTTTTCAGATAGGTGCAGGTTGAGCAAAAAAACACATAATCCTGATCAACAACTGAGATATACTGTAATTAGAGATTAATTAACTGAACACTGAGGCATAATGTTCTTCTTCTTAACTTATTCCTTACTTTCTTCTTCTGATTCATGTATTCCTTGCTAATTGCTTTGTAACTTCTTCTTCAAGCTCCTAGCAGAATCTCCATTCCACCTCCCCATGTTTTCTCCTAAATTTCTCAGCTTCACCCCATTTGCACATACTCACTCTGTCTCTAGTTGCTCCACTAATTCTTATTTCTGTAGTTTCCTCCTTTTTCACCTGTTTTATTTTCTCCCCCACATTCTTTACTGTCCTACCCACATTTCCAACAGCATCCCTCAGATTTCATAGATCTGTTTCTAAAGTGACTAAATTTAACAGGTAATCTGCATCAACCCAAGATATCTTGGAGCATTGCAGTCTACCCAGCACTCCAAACAAGCATTGGCAGTCACTTATTTCACTGGACAACATTCTTTTTTCAAAAGTTTTGCTTCCTGAAATGCTTTTGATGATTATAATAGACCCCTTCAAACTAAACATCAATATAATTCCAGGATCTTGAAAAATGTGAAATCAATTTTATTGTCTATAATGTATTTAATTGTGTAATGTTTCGGACTTGCTGCATGAGTTGAACAGGGCCAAAAATATTTTGCTGCTGATTTTTGTTTCTTCTTAGTGTCAGATGCATCTCGCTGCAATATCCAACAATAGTCAGCCAGCACTGAGAGATTCAGTTGCTCTGATACCCTTTTTCCATTGTGCCAATGTCCTGGTGAAAACTTTCACCACGTTTGTCAATAATTGCACCTAGATTTTCAAGAAAAAAGTCCAAATATGAGCCTACAGTGACATGTTCCACTTCATGATCTTGCATGCAGTAAAAAGTTTCTCAACCAGCTAAAAGTAGTTTGGTGCTCTGTAGTTGCCAAGAAAATTTTCAATGACATTTTTGGATTGTGCATGACTTAATGTCATGTGTCCAATAAAACTCTACCATGACTTTAAATCCTAATTTGGTTTAGTTCTACATTTTGGATTATTCTTAGAGGATGTTATATATAGAGTATATATACACTCTCTCTGTGTGTGTGTGTGTGTGTGTGTGTGAGAGAGAGAGAGAGAGAGAGAGAGAGACTCTTTACCATATGTGTGTGTATGTATATACATACATACATACATACATATATGTGAGCCCAAAACCCAGCCTGAAGATGGCGAGTGAGACCTCGCTGAAACATTGCCAAGACAATCTCAATCTTACACAGGAAAAGCCCCGAATACAACAAGACCAGCATACCTACACCTGTGAAAACCTACGAAAACACACACACACACACACGTATGTATGTATGTATGTATGTATACATACATACATACATACATACATACATACATATATATATATATATATATATCAGTCAAATTTTACAACCTTTTTTTGGTGTTGGTCATGAAACAAATGCTGTCATTTTGCTGAAAACCAGATCTGCTGGTTTTGGCAAGGATATCTGTCATTTATGTCACATCACCACACAATGCTGCAAGTGGCCATAAATGCCGCTGTGTTGCTGAGTGCCTGAAGTGTGGGTCATGTGTTGGGGGGAAGCGGGACAACTATCAAAACTTTGGATCTGGATAATAAGTCCCCTTTTTCAAGTCCGTTGTGACTTTGAATAGTCAGAAGTTAAGAACTACTTCTAGTATATTAGAGGCCTACATATCTGTGATTTATGAACATAATTATTAAATTTCCCTCGAACATAATCTTAGGTTGGGAATAGAAACTGAGGTTGGCAGGAAACTCAGTGTAACATTTCCTGGAATCTGAAAAAAAAATCAAGTGGAGGGATGCTAAACGTAAATATTCATTACTTGACCGAGATAGCTTTGAAGAAACTCCATTCAGAATTTATAATGTTGTTTACAATACTAATATTCCTAGTGTGGGATGTAGCTTTCAGAAATTAATTACATAGTCCTAAGGTGCCATTATACAAAGTGGAAGATTGATGTACATGGGAATATTTTCAATGGGAATATGGAGACATCGCCTATCCCTGTGAAATTTCATACATGAGTTCAATAGTCATTTAAAACCACTTGCCAATTAAGTTGTTAGTAAGGTTCGGGAAATAAGTTTGTTTCAACCTGTCACAAAATGAAAATCAAAATATGCCTTGTGAACGCCAGATGCTTGAATGCAATGCAGCCGTGCTGGGTGTGCTCCATTCCCCTGCTCAGATTTTAACAATCATTTTCATCCACTGCTGCTCCAGTTGATGGTAGGCCTGTTGTGCCTACATGTAGGCAGCAATTTGTCACTATCATCAATGCTCTGTGTGCAACAGAAAGGAAACAACAAATTCATTAGATTGCAGGTCTGCAAGGTGAGGAAAAGATACTAATGCCTTTATAATGAGATGCAATGGAGCTGCTGGTGACATTTCTCAGCAGCCTGTTTGTGTATGCTCTTATACTGCCATTTAGGTATACAGATTGAAATTATTTATATCCTAGGATATATAGCTGGTTTCATGGTGGGAAAAAATAATCTATGTACTTTAAGACCTGATCTATAGAAAGTGGAGTGGGTGATTACTAAAGGAACAAAATGGTAGCATAGGTGATGGGGACCCCCCCCCCCCTCCACCTGGCTGCTCTGTTTCTCTTTATGGACAATTCTCAAGACATGTTTCTTCTTCACCGACTATGAAAAAAATTAAAAAATTTAAAATGAAATTAGAAATGGGGAAATACCTGATGCTGACACTATACAGATTTTGCTGGAACAACTTCTTCCAAATCAGTATCTGAATCCTAAGCCATGAGAGTTATCTATATATAGTATATGTATGCAGACAATGGTCCCGGAATTTCTATTGCTTAGCTGTATTAAGTGGCTCTCACCCAATCTTATATTCTTTTTTGCCCTGGTTGTTAAGCAAATTGCTGCAGATGTTAAGTGAAACACACAGCTGTTGAGTGAGTCCTGATCCCCCATTGACTTTGCTTGGCAAAAGCCATCTTGGAAGGATGCAAATGGCAATCATGTGAACCTGGGATTCTGCAAACGTAAATACATGTTGGTGGCCTAGTGCCTGAATTTGGATCGTGTGATCTTAAGTCCTAAGTGTAAGGATCATTCATAAATCATTTTTTCCAAGTGTAACTTCAAATGATCATTAAAAGAATGGTTGTAAATTGAGGACCTATCACATAAAACTGAGAAAGCTGTTATTCTTGCTGAATTGTACAGCCTATGTTTACCCTTTTTAATGGAGCAAAGCCCAATCAAATGATAATGCAGTCCCCCAGAAAGACTTAAATCTTGCTCTTGTTCTCCTAAAAATATAAAAGTTATTCACTAGAGTACATGAAGTATAAACCGTACATTCAGATAAAATACCAAAAACCTTCCCCTTTAAAAAGAAAAGCACAGGTAGCATACAAGGATAAATCACTTGTATTACAGGAAATTATGCTCTGTTTTTTTGTTATTTTGTATTTTGTAGCTTTTTAAAAATAAATACCTGAAGCTTTGATACGGATACAATGTTATCACTTTTTAATTATATTAATACAAGAGAGTTTGGCAATATAGACATTATGGTTTGTTGACAATCAGATTATAGAGAAAGCAATATTCATTTATGAATATTTGCTTCTAGCATATTAAAATGAGTTTTATTACTGATGTAATGATCAAATAATCTTTTAATGGTTTCTTTAGTAAGAATACTTCAAAAGTAACTTGGATAATGTTGAATAAGCACATCTACATTTGAAATCAGCTAGCCCTCTTACTAGTATAAAGATACTCCAGAAAAGTCAAGATTTTTAAGAAGCAAAACAAAATCCATGATTTTTTAAAGCTATTACTACAAAGGAAATGTTCCCCTCTCACAACCACGGATGATTATTTTGCAGAGATAACTGATCAGCTGATTTAGTATACACATCTATGAACTATATCCAGTTTCTGACATCTACAGCAGTACAAGGAAATATTCTGAAGACATTATTGAATATAATAAACCATTATAAGCTAATGATGGTGTGACTTGGTTTTAGAACTTACCATGTTTTCTTGAAAATAAGACATTTTGATCCTCAAAATAAATGTTTGGCCTTATTTTCAGGGTGGTCTTATTATTGTTGAGGTGCAGGAGGCGGTGGGCATGATCACCTCATGGCTGCTGCTGTGTTACGCTGTTGTGGCAACACAGCAGCAGGCTATTATCTATTTTCAAAGAAACGGCACTATTTGGCTAAGAGTTATAAAATGTGTTACAACTGCATATCAAGAGAAGAAACAATGACAGCAGAACAAGGGAACCAAATATTCATTTGCAAAGGTTTGGAATGAAGAAAAAGAACTTGGTGCAAGTCCTATATGGTTACCGGAAATCATCAGCTAATCATTTTACAGCACATTGTATTTCACTGGATTGTTGTGGACATAAAATGGGGGAAGATCACCCTCCTCTGCTTATTTAACTTACAGTCTCAGATGAATACAAGTCGAATTCAAAATTTAAAATTCAGAAACACCAATAAAACACAAATATAAAAATTAAAATTTATAACAAAAACCAAAATGTTCTGAAACAATAATTAGAAGACATTTCCTGTTTTCTGTAAAGCATAGTTATTATAAGAAACTTGACTCCCTTAATATTCTTATCCAAATAAGATCTTGTAGATGGGATATTATAGTTTCTTGAGCAGAAAGAAGTCTAAAGTTTCTGATAATCGGGCTTATGCATGCCAGATGCCATGGGGAATTTATAAGATGTATGCCCAAACATGTGCATTTGTACATGAAAGAAATCATATGGTTGTCAGCCTCCGCTTTGCTGCTGCTTCGGCTGCCATTGAAATGGGGAGGGGGGCATGGTATTTGGGAGGGGACTCATTGTTGTGCTGGAGGAAGATTCTAGATTTTGAACTGTCCACCTTACTGCGCGTGTGGAGGAGGAGTGTTTCCCGCCAAGGCCAATGGAACCAGCATTCCATCCTGGTGATGCCTTTCGAACTTATCTCACACCTGACAATTGGGAGAATTATGATTGGACTGTGCACGGGATGCCAAGGGGAGGGGAATGAATTATACAATATATTATTCGCTTTCGCGCCTAAATAATCAGACTTCGCTTAGCTTCGCTTCTATTCATTTATAATTAGTAAAAGTACACTTGATTTCTACCAATGGAGTCCTGTGGTTTTCTTTCCTGATTTTTGAATGAAGAAGGGCTGACAATGGTTTTATATGTCAATTTATATTTGAAAAATATATATCCATTGGAGGTAATATTTCTTCTTCCCAAACTAGTGATTATGGATTTGAGCGCCACAGCAATGGCCAGTGTTTGCCAGCTTTTTGGTATAACCCATCATCTTTGTCAAAAGAGTGCAGTCTTGGTCAAAGTTATCTCAATAGTACTGGGTAAGTACTCAAAGCTATAATATTTGTTTAAGATTATCAACTGTAATGATGATGACCCTTTACCATATTCCT
The DNA here is from genome assembly GCF_009769535.1 of Thamnophis elegans. Lineage (NCBI taxonomy): Eukaryota > Metazoa > Chordata > Lepidosauria > Squamata > Natricidae > Thamnophis > Thamnophis elegans. The sequence goes on from NC_045550.1 coordinate 19,150,124, forward strand.
CAGTCTGTGGTTTTCTTTATATCTTGAGTGATACTTTTTGCAAATGGAAAGCTGAGTCAGGATTATCAGAAAGCTATAAAAAGTAAAATTATCCTTTATTGATGACAATACTATCAGAAAACCTTTTCAAGTTTACCCAAATGTCCCTCAACAAATAGACAAGATTAAGATTTATCAATACTGTCTATAAATTTCCTATCACTATATTTGGCAGGTAAAATTTTATATTGAGTTATAAAATTGAAAGTTTACTCCTTTATCCCCTCACATTTGTGAGTTCATTTGGCCCAGCATAGTAATGACAAGTGTTACTTGCTGCTTTATTGTGATAAAACAGCACCATATACATTTTCCAGTACCATTAACTCTGATAACTGTTGTGTTAGTTCTTCTTCACAATATCAGAGTACAACAAGTGGCTAATGTTCTGTACCAAGTCAATTTATACTGTTTCATGATTCAGTGGTTTAAATATCTGACATGTGACAGTGATAGTCTAGAAAAGGGAGCTATCATTAGAAACAAGCAGCTTGTAGCTAGTATCTTCAGGGTTCTTTGTTCTTCTTTTCACAGGTACAGAAAGGTCGTGTCTAATAACTGCACAGACGGTGTGCGTGAACAGTACACAGCCAAGCCGCAGCAGTGTCCTGGCAAAGCCCCGAGAGGACTTCGGGTTGTCACATCAGATGGCACACTGACATCAGAACAAGGGCATAATGTTACCTTCATGGTACAGCTGGAAGAGGTATGGTCTGTTTAACATGTTCCCCACTGGGGTTTCTGAGTCAGAATCATTTAGAAGAAAATGAATGGGACTGAACAGAATTAATTAACCAAGTGTTATTTAACTGATTAGTGACTTGACAAATTTGAGCTATACATCTGGTCTATCATCCTATTATAAAAAGGGCTTGATTCTTTCCTCCATGGCCTCTCTTGTTTGCTATTTGTACCTCTGCCCTCAGTGACACTGAAATAAGAATATCTGGACTAATGTTGCAAAACGTGGCAAGATTATCATGTACAGCATTTTTAAAGCACGCGCTTCTAGAACACCTCATTTTGCAATTAGCATGTTCACAGTACAAAAAAGTCTCAATTAAAATGTTGTTGTAACTGTGACTATTTCAGATAATTAGTTTTATTTTAAGGAAGATTAAGGAAGGACAAGGAGACAAAAATGTTTCTTAAATGGAAGAAAGGTACCTTACAAGAACATAGCCAAGGGATCATATGTAGTGTCTATCAACTGAATAGTAAAAAAATATATGAGGAATGATCAATCAAAAATTACTTAGACACGTGTGAATTTTAGGGTTGCTAAATATAAAGGAAAAACTGCAGTGTGTGCCCCCCCTCGAGCAAAATCCATGCTTTTGAATTTTGCAGTTTGCACAGGAAATTTCCATAGATCTCATTAGTCTAATCTTTAACTGGTATATCACACTGTCTCTCTTATATTTTTCGATGGCATGAGATGTATGCAAGATTCAAAGCTCCATTAGTAAATATATTGGAGTAAAAAAATGAACTATGCTATAGATGGAGCTATATGGGTGTATAAAGGAGGAAAAGATTTCGTTATACAATATGAAACTTTGTTTGCACAATAGATTTTGCCATATAAAGGACCTTCTTTTCCTGGTTGCATCTTCCGTATCTACCAGATCACAGAGGCAGGGAATGCTATTGATCTCCTCCTCAGAATGTACATCTAGTGGAATCAAGAAGAAGGCCCTTCTTCGTGGGGGTTCCTTCACTCTGGAACATCATATAAATATAAGATTGGCTCCATTTTGGCACTCTTTTGCAAGGCCCTGAAGATCTGTGTCCCATTCGAGTATACACCTACAAACACACACATACAGAGAGATAAAGAGAGCATGAATAGATAATGTGTGTTTATTTCACACACACAGCCAACCCTTACTACAGTCTCTTATACACCTAAGGCACAGAAATGGCACCAGCAAGATTCCAACCCCATGATGCTTGGGGTTCATGATTTGGCCAAACCAAAAGCGGTTTCCATGGGTTCATGGAACAACAAAAAACGCAAAACTCCAGCAGGTTTTTTTTAATTTATTTATAAAATTTGTAGGCCTCCATCTTACCTCAAGGTAACTCTGGGCACCTTACAAGGTTTCAGGCACAAAGCAGGCAACTTGGCATCAATGGGTTCCAGGCACAATGAAAGCAGCATGGTCTCAATAGGTTCAAGGCACAACAAAGACAGCTTAACTTTGATGGGTTCAAAGGCAGGACAATGGCAACACGGCTCCAGTAGTTTCAAGGCCTGATGAAAGTAGCTTGGCATCATTTGGTTCAAGGCACTGAATCAAGATTATTCACGGATTGACAGATTACAAACAATTATATCCAACAAGTCCCAGGCTCCAAATGCCGACCTAAATATACACTGTTTGTTGCACCTGATTAAGGAAGGTTGAGGCTGCCTCCTTGCAAGTAGCCTTGCTAACTTCCATTGCACTTCCCTCTGTTCAGCTCTGTGCAACCTTGATTGGCCGGGGATACAACTCCTCTTCTGCTGGCCATCCGCAGCTGCACCTCTCTCTGGCCTGTGTGGCCAACTGGTCATCCACAATAAATGACTACATGTGTGCCTCTTCTCCTCCTTGCACAACTGTCTGACATCCAGCTGCTTCTCACTGGATTCCCCTGACATTCCTGGTATAGCCTTGCCTAGACCATCCAAATTCTCCAAAGATCCTTCCACATCCCCCTGATGCTCCCCACAGAGCCTTCTTAGATGTCCCCACTTCCTCATTGTCCAAGCCAATGCCCAAGAGAGCCATCACAATCTAGTTTTGTCAATGGGTGTGGGGAGCTTGATGGAACACATCAAGTGGTTTATTTAATTGACTGTTGTTGCCAGGTGGCTGGGGACGTATTGCTTTCTAATGTTTTTATATTGAGTTTTCATCTTAGTAAGCTGCCCAGAGTCACTGAGAGTTAATTGGGTAACCATATAATTTTTGTTAAATAAATTAAATAAATTTGAAAAAGGGAAAATTGGAAGAAATATTATGGACTTTTGATAACATCAAATACCATTTGATGATGGTAGTTTTCAAGTTCATTTTGAATACCTAAATTTCACTGAAAGAGATATAGAATTATATGGCTGGAATTAATTTGCTTAGTAAAAATAAAATTATATGCATTTAGATTGTAATCCTGAATTCATTTATCAAGAAATAAACCCTATTCAAGTCAATAAGACTTAATTTTAATTAGACACATATTCTTTTAATTAATGCAAGACATAAACAACATTCATAAGCTAAATTTAATAAAACAAAATTATTCTACCAGAAGAACCTTGTATACCATTTCCATCAACCCTGCATCTTCAGCATAGGTAAAAAAGTTAACATATATATATATATACAGAAAATATAAAGCAAATTACAGATAATATCACTCTGGAAGAGAAGGAGAAGAAACATCTGCCCGATACAAAAACCAATTAAAACTTCATTTGAAACATCTGCAAGGATAAAGAGATAACAAGTTAACATAACTAAAGACTTCCAAGTAGAATGTGAGGCTTGGGATTCAAATTTATAAAAATTGAGTTGCATCATTGTTTTAATACTTTGATTTACATATAAATCCTGGCACTTTGTAGAAAAAGAAGTATGCTTGCAGCCTCTTCAATGAGATTGAAATTGATTGTTGGATATCATTCTCATTCAAATGATAAAAATTAGCAATACCATCTCTTAAGAGGCAAAATGCAGAGGATGTAATCAAAGTTTAATGATGTTTGATAAGCCTGTCAGGTTGTTAGATCAGAAGAATCAGGAAACCTGGAAAATGAATATAGCTAAGTGTTCTGACCCCCCTCCTCTGTCCAGGAATGAAAGCCAAAACAAACTTAAATGAGAATGTTTTTTAATCAGTCCAGACTCTCGTTGGCTGAAAGCCACATAAGCACTCTGTCAGCAAGTCCTACAAACCTTGGCAGCAATGCAAACAAACTCTGGCAGCAATCTAGCCTGCCAAGTTTGTTTCTTGTTAGTCCCTAACGTTGACTTCTGCAAGAAGGGAGTGGCACAAGCAGTCTCTTTTATAATCAGGAGAGGATCTTAATGAGCATCAGCTGAGCGTAATTACCTCCTGTAACTGTTGTTGTTCTTGACGCCGAGTAGCCCTTCGATGGCGTGCATCCCAGAACAACTCACAGGTGGTTTCTGGATCACTCACTCTTGTCTCCTCCCCACTGATCCAAGGCTCAGGCGCCACCTGGTGGCCAACCAGTCTCTCTGCGCCCTGCTCAGAGTCGGAACCCTGCCCAGGGTCCTCCACCTCCTCCAGGGCCAACTCATAAGACCCCTTGCTGTCGGAGTCTGGTGGCAGCTCCAACGGCTCCTGCCGGGCCACAACACTAACCCTCACCGCAGGGCTCTTCCCCCTGGTCTGATGCTCGGGATGTGGTTCGGGAGGGGTTGTCCGTATGATAGACTCGCACCAGGGCAGGGGCATGCACGGCTGTTGCATCGGTCCAGGTCCCCCAGTCCGCCCAGTCTACCAAATACTGGAACGTCCCTTGAGCCATCTTGAGTTACGGATCTGGGCCACTTCATGTGGTGGCCTCATGTCCACCGCATGCGACGATGGTTGAGGGGAAGAGGGTCGGCGGAGAGGACAAGCCGATTGTTCAGGGATCAAGAGCAAGCAATGGAACACCGGGTGCACTCGCATAGAGCATGGGAGAGTCAGGCAATAAGCCACCGGGTTGATGACGGCCTCCACAGGGAACAGTCCAAGATACCGGTGGTCTAACTTCTTAGCCAGCCGGTGGGATGGAAGATGCCGTGTGGACAGCCCCACGCGATCTCCTACAGCCAACGCCGGCACCGCACGCCGAGCCTTATCTGCCACCCTTTTGTAATCTTCCTTCGCCTGGTTCAGATAGCGGCGCACCACTTGGTGGACCGCCTGGAGCTCAGAGAGGAAGTCCTGTGCTGCAGGGACCGGGGAGCCCACTGGGGTGAGAGGGAAAAAATGAGGGTGGTATCCGACGTTAGCCATGAAGGGCGTCATCCGTGTGAAGGTGTGCTGGGAGTTGTTAAATGCAAACTCCGCCACGGCCAGGTGCTCCGCCCAGTTGTTCTGCTGCTGATTCACAAAACAGCACAGGTACTGTTCTAGAATCCCAATCACCTTCTCCATACCCCCATCGGTTTCGGGATGGTGCGCTGAGGACAAACATACTTGAACATCTAGAGCTGCCATCCGCCCTTTCCAAAACTGGGCCATGAATTGTGTGCCACGGTCCGACACAACCCGGTCAGGTAAGCCGTGCAAGCGGAACATGTGTTGGATGAACATGCGGGCCGTGGCGCGAGCTGTCGGCAATCTCCGACGGGATGAAATGCGCCATCTTGATGAGCATGTCCATCACAACAAGGACCGTGGTAAACCGTGATGACGGAGGCAGCTCGGTCAAGAAGTCCATGGACACAGCTCCCCAGGGTCTGTCCGGGGTCGGCAAGGGCTGCAATAAACCTGGAGGAGCTCCCGTCGCTGACTTGGCTTGTCGACATTGGACGCATGACGTCACGTATTTCTGCACGTCGTCTTGTAAGCGGGGCCACCAGAACGTATGGGAGACCAGGTACAATGTCTTGAAAAGACCAAAATGTCCTGCTGCTGGAGTGTCATGACACTGGGAGAGAACCAGTCCACGGATGGGCCCTGCGGGCACATAGAGCCGGTCCCGATACCTCAAAAGGTCCTCATCAAAGGTCCACGGGGAAGCCGGCCTTTCGTTGCTCCACCCACTCGTCGCCCTGCTGCGCATCCCGTATCCCATGATCGTACGTCCACGGGTTCATGAACTGCAGCGAAGGATTCGATGGGTAGAACAGTCCAGGGTGGAAGCGAGTCCACAGGGTCAGAGTACTCCAGTTTCCTAGACAGAGCATCCGCCCTTTGATTCAACGCACTAGGGATGTACGTCACCTTAAAATTGAACCGGGAAAAGAACAGAGACCACCAGATCTGGTTCAGCTTACGTGCCGTGGTCAAAAACTCCAAATTCCGATGATCCGTCTGGACCTCAACCTGATGCCTGGCCCCCTCCAGGTGATGCCTCCAGGCTCGAACGCCACCTTGATAGCCAACAACTCCTTTTCCCATATGGTGTAATTGCGCTCGGAAGGATTGAGTTTCCGCGAGTAGTAAGCGCAAAGGAAAAGGGTACCATTGGGGCGTGAGCCTGCAGTAACACCGCACACACCGCGACGTCAGACGCGTCCGCCTCCACGACAAATGGACGATGGGGATCAGGGTGCTTCAAGATCGGCTCCTTCATAAAAGCCTGCTTCAGGGCCATGAATGCTCGCTGCTCCGTGGGACCCCAGCAAAAAGGCACTTTCTTTTGCAGGAGCTGAGTGAGGGGCGCGGTCAAGAAAGCAAAGCTGGGGATGAAGGTCCGGTAGTAGTTGGCAAACCCGAGAAGTCTCTGCACATCCATCATATGTCGAGGAGGTTGCCAACTACGCATTGCCTCCACCTTGCCCAGTTCCATCACAATTCCTTCAGGGGAGATACGGTGCCCCAGGAACTCGATGGTAGTCTGCCAAAACTGACATTTCTCCAGCTTTGTGAACAAACGATATTCTCAGAGTCGCTGCAAGACCAGACGCAAATGACGTTGATGATCCTTCTGGGACGTCGAATAGATCAAGATGTCGTCCAGGTAAATGACGACAAACTGATCCAACAGGTCCTGGAAGATATCGTTCATAAAATGTTGGAAGACCGCCGGCGCATTGGTCAACCTGAATGGCATGACCGTGTACTCGAAATGTCTGTACCGGGTGCCAAAGGCCGTCTTCCATTTGTCCCCTGCCCTGACTCGAACCAGGTTGTAGGCGCCACCAAATCCAACTTCGTGAATACTGTTGCCTCCCGGAGCTGCTCTAACAACTCCGAAATAAGGGGCAGCGGGTACCGGTTACCTATCGTGATGGCATTCAGGCACCAGTAATCGCAACAAAGTCTCAGATCCCTGGTCTTCTTTTTCACGAACAAAACCAGGGCAGACAAGGGCGAGGACGAAGGCCAGATAAACCTCCGGGCAAGGTTTTTATCAAGAAAGTCCCGCAACACAGCCAACTCCGGCTCAGACATGGAGTATAGACGACCCGTAGGGAGCTTCACATCAGGTACCAGGTCAATGGGACAGTCATAAGGCCGATGCAGTAGCAGTTGATCTGCCTCCTGTTCGCTGAAGACATCCGCGAAGTCCGCTAAACCCGGTGGCATGTCCACCTTGGGCGAGCTGGGTACCTGGGCCGCACAGACCTGCCGTATGTGGTCGACGCATTGTGGGGACGGGAACGTGACCAGATTTTGTGACCAGTAGATCTGAGGATCGTGCGTCCGCAGCCAGCCAAGACCACAGGGAAATGCAGGCCCGAAGTCACGTAAAATTGGATGGCCTCTTCGTGCTCCCCGAGGATCAAATGCAAAGGTTGCGTGGCGGCCTTGATAGGCCCAGACAGAAGCAACCATCTGTCAATAGTCTCGACCGGCATTGGTGGGTCCACCAGACACAGAGGGGCATCATACGCTGTAACAAACACCGCATCCATAAAGTTTGTGGTAGCCCCAGAATCGACCAAGGCGTGGACCGAAATTCCCTGCGGACTACCTGACAAGAGGATGTGTGCTGCTAGAACCATGTGCCATGGCGGCCCGTCCATCTCTGTTTTGGACTGCGCCCGACCCACCGTTTCCTTTGGATCGGACCCCGCCCGAGTCCTGACACGTGGCTCTGGAGCTGAGGGGTTGGTCTCAGACCTCGCAGCCCCCCCCCTAGTCTTCTTAGGGCAAGCTGTGGCTAAATGTCCAAGAGCCCTACAAGAAAAACACAACCACCTTGTGCGCCGTCTGTCCATTACCGTGCGTGCCACTCGGGGTGTGGGGCACCCAACTCCATGGGCTTCCCCATGGGTACTGCAGTCTCCTGAGGAACCAGCACACTAGTGGTCTCCTGGGATGCTTGGTGAGGCCTCCGCCTCTGCAGCCGGGCATCTATCCGGAGGCACAAGTGGACCAATGCATCGAACGTCAGTGGCCTGTCCACCCTCACCAGCTCATCCTGCAAGTCATCGGACAGCCCGTCCTGAAAAGTATCCATGAGTGCTGGCTCATTCCAAGCTGAGTCCTGACTAAGCAGCCGGAATTCGCTGACATAATCCTGCAAGGAGCCATTGCCCTGCTGCAGTGCCCTGAGTCATCTGGTGGCTGTTTCTTCCTTAATGGGATCCTCAAACATCAGCCGGAGATGATTACAAAAGTCCTGGAAATCATCTAGCAGAGGGCTAGGCTGAGATAGCAATGGTGTAGCCCAACGGGCAGCTGTGCCTGAGAGCAAGCTGATGATAAATCCCACCTTCGTCCGGTCAGTGGGAAAGTCCTCCTCTCTCAAGCTGATAAACAGCTGGCATTGTCCCAGGAACGCTGCAAACATAGCTTGATTGCCATCAAACCTGTCTGGTGTAGCCACTGGGCACTTCCTCCATGGCTGGAGGGGGGGGGGTGTTAGCAAGTCCCAGAAGCTGAGAGGACTTGACCAGTCAGCAAAGCAAGCTGTTGAGCCAACTGAGCATTCTCAGCACAGAGTTGCTCCATTGTAGCTGAATGGAGGTTTGTCTTGGGCAGAAATCAATCTGTTCTGACCCCCCTCCTCCGTCCAGGAACGAAAGCCGAAACAAACGTAAATGAGAATGTTATTTAATCAGTCCAGACTCTCATTACATAAACAAAGAGATAAGCACTCTGGCAGCAAGTCCTACAAACCTTGGCAGCAATGCAAACAAACTCTGGCAGCAATCCAGCCTGCCAAGTTTGTTTCTCGTTAGTCCCTAACATTGACTTCTGCAAGAAGGGTGTGGCACAAGCAGTCTCTTTTATAATCAGGCTCCAACGGCTCCTGCCGGGCCACAACTGCTAAGTAACCATGATTATCAAGCAAACATGAAAAAGGAATTCTTCACTAGGTCTTTGCTAACAAATTTGTCAAACAAAAGCAATAACAATGGCAAACCAGCAGAAACACATCTTACTTTCATGCCTTGGTGGAATAATAATTTTCCATGAGTGGAAGACCAATAAAAAGAAGAGCTCTTTCAAACTGAACTATACTTTTTGAGAGAAAACTATGCTAAATTTCAAACTATGCTAAGCTTCCAGTATTAAATAGGAACCTATTTTGCTATTTTAAAGTAGGAGCCATAATAATGGCACTTTGTGTGGAAGAAATGCAAACAAAACATTGAAAAGGTTATTGAGAAGCTGCACTAACACAAATTTGAGAATATTCAGTAATCTATTTCACTGAATATACCTAATTGCAGTTACACCACAATTTTCAAGGTTTGCGGAGTATATTTTCAAACAATGCAACACTATTGGATTTGGGAAAGTGTTAAACAGTATCCCTAACTTCATATGTTGATGTATTACTTAGGGATCCTATAGAAATCAAGTTTTGTAGCATAATACAGAAGTTGAAAATCTTGAAAAACATGCTGTTTTTTAATAATCACTAACATAGTAACCTACTTTGTCCAAGATCACTGTTTTTTAAAAAATGCAATGGAGATTTTCCTGAACTTCTGAAAGGTGAAATGGTTGGTTTTAATTTCTTCCTTTTATTCATCAGAAACAGCATTTTGATTCTCTTAAAATTATTGAAAGCACACGATTTATTTGCAGTCTCGATGTTTTAGAGATCCTATACCTCTGTTGAATGCAGCCAGGACTGCATTGGTTTTTTTGGCAGCAGCAACACACTGCCAGCTCATATTTGCGTGGTTGTCCACTAGGACTCCAAGATCGCTCTTGCAGCTACTGCTGTTGAACTATGTACCAACTATTCTGTACCTTTGCATTTGGTGTAGAATTTCACTTTTTTCTCTATTGTTTTTCATTTTGTTAGTTAGGACCCAATGTTCAAATCTATCAAGTTCCTTCTTTATCTCAAACCTATTGGCCTTTCCTGCCAGCTTGATAATGTCTGCAAATTTGATGAGTTCCACTGACATAGCTATTAAAGAATTATTAGGCTTAAGAAAGAGCCTTGAGGTGCACCATTGAATACTTTCCTTCATGTACATGCAGTTCCATTAAGGACTACATGTTGGGTGGAGTTGGTCTGCCAAGTTACAAATCCATTTGATAGTGATGCTGTCTAACCACATCTTTCTATCTTGTCAAGCTACGGTTATCTATTAGCTTGTTATTTAATTTATCAAATGCCTTACTGAATTCCAAATAAATTATATCCACAGCATTTCACTGGTCCACTAATTTTGTTACTTTGTCAAAGAATGCAGTAAGATTTGTCTGGCATGATCTGTTTTTGATAAATCCATATTGATTTTTGGTTATGACTTTGTTTGCCTCCAGATGTTTGCAGATTTGTTGCTTGATTATCTTTTCCAGGATCTTTCCAGGTCAGGCTAATAGGTCTGTAGTTTCCGGGATCCATTTCTTCCCCTTTTTTGAAGAAGCGAACTATAACAGCCCTTTTCTAGTTCGCTGGCAGTTCTCCAGTGATCCAGAATCTTTGATAGATATGGTTCAGCATTTTTGAGATTCTGCCAGTTCTTTCAAAACCTTGGACTGTAATCCATTCGGTCCCAGTGATTTGAATGGATCTAAAGTTGATGGGTGTTCTCTTACCATTTTCTTGCTCATTTTTACTTGCATTCCTAATCTGCATTTTACAGTGTTTTTTGATAGGTTGGATTGTTTTTTTTTCTGTTTGTGTAAAGACAGATGTAAATAATAATAATAATAATAATAATAATAATAATAATAATAATAAAGCAGTTCTGCTTTCCCCCTGCTGCTCATCACCTTCTTGCCATAGGCAATAACATCTGAGAACGATCTAAAAATCAAAGTAAACCCACTTTCTATCTAGCAGAATAAAAACAAAACAATGCATTAAAATATAAATGATTGGGAATTTGTTACTGTTACCTTGTCATTGCTTTCTATTACCTATAGTACCTAAAGCAAATAATCAAGGCTTACTACAGTTATTTATTAAACAGTATGTTCTGGAGGGGGTCTTCTTCGAAAGAATAATGGGAGACACATCCTTGCTGACAAAGAGCTGCACTCATATTTCAGAGAGGAGGGGGAAATGCCTGCATATAAGTAACAATATAATGAATATAGTAATAGAAGGACAGGAAGTAATCTCCTGCTGGAGCAGGGTTGGACTAGATGACCTCCAGGTCCCTTCTAGCCCTGGATTGTCCTGTGAAGCTGCATCTAGTGCCAGGGAGCTGTAAATCCAGCAATGCACATAACGCCTCGCTTCCCCGGCCAAGCCTTCCAAGGTGATTATGCTGTTTAATTCCATGACCCTCGCCTCCACCCGTGCCCACCCGAGAGACCCCCCCCCCGTGGACTCCCGATCCCCAACCAAGAAGGGACGAGACCCAAAGAGAGAGAGAGGAAAGGTGTTGAACGAAGGCCTGGGAGGACCCGAGAAGCCTCCTAAGGCCACCCAAACCAGATTCTGCTTCTTCTGCGACCGGCCCGCCCTGCAGCACCACTGAGCAGCACCAGGTCACCGGGCTGGACAAGGCGTTTGAGGAGACGCAGAGGGAGCTGAAGGAGCAGCTGCAGACCCTCTAGCACAGCGATCGTGGGCACATCGGCGAGGTCTCTGAGCGGCTGCATCAGCTGCTCCGTGAATGCCAGAAGGTCATGCTGGAGGAGCTGGAGGCCGACACGGCCCGGACGCTGACTGACATTGAACAGAAGATCCAGCGCTACAGCCTGCAGCTGCGTAAAGTGCAGGAAGGTAGCCAGATCCTACAGAAAAAAACTGGCGGAAACCGACAAGCACAACTTCCTGGCGGGCATCGCCTCTCTCTCAGAGAGGGTGAAGGGGAAGATCCACAAAATGAGTCTCGCCTATAAGGATTTCCCCACATTGAAATACATGGGGCCTCTGCAGTACACCATCTGGAAATCCCTCTCCCTGGACATCCAGCCAGTGCCTGCCACGCTGACCCTGGACCCGGCCACCGCTCACCAGCTCTCCCCCCCTCTTTCCCTTCCGGGACATTTATTTTTACCGTTTCTAATTATTTTAATTGCCTGTCTATTCAGGAACGGCATTTTAGCTGGTTTGCTGGGTGTATGAGTGTATGAATGTGAGAGAAAATGTGCCCACTTTTAATTTATTGTATTGTATTTTAGTAATTAGTGTGGGGTGTGTCTGAAGAGAGTGTTGATCGGTAAGTATGGTAGGACCGGAGATGCGACCTGGAGTCCCCTCCACTGAGTGCAGAAGCAGAAGTGGATGGGGGCCAAGACTCACCTCCCGTCCTGGTGTGAATGGAATACATGACCTGCCAGGAAGAAGGGGGGCCATGGGAGAGGTCTACCAGGATAGGGGGACGTTGGAGCATTTTGGTCACGACTGGGAGGGGCAGATATGGCGGGAGCTGTAGGGCTAGCCATTACCAGGGAAGAAGGACTCGCTACATTACAGCAATTGCTTGTTCCGGCCCCTCAGGCTCAACTCAAGGTTCTGGTGTCAGAGGAGTACAGGGCCCTAGTCTCAGGTTGTTGTTGCTAAATGCCAGTTCGGTTGTGAACAAAGCCCCCCTCGTCCGGGATCTAATATTGGAAGAGGAGGCACACCTGGCATGTATAACCGAAACCTGGCTGGGCCAAGAGGGGGGTGTCCCCCTCTCAGAAATGTGCCCAGATGGGTTTCAGGTGCTCCACCAACCACGACACCAGGAAGGGGTGGGGGAGTAGCAGTTATCATCCGAATGTCGTTAGTTCCTCACAGGATCCCTGTCCCAGAGATTGTGGGGTGTGAGTCTCTCGAAGTTGAACCTTAGGGTTCAATTAGGCTTGCTGTTGACGTATCTGCCTCCCAGCTGCATCACGACAGCCCTGCCTGTGCTACTAGAGGCAGTGGCCAGGTTGGCGGTGGAGTTCCCCAGACTTATAGTATTGGGCGACTTTAATCTGCCATCTCTCGGTGAACACTCAGATGGGGCACAGGAGTTCATGGCTTCCATGACAACCATGGACTTGACCCAGGTAGTTCAGGGTCTGACTCATAGGGCGGGACACACACTTGACCTTGTATTTCTCTCGGGGCAGTGGATCTTGATTTAAGGGGAATAGAGACCTTGCCCTTGTCATGGTCAGATCACTCCTTGCTGAGGCTTGACTTTATGACACTACTCCCCCATTGCAGGGAAGCGGAGCTGATTAAATGGTTCCGCCCCAGGCGCCTGATGGACCTGGAGGGATTTCAGAGGGAGCTTGGAGAGATACCTGACTCCCTTGTCCGCAATCCGGCCGAGTCTTTGGTTGCTGCCTGGAATAGTGCGGCGGCTGGAGCATTGGATCGGATTGCGCCTTTGAGGCCTCTCCGCCGCAGCGGATCCAGGAGGGCACCTTGGTTTACCGAGGAACTCCGGGAGATGAAGCACCAAAAGAGATGCCTAGAGCGACATTGGAGGGCTAGTAACTCTGAGTCTGATCGATCACTATTAAGAGCCTTTATTAGGACTTATCTAGTGGCGATACGGGCAGCAAAAAGTATGCATTTTTCCGCTCTTATTGCGTCCACGGAATCTCACCCAGCCGCCCTGTTCAGGGTGACCTGCTCCCTCCTGAAAGGTGAGGAGGCGGGGAAACCCTTGCAGGGACGAGCTGAGGAGTTTGTTCAGTTTCTGTCGGATAAATTCACTCAGATTCGGACAGACCTGGACTCCGCTTGGGCAGTATCAGCCGAGATGCTGAGGGCTAGTCTTAATCAGATTTTTTGGGATGAGTTTGAATTTGTCACTCCTGAGGAAGTGGACAAGGCCATGGGAGCGATGAGTGCCTCCACCTGTTTACTGGACCCGTGCCTCTCCTGGCTGGTTTCGACCAGCAGAGAGGTGACACGAGGCTGGCACCAGGCGATTATCAATGCATCTTTGCAGGAGGGGTTTTTCTCACAACCATTAAAGGAAGCAGTGGTAAGACCCCCTCCTCAAGAAGCCTTCCCTGGACCCAGCTGTTTTGAAAAACTATCATCCCGTCTCCAACCTTCCTTTTTTAGGGAAGGTCGTTGAGAAGGTGGTGGCACTTCAACTCCGACGGACCTTGAATGAAACGGATTATCTAGACTCCTTTCAGTCTGGTTTCAGGCCTGGGTACAGCACGGAAACCGCTTTGGTTGCCCTGACCGATGATCTCTGGCAGGCCAGGGATAGAGGATATTCCTCTATCCTGGTGCTTCTTGACCTCTCAGCGGCTTTCGATACCATCGACCATGGTATCCTGCGATGCCTGGGGGAGGTGGGAGTGAGAGGCACCATTTTACGGTGGTTCTCCTCTTACCTCTCTGGCAGGTCGCAGTCGGTGTTGGTTGGGGGGCAAAGGTCGACCCCTAGGCCCCTCGAATGTGGTGTGCCTCAGGGTTCGGTCTTGTCCCCCCTCCTATTTAACATCTACATGAAGCCGCTGGGTGAGATCATGCGACAGCATGGGGTAAAGTATCATCAATATGCCGATGATACTCAATTATATCTTTCTGCCCCTTGCCAGCTCAGTGAAGCGGTGGACGTGATGTGCCGATGCCTGGAGGCTGTTAGGGTCTGGATGGGGGCGAACAAACTTGTGCTCAATCCCGATAAGACTGAGTGGCATTGGATGTTGCCCCCGAAGGACTGTTTGGACAGTCCCTCCTTAACCCTGGGGGGAGCAAATTTACGCCCCTCAGAGAGGGTTCGCAATTTGGGAGTCCTCCTGGATTCGCAGCTGAATTTTTAACATCATCTGTCGGCTGTGACCAGGGGGGCCTTTGCCCAAGTTCATCTAGTGCACCAATTGTGGCCCTATTTGGACCGGGATGCGCTTCTAATGGTAACTCATGCCGTTGTCACCTCGAGGCTGGATTATTGTAACACGCTCTACATGGGGCTACCCTTGAAAAGCGTTCGAAGACTGCAGTTAGTTCAGAATGCAGCCGCGCGGGCAATATTGGGTGTGCCGAGGTACACCCACGTTACACCTATTCTCCTGAGCTGCACTGGCTACCTATTGGTCTCCGGACTCAATTCAAGGTATTGGTTATTACCTTTAAAGCCCTATATGGCTTAGGGCCAGGATACCTTCGAGACCGCCTACTGACACATACCTCCCAGCAGCCAGTAAGATCCCATAGATTGGGCCTCCTTCAGATGCCGTCGGCCAAACAATGTCGGCTGGCGGGCCCTTGGAGGAGAGCCTTCTCAGTGGCTGCTCCGACTCTTTGGAACCAGCTCCCCCCGGAAATCTGGACCATACCCACTCTAATGGCCTTCAGGAAAGCCGTAAAAACTTGGCTGTTCTGGCATGCCTGGGGCTGTTGACCTCACTGTTGAGGTCCGGCCACGACTAGAATGAATGTATAGGGGTGTCTGTTGTTTTAAATTGTTTTGTCATTATGTGTTTTTTATATTTCTTGTAAACCGCCCAGAGTCCTTTGGGATTGGGCAGCATATAAAAACTCCAAATAAATAAATAATAAATAAAATAAATAAATAACCTGTTTTCTACAGAAAACAATGGATTTAGAATAAACATTTGCATCTTGAGATTCAGGGGTTGCTATGGAAATGTTCTGGTAAAACTTAACATGGACTGCTCTGAGCTTCAATCACCTTTATGTCTCAATTTGTCTGTTAAACAATCCCATTCATCTGAAGACTGATTCTCTCCACAGTCCACACAAAGATTCTACATTCGATTAAGAGCTCCTGTAGACCCATGTTCTTATAGCATAATTTAGGCTGGTCACTCAGGTGAATTACATCCATTTTAGTTGTAGTACAAAATAAAATTGCATAGTTTATTTTCTTTTTTCCTTGTAGTCTATGGCCACTAAGAGTCCTACAGACATGGTGAAGTTTTGTTTTCACAGAAACATTTGTGCCACTCAACCTCCCACTGGTTGAACTCAAAGGTGCTCATGAATTTTAAAGTTAACAACCAGACTTAATCATTCCATTCAGGTATTAACCAGGATCACTATAGTGAATTGAAAGAAAATTAATCCTAATAAGTTCAGACACTAAAGGACTTAAAGGACAATCTTTGTTTGATCAGTCAGTCAACAGCTGACCTGTCAATCTAAATAGGCAGAAATATCTGAAGCCTGCAAAAATAAAATTATACTCATTGACTGGCAAGATTCCCTCTAAGGTAGATCTCTATGTATTCTCCTTTGTTCTTCTTGGAGTTTTTTTTCCCAGGGCTGGCTAAAAAACCAGGTAAGATAAAAAGCTTCCACAAACAAAAATATCGTTTTGAGATTAGGATATTGTAGAACAATCTGCTCTTAGGGGGAGTCTGGAACCCCTGCAGAGTGTGTTCTCACAGATGGCTTTTATGGTGTAATAGTGGTTGGAGGGAATCAAATACCTCCCTTGGACCAACAGGTCTGTTGAGTGGCAACTGGCTCATCAATATCAACTGAAAGTGGAGACCACATTCTTCAGAAGAACAGCATATGGTGTGGTGGCAGCCACTTGAACAGCATGTGCACAGCGGTGTAGAAAGCAAAGGGAAAACTACTAAACTATATATTTGCCAGAAAAATCATGTTAATGTTGGCAAAACCTAACAATGGTCCTGAGTACGGGCATCCCTTAAATGGGACAGGGGTGCTAAGAATCTCCCGGTCCACTAGAAGCATGATAAACCCAAATCTATGAATTGGAACATGGAATCTGAGAAGCCTATATGATTCTGGGAAAACATACAACACTATCAAAGAAATGTGCAAATACAATATCTCTATATTGGGAGTGAGAGAAATGCACGGCCTGAAAATAGAATGTGTAGAATAGTAGATTATGCTATCTATTACTCTGGTAAAAATAGTAAAAATCATTGAAAACAATCTTGTAATTAAATGCATCCTTTATTCCTGTATCTAATAGTGATGATGATCCAAATAAATAGTATTCCAGCAAATATGAATGTTATACAAGTTTACGCTCCCATGGCTAAGAGTGAGGATGAGGATTTAGAGAAGTTCTGTGAAGATATAAACAGTGTACTGGAAACCCTAAAAAGTAATAATATCACAATACTTTGGGGGACTTCAATGCAAAAGTGGGAAAAGAAAGTGATGTTTCTGTAATTGGAAACTTTGACTTAGGAACCAGAAATGGTAGAGTGACAGGTTTGTAGACTTCTGCCAGGAACATAGGCAATGTGTGATGAATGCTTTTTTCAAGTTACCAAAAAGATGCCTCTACACTTGGGAGATCACTGAAATAATATAGTAAGGAACCAAATTGACTATTTTACAATAAACGAAAGATTTAAAAACTCAGTAAAATCAGTAAAAACATACTCAGGCACAAATGTACCATCCAATCATAATCTACTACTTGTCGAAGTCCAGTTGAAACTTAGAAGGATGAACAACCTGAATCCTCCTAAACCAAGAATTGATAGTGGCTTCATCTTTAAACATGTAGATAAGATAAAAGAACTAGAAATTCGTTTAAGAGAAACCAACAGCCTAAATAATGAAGATGTATAAGTGAAATGGAATAAATTTAAAAATGCAATAGTAGAGGTAACAAACTCCAAACAGAAGGAGGGGGGACCACAAGAAACAACAGTGGATGACGGATGAAATTCTTCATCTCAAAGATGAAAGAAGCTCTTATAAAAATAAAAACAAAGAAAAATACAATGAATTGCAGAAAACAGAAGAAAAATTCGACTGGCAAAAGAAAAATGGTTTGCAAAGAGATGCAAAGAAATAGAAAAAACAAAGCGTGTTCATGATAATTTCAATTTACACAAAAAAGGGAAAGAAGCAGCAGACTTCTACAAAAAGAAAACCAACAGCTTAGTTAATAAGGAGGGGGATGAAAAACTAAAAAGGTAGAAGGAATATATTGAAGAACTTTTTGACACTAAGGATAATATTGATATGGGAAGTATAACAACTGAACCAACCATCTCTATGGAGGAGTTTGAACATGCAATAAAAATAGCAAAAACAAATTTCTGGAAGACAATAGGAATACATTTTTACTACGACTCTTCAATCAAATATATGAAACAGGAAAAGATACCAAATGATTGGCTAAAGTGACAATCCCCCAAAATATAAATGCATATAATGAGTCTTGCCCTGAAAATATTCCTGAGAATAATTCACACATACAACAAAATGGAGGAGCATCTAAGTAACATGGTTTCAGAAACAATCTTGGTACACAAGATGCCCTATTTAGAATTCAGGTTCTTGTACAGCATTGTAGAGATGTCAATCACAGTGTTTACATGTGCTTCATTGATTTTGAAAAAGTATTTGATAAAATAAGGCACAACAAACTATTACAAGTCCTGAAATAAGGGACTAGATGCAAAGATATACAAATCATAAAAAATCTATATTGGCATCAGATAGCAAATGTGCGATTAGGCCAAAAATATTCAGATGATGCAGAAGTATGAAGAGAGGTCAGACAGATCTGTATTCTGTCTCCACTGTTGTTTAATATCTACTCTGAGTCAATTTTCAATGAAGCACTGGAAAACATAGATACTGGCCTCAAAGTAAACGGTGTTCAGGTCAACAATTTAAGATATGCTGATAATACAGTTCTGCTCACCAGTAAGCATGAAGATCTTCAGCTCCTCATCAACAGAGTCACAGAAATATCTGAAAAATATGACATGAAGCTTAACACCTCAAAAACCAAGGTCATGGTCATCATCAAACAACCCATTAATTTACCACCGATAAATTCAGAAGGAATACCACTAGAAAAAGTTGAAAGGATCACATACCTTGGTTCTAATTTACATGAAAGCTGGGACATGACCACTGAAGTAAAGACAAGGATAGAGAAAGATCGAACAGCATTCTTCAAAATAATAGAGGTCTTCTGCAGTCACATAAGCCTAAGACTGAAAATGAGTCTTGTCAGATGTTATATCTTTTCTGTCCTGTTCTACGGAGTAGAGAGTTGGTCTCTGACAGCCACTTGAAGAGACTAGAAGTGTTTGAAATGTGGATTGACAGATGGCTGTTACGTATAAGCTGGGTTGACAAAATCAGAAATGAGGAAGTGATAAGCTGCCTGGGAAAGCTAAGGGAGATAATCAAAACCATTAAAAAGCAAAAGTTAGAATATTTTGGACGTGTGATGCGACCTGGAAAAATATGCCATACTTAACTTAATCTTCCAGGGAAAGATTGAAGGCAAACGAGGTCCAGGCAGAAGAAGAACATCATGGCTTCAAAATCTAAGGGACTGGTTTGGACAAAACTCAGCAGCACTTTTTTGTGCAGCTATCGATAAAAATAGGATCGCCAACATGATCACCAACGTCTGATGACAGATATGGCACAAGAAGAAGAAAAAGAAGAGCAACCTGACGCATAGTGGAAAGTAGGATGTACGTTAGAATACTGATTTTATTTTATTTTATGGACTATACAATGAAGAATTGTGAGTTCATTTTGTGTGCATTTGTGTCTTTGTATTGTAAATTTAATCTTGTCAGAAATATTCTCTTTTCCCTTTTGTTTTCTTTCAATTTACTTCCTATTATTTAACTTGGTACTTGAATTTTTAATTAATCAGTGATTTTTATTCTGGAAAGCGCTTTAGTCTGACCATATATAATGTCAGTTAGCTATGGAAGTAATGAAGGAGGGAGACTACCAGTTGTTTCTTCTTGAGTAAATTTGGGTTAAGTTAGATTTCATTGGGATAAAATGGCTGCTAGCCACATCATAATATCTGGTCTTCAAAAATTATGGAGGGTTGAGGATTTAGACTGTAGACCTTTCCTTCCTCCTGTTCCACATTACATTCCTCTTAATTTTCTCTCTTTGTATAAACAGTTTACACTGAACTCATGCCTACATTCCTGAGTGCAGCTTCTGAAGAAATCACCTGGCTGCTAAATCTTCATGTTAGCCTACCTCCATCGCTTTCAATAGGAACTTGTATGCAGAAGGAATGATAATAAGTGCAGGGATTTTGTATTTTATAAGTTGTCATAAGTCAGATGCTGGAATACTGAATGTCATTTTTGTGGTTTCTTCTGTATACTACTTTTGACTTTGCAGAAATATTGATTAGATCAGCTGTTCCTTGCCTGCTCTTAATGTTCTGAGGCCAGCAGGAATGAAGACAATTGCTTAGCTGGCTTCAAAATGCTTTTCATTACAGAAGGGAAAGTGTGCACGTGGAAATGTCTTTTGTTTTATGTATTATTGAAATGGCCTTATCTTGACCAAAATAATATACACTTGAGAAAAGCAGTTTGCATATATGATTTATTTGATCAAGGGTCAAATAAATGTTGCATAAAGAGCTCTCTGATAAACTGAAAGACAAAAAGAATAAGTATAAAAAATGGAAAGAGACACATACTGTATATCAAAAGCAGAATAGTAGCATATAGCCAGAATCTGCAATGATGAAGTCAGGAAAGCTAAGGCTCAGAACTAAGACTTGCAACAACTGTCAAAAATAAATTTAAAAAAGTTTCTTTAAACATGTAAAAAACAAGAAAAAGGTCAAGGAAACAAATGGCCAACTAGTGGGAGAAAATGGCAAGGAAACGATAGATAGCAGGCAGAGAAGCAGAGTTGCTTAATTCATTCTTTATTTCTGTCTTCACACAAAAGGAGTGTTAGTAGATAACCACTTGCATATGAGCCAGCAGTGTGTCACAGCCACCCAAAAAGCCAATGCAATCAGTGCATCAATAGAGGCAGAGGATCAAGATCATGTGAATGTAACACTTGGAATATTGCATCCAGTTTTGGTTGCCAAATATAAAAAACATTTGAGACTTTCTAAAGTGCAGAGAAAAGAAAAACAATTATGATTAGGGGGCTGTAAGCTAAAACATGAAAAACAGTTGCAGGAATTGGATGTCTAGTCCAGAGGTAGGTTGCTAATTTTTTTACTACCGGTTTAGGCGTGCTCGCGCACCACACTTCTGCACAAGCATCCGGGCAGATGGGCGGAGCTTCCCGCCCCCGCTACTACCAGTCGGCTGATCCAGGCCAAACCAGCAGCAACCCACCTCTGGTCTAGTCCAGTGAAAATAAGAACTAGGATTCATATGATAGCAGTGTTCCAATATTTGAGGGGCTGTTACAAAGAAGAGGAATCAATCTGTTTTCCAAAGCACCAGAAAGCGAGACAAAAAGCAATGAATGGAAACTAATCAAGGAGAGAACCAACCTAGAACTAAGGAGACAGTTAGAACAATTAATCAGTGGAACAGCTTGCATTCAGAAGTTGTGGGTGTTCCATTGCTGTAGCTTTTTAAAAAGAGATTGGTCAGCCATTTGTCTAGAATAATATAGTCTTCTGCTTGTACAGGAGGTTGGACTAGAAGAGCTCCATGGTCCCTTCCAACTCTTATTATTCTATTATTAAAACCAACCTTTACAAAATGGAGCTTTGAAAGACAAAAGATGTAGCAAAATGTGTTTCGTTTGTAAAGTTATTACTTGACTACTTGATTTGATTACTAACATTAAGTAGCATTCAGTATAAAATGTATTCCAAGCACTTCTTTAAGCATTCTGACTAGATTTGTTATGTAAGTGCTGTGTTGTGTATGTGTATGTATAAATTTATTCATTGATTGGAACCAAATCAAGCCAGTTGCCAAAAGTTGAAAGATTAGAGTAAATTGAGAAATTCACTTGAATGTTCACAGTTCATCTATTGCTATAAGATTTAGCTTAGTGATAAAATAATTTTTAAGGAGAAAGCTATTGCTCTGTATTCCTACCTTTCTAGTGTAATATAAAACATATATATATTAGTAATAACCTTCATTATATAGAAATTATGTTCCTCAGAGCACAGGAAAATATGTATGGAAAACAATACAGGTTAAAACTTGTTTACAACAGGCCCTCTTTCTCTGCTCCCTCCTCTGTTTTCCCTGAGTAATTTCATTTGTGACGGAAAAATATCTCACTGGTTGCATACTTTACTTTTGCTTCCTTGTCCTGGTGCTTCAGATATTTAAATGTCAGCTTTTTGATGTGCCCTTTTCAGAAATCTGCTAGAGCCTGAATTGTATTTAATGGGCAGAAAGCATTTTCAGTTCAAATATTTAAGCAATTATGGTGAAGAAAGGAACTTTTAGAGCCAGTTCAATTCTTCCCATAAAAGAAACTTTTGAGTAGCAGATATGGGTCTACCCGAAGAAGATGCCAATTCTCCCCCAGCAGGAAATCTTGGTAAGAACACCTTGTGCCGAGCTTACAAATTACTTTTTCCCCTTCAGATAGCAATATATACTAAATTTCATCTATCAGATTTTAGTAATAAGAGAGACATATATTTGTAGATATTTTGCATCACCTTTAATAAAATTCCACAATTTATTTCAATCTTTTTGAAGGTTCTATCAACAGCTGTTGATAATTCATCAAATGTTTACATACATACATACATACATACATACATACATACATACATACATACACATTAAGGTGACCAGGCGGGACAATCACGCTTTATAACAATTTATCCCGTGTCCCGGGCCATTTTTTTTTTTTATTAAATGTTTTATTCATTTTCATTTTCAATTTTGTACATTCACTTATATACTGGATATTTGCAATAATAATAATATAATAGTAAGAAAAGAAAAACCCCAACCTAAACACAACTCATAAACCCAACCTATCGCTTTCATACACCCCTTCTTCTCCCCCTCCAACTTTCCTTTCTCCCTCCAACGATCACCCCTCCTACTTCCCTTTCCCCTCCTATCTTCCTTTCTCGCCTTCCTCACCCTCCTTCCCCTCTCATCCTCCTTACATTCCCCTCTTCCTCCCTCCTTACTTCTCCCTCTTCCTTTCCTCTACTTCTCACTATGGTGCATTTCTCTATTCCTTAATCTATTCAGTTACGCTAAAAAGAAAAAGGAAAGGAAAAAAGCAAAAAGAAAAAAAAAGAGAAAAAGAAAAAGAAAATATAAGGATCAACAGTATACAAGTGTATTCTTCTTATTCTATATATTGAAACTATATCTCCACCCGCCCACCCACCCCCAATGAACCCCCCTCCCTAACCCCCTCCGACTTCCCAGGTCCCACACCCGGCACAGTTCAGTACCATTCACCTTCAAAATATCTTATTAACAATAATAATGAAAATAAAATAAAAAGAACACTCCGAAAAAGAAAAAGAAAAAAAAACCGAAAAAGTAAATAAAAAAAAAAATTTAAAAATCTTTTGCATTATGCTCAGCCTCCCATCATTCTTAAAATTTAAACAGTGTGAATCATTCCATTTATATTTTGTCCTCGTCCCTTACTTCTTTGATATTTACCCCCATCTTCCTGTAGACTCTCCAGATAGCCTTTCTTAACCTTATATTCAAATATTAGTTTATACAAAAATCAATTTATCTTCAAATACAGAGCAGTCTAATCATACTTTCGCTACTCATCTTCCTACCCTTCGTTTCACGTCTCCATTCCTCCCAAGCCCAAATTGCATAAGATTAGGATCTCGCTCTTCACTTTAAAATCCTGAGCTTTTTATGTTATACTTCAAGCATGTAAATCCATAAAATGTGTGCCCAAAATCCATACCAGTTCATTCAATCCCAAGATCCCTTCATCAATATCCCGCTCCACCTTCCTTTCTGCC
The DNA here is from genome assembly GCF_009769535.1 of Thamnophis elegans. Taxonomy (NCBI): domain Eukaryota; kingdom Metazoa; phylum Chordata; class Lepidosauria; order Squamata; family Natricidae; genus Thamnophis; species Thamnophis elegans. The sequence goes on from NC_045550.1 coordinate 19,173,862, forward strand.
CCACTCCTCCCAACTCCATTCATCCCAAACCGCAATTCAAATAAATCTTAGTCCCCGCTTTCCTCACAGAAAACACTTCATGCGCAGTTTGGATTGAGATTCAAATAAGTCTTGTAAAAGTCCCGTATAATATCTGTCTAGAATAAGCAATGCTTCTTTCCATTCCTCATCAGTACACAGCTTTACCATTTCATACCAAACAGAAATCCTAAAGTTTTAATCAGTCCAAAAGCTTAGAAAGTATTTTAAAGACATCGCTGGATCTATATTCTTTACTCTTCTGCCCTTTCGGAAAGAGAAGGCTACCCTCTCCCTTATAACCACGTGTCCCGCTGCTTTGAAAATATGACTGAATCCTCAGTTTCCGCTCTTCTGCCTCTCCAGTAGGGGGAGAACAACTCCCTCCTTCTTGTAACCAAGTGACTTGCTGCTTGTCTTTCCTTCACCTTGTCCTTCCGCGTTTCCGAGTGAGTCAAGAAGCCCCGCCTTCAGAGTTTTATAATAAAAGTCCCGAGCTTCCGAAACAGAATTAATACGAAATCTTTGATTTTCAAATGTAACTGTGATTCCAACTGGAGCTTCCCATTTATACTGTATTTGACGATTTCTAAGTTCTTGGGTTAAAAAAGTATAGCCTCTCCTTGCTTGCAGCATCTGGAGCGGGATTTCTTTAAAGACAAACAAATCATGGCCATCGATTCGGAGCCTGTTATTGTAAAACTTTTGAGTGATCGCATTTCTGGATTCTCTTGTGAAAAAGTATATAATTATGTCTCTTGGAAGCTGTCGTTGCTCTGCTACACGCGAATTCTGGCGATAGATTTTTCGAATATTCCAATCAAAATTGAGTCCCGGACCTCCCACCGCTTGGCTGAAAGCTTCTACAAACGTCTGTTTCAAGTTCTCTCCTTTCTTTTCGGGCAGTCCTCTGACTCTTATTGCAGACGCCTTTCTGTTATAATTTATCATTGTAAATTGTGTTTGAGTATCTCTAATCTCTTGTTGTAATGCTTGGATATTAGAAGTCAAATTAAAATTAGCCCCCTCCAAAGTTTCCAGTTTAGTCTCCATTTCTTCGATATAATCTGTCAAAGTAGACGTAACTTCAAACATATCCGCCTTTATTTGGGCAATTTTAGTCTGTATTTTATCGCATAAATCCAGCACAAATTCTTTAATTTCTTGTTTAAAGTCATTAATTATTTGAAAGAAAAGCTCCTGTGTCAAGGAATCTCCAGTAGGTGGTGTAGGAGACAAAGGCAGCGATTTACTAACAAGTTCTTTAAGCACATGCGGGGGGGATTTTTTTGCCTGCTTAGACCTGGGAGGCATTATAGATAAAAGCTGAGAATAAACAGATAAACAGTGTCTTCAGCTGGTCAGTTCTCAATAAATTATTTGTAGATTTTGCTTGTTAATGAGTAGCAGTCTCCGGGGAGATAAAGCCGGTTAATTACGTCATCAATCACCAACACAGTAAAAACGCCATTTTGTATCCCAATTGCACAGAGAAGTTTCAAAGGAAAAACAAGGCTGGTGTTTAGATAGTTATAAAAAAAAAACATCACAGGAGTGAGACCCGCTCGTGTTAGCTTAAGTTGCTTTAAACAATTTATCATTGTCCTGAGTGGGGGGGTCGCCTGTCTAGGGCTGCAAAAAGGCAGCTGCGAGGAACTGGCTGGAGATAAGAGCTCAGTTACGCTGGATCTCTTCTCCGTTCGCAGCCCCAAAAAAAAAGAAAGGGGGCTGTGAACTACGAATAAATCCTAGCACCTGAGCTTCTGCCTGCCCCTTTCTGCCAGAAAGGGGTGATATCTATTGATCTTAATTAGATATACAGACCAGAACTCTGAGAGGGGCTCCGTTGAGCTCCTTCGGCGACAGGCTCCTCCCACAGGAAGCCCTCCTCCCACAGGGCCATTTTTAAAAAGTCCCGATTTTCTGATTTCATGTTGAAAGCCCAGTGGATTTGCTTAAGAAATCCTAACCGGGGCAAGACAAAAGACACCCTGTCTAATCCCTCTCTCTGTCTCAGTACTTTTATTGAAGATATTAAAACGTTAAAGCAACAAAACGGACCCCCCCATGCCCCTTTTACCTCATTTTATAAGAAAAAATGACCAAGTACCATAGAGCTGCAGGAAACACTTGGCTAGAGAGATTGCGAGTGTTACTTCCTGGATTTTCTGGAGGGGAGGGGCACAGAGGTTGGAGGTCTGCTCCAAAATGGTGGCAAAGTTTCTTTGCAAAATATTTCCCTGACTAATTTCACCATTTCAATTTGCTCAGTTCTTTGTATTAACATCTACATCATTGACCACAACGTTGGAAAAACTTGAAAAGCTGATAGGTAATCCGTTACAACTACCTGCACGAAATTAGCAACCAAGTTTCATTCTAGGTAAGGTGAGACGAGCAATGGGAGATGGAAATAATTTTTCATCTTGCACTCTGTAAAGCTGGCCTGTTTTTAAATAAGGAAAGGAAAGAGAACCAGGTCGTCCTCAGTAGAGGAAAATGTGCAAATGCAACAAAGGTTAGATTGGAGGGAGGGAGGGGCAGTAGGAAAGACAGGATGGAGAGGAGAAAGGAGAGGAACAGGGAAAAGGGAAAGGTAGAAGAAGGGAGGGAAGGTTAAAAAGGAGGAAAAGAAAGGAGAGAAGGGAAGGGAGAGGTGGAAAGAAGGAAGGAGAGAAGAAAGAGAAGAAAGTGGGATAGGAAGGAGGGAGGGAAGAAGGTAGGGAAGCAAGGTGGGAAAGAAGGAGGGAAGGAAGGAGTGAAGGAGAGTAGATAGGAAGGAGGGAAGAAAGGGAGGGAAGGTATGAGAGAAGGAGGGGGGATGAAGAGAGGAAAGGGAGAGGAAGGAGAGGAAGGAAAGGAGGAAAGGAAAAGAAAGGTGGGAAGGAGGGAGGGAAGGAGAGAAGGAGGGAGGGAAGGAAGGGGAGTGGGAAAGAAGAAACAAGGGAAGGAGAGAGGGAGGGAGGGAAGAAGATACCTAACCTTTGATGCCCATAAGGATTTTGATATTACGGGAATGTCTTGAAATGCAAACAAATGTAAAGCAAAACAGTGGATGTTGTATTGTTTTTTACCAGCTATTGGTTGTTGTATTTTTCTTTTACTAATAAAAATTAAAAAAAAAAAAGATTCTATCCAAAATAAATTGAAGTGAAACCATGTTTAAAAATTCTATGCACAATACTTTGAAATATATTGTGCATAGAAAGAATAGTTTGAAATGTTTTACTTCAATTTATTCTGTGTGGATTCTTTTTTTAAATTGTCTTAGGCTATTTAAAAAAAGATTCTATCCAAAATACAAAATACCAGCTGCAGTTATTCACTTAAGAACTGTGGCAAGAAAGGTGGTATAATGGGCTTAGTGACCAAGGTTACAATGGCATTGAAAAAAGTGACTGATTACCATTTTTCACACTTAGCGACCATTTTCACACTTAGCAACTGTTGCAGCATCCTCATGGTCACGTGATCAAAATTTTGATGTTTGGCAACAGATTCGTATTTATGATGGTTTCAGTGTTCTGGGGTCATATAATCACCTTTTGACAAAGTCAAATGGGGAAACCAGATTCACTTATGTTACTAACTTTTCAGCTACAGTTATTCACTTAAGAACTGTGGCCAGAAAGGTGGTATAGTGACCAAAGTTACAATGGCATTGAAAAAAGTGACTGATGACCATTTTTCACACTTAGTGACCATTTTCACACTTAGAGACCATTGCAGCATCCTCATGGTCACGTGATCAAAATTTTGATGTTTGGCAACAATTACAATTTATATTTGTAAATTGTAGTTATGTTGAAATAAAAAAAAATATTACAATACTATTTTTGCGTTGTATGAAAATTTTTGTGGCTCCGTATAAAATTTTTAATCAACACCCCCCCCCCCGGTCAAAGGTGTCCCTCTTTACCAATCTGAAAATCTGGTCACCTTAACATGCACGCGCACACACACACACACACACACACAAACACACACACAGACTGGAAGATAAAAATGCATGTATCTTCTACTCTCATGGCTTTTCAAATTAAATTTGCATATACATAAACCAACAAAAGTAATTTTGTACATTTTGATACTATTTCAATGCCAAAATTATTTTTTGGTTTTAATCTTTGCACCAGATTTTAATGTGCCAATTTTAAGCACTAAAATGACCTTTCAAAGGCATGCATAAATATCAACTTCCTGTTGATGCCAGATAAAGTGTTTTCTTTAGAGAGAGAGCTTTCATTATTTCTTTCTGCATAAGAAGTTTGCATAAAATAGCGATACAGTTCTTTGCATATTTAACCTAGAATAAAATTGAGAATTGCTTCCAGTTAAACACACAGATAACTGTGCTATTTGTAAAGGACGAATAGAATGATCATATTCAAATATTTATAACGATATTACAGCATAAAAATGTCTCTATCTCTGTCATAGAGTACATGTGCATGCAGGCCCATATGCACACTGCCTTATATGAAATTTCTCAGTAAGAGATGGACTTTTAAAATTTATTTGTATTTATTTAAATGCATTGGCTCCACAACTCTAATGGATCCTGGATATATTTGTGTGTGTGTGTGTGTTTGTGTGTGTGTATGTGTGTGTATTTGTAGAATATAACAAATGAAAGATACCTTGAATCAGATTTCAATGTTGCTTTTTTGATCACCTTTCTTACCTCACTTTCATTTTCCAGGCTGTACTCCTTCCTTTATTTCAGTTATGTTTTAGCTGAACATAATGATGCTCTGTCATCAAGTTTTGTTTAATAGCTAGCAAGTTTCAGTAGGACCTCATTAAGTACAGTTTGAGTTGATTAAACTTCCTTCAGGTTTAAGAATAACAATAATAGCAATAGCAATAGCAGTTGGACTTATATACCGCTTCATAGGGCTTTCAGCCCTCTCTAAGCGGTTTACAGAGTCAGCATATTGCCCCCACAGTCTGGGTCCTCATTTCACCCACCTCGGAAGGATGGAAGGCTGAGTCAACCTTGAGCCGGTGAGATTAGAACCGCTGAACTGCAGATAACAGTCAGCTGAAGTGGCCTGCAGTACTGCACCCTAACCACTGCACCACCTCGGCTCCTAATAATAGTTAATCCTCTTGTTGTTTATATATTTCTAGCTTTATTTATGGGGGTCTTTTCACTAAGGCCTTTGTGTTAAGAGTCTCACTGTTCCAAGAAGTAGGAAAGTTTCATTTGTCCAGGCTGTATTCAATTTATTTTTGATTCCATTTTATTTTAATTATTTTATCTTAATTTATTCCCATGTTTTGTTAACAGAAGTCTGGCCACCGACCAAAATTAACTTCTTTAAATGAAATTTAAAAGGAAAGTCCCTATACTGAAATGCTTTCTCTTCACTGTACTGTGTACTGTCATAAAGAATGCTTTCTCTTCACTGTACTGTGTTCTCTGCCTTTAAATATTTTAGTCTTTCTTTAGCTTTAGGGATTTCACTAGATCCTGGAAACAAAGTTTTCTACTTCCAAACTGAAGACATTTGTAACTTTGCTAGTAGGATTCACTGGGCTAGGGATTTTCTGTCTTTCACTGTGAGTTGTATTATGTTGGGGTGTGGGGGGGATGCACGAAAGGAGACTCAGCCAATCTCATTGTACACATGTTGTACTCTGATAATAAAGGTTTGAATTCTGAATTCTGAAAGCAGCCTATCCATCCAGGACAATTAATAGACAAGAAGGGTGAGCATTCATTCAATTGTCTCTAATTTTGCAGCATTTTCATTAATCTCTGGTTTCCTTCCTGCTCTCCTATTTAGGGTGACATTCAAAGATCAATAATCCGCGTGGATTTTGGAGATGGTAGTGCTGTGTCATATGCCAATCTGAGCTCAACAGAAGAAGGAATCAGGCACATCTATCAAAATGTTGGCATCTTCCGTGTAACTGCACAGATCAGAAACAGCCTGGGGACTGACACTGCAGTCTTGTATTTGCATGTAAATTGTATGTAATTACTGTTGGTATAACAATACCTTAAGGATAAATTGATGTCAATTTAGATGTTCTGCTTTTGATAAATATTGTTGATGGTACAGGTGTTAGGTTTTATTTGATGCAAACATATTTTAGAGATGAATCGAGAATTAGAAAAGTGGGTGGAAAGGGAAAAGAACCAGAAAACAAATAGGAATTGCTTTAGGCTATGATTTATGATGGTCTGATTTAGTGATTCATGTAACTTCAGAAGTATAATTTTTCATGAATTTGTATCATGTTGAAGCCTTGTTTCATAACCCAGGGCCAGTGTAAAAGAATAGAAAGTAATTTGGCTAATGCCTTAAGTTCAAAAAGATCTTACGTTTAAACTTAGGCTTGGATTTTTAAAAACTTTGTTTTAGTTTTATCATACTTTTCTTTCTATAACTTCATTTAACTTATTGTTTTTATTTCTATTAAAATTGAATTGTTTTAAACCTGGAAGAGATCTAGACCATCTGGTTACTTGAAAGGCTCTGCCAGCCTTTCAAGCCTGGAGTACTAGGACATTTGTCCAAGACATTTGTCCAAGACCATTCTGGCTAGATATTTTACCATGATACCTGATGAATTCACCACTCTTAGGAATATGATTATTGTTTCCCTGGGAATGTTGCTTGCTACTGGGATTTGGATATAAAATGTGTAGATCCCGTACCCCTTTATGGGACTGAATAATTTGTTTTACTTTTGTTTCCAATATTGCTTCAAAAGAAAGAGAAAATGAAATTTATGGGTATTGATGAATTTATAAAATATGCAACTGTTTATAATGTACAAAGCAGTTTAATTAAATAGAACAAAATAAGATGCCATATAATTGCTTTAAATTTAAACATAAAAGATCAAATAGCAAGTTTTTCAGAGTTAATTTTTGAGATTTATTTGTTTAATTATTATGTGCCATCAAGTTGTTTTCAACTCCTAGCAACTGCATAGATTTTTTTCCATCACGATGATCTATCCTTAACCTGGTCTTCCAGTGGTATATACATTACTACTGTAATTGAGTTCATCCACCTTTATTTCACTTTTCTCAGTCTTTTCCAGAGATCTAAGTCTTTGTAATTTGTCTAAAGCCAGATAATTTCAAGTTAGAACTCTGAACTGATTTGGTTGATGATCCATTTATTTGTTTGTTTTTGTTGTCTATGATATTATTCTTGCTTGTATTGTTAAACACTAAAGTTCAAAAGTGTCAATACCCCTGTTTTTTGCTTCTTCAAAATCTGACTTGAACTTTGGAAAAATATGATAGAAAAGTCTCAGAAAGACGTTGGTGAAATTTTAGAAAAGTTAATTATGTAACTTCAAAATTGAACTTCTTAAAATTTCATTTCCACTTTATGCATATAAGCTAGTTGCTTACACCCCAAAATTAATCATAAGTGGAGAGATAGGATAATATCCCAAATAACCTAACCACAGTAACACACAGCCAAGCAATCTGCTGCTGTTTGCTAAGAAAGATTTTGCCATCGTGTCACACTTTATATGCAAGTTAACAAGGCTACTTGATGGAAAACCTTTTTGTTTATGCAGGCCATGACCTGAAGCAGAAATGTCATTGTCTGTGTCATTCCAATCTGGTAACGGATTGCAGCCATGTAATTGCTCTGTGTGTTTCAACATCATATAATTTATTACATTCCTTGTCAGATCTTAAACTGCATAGGATGTGATGTTCTCTTCAATGTTTCAAGGATTAAATTTATAAACAGTGTGTGTAGCGGTAGAACTCCTTAGAAGTTTTTATTCTGGCATAGGAAAGTGAGTTTATTCTGTATTTTACACAGAGAACTAATTCTATATTTGTGTGATACCATGATGTATCATCATGCAGTGAAACCAAACTAAAACTAAATTTAAAATTACTACAGTCTAATAGGTTATTGATGATCTAATGTCCAGGATCTCATGCAATCTCAGATAAGGACTGAAATTTCATGTGAGGGTATAGAACCCTGTGAGATTTCAATATTCTTGCCTTGTATCTTAGGAGATCTCATTTAACAATACCAAGGTGTTTTTTTCCAGTTTGGGCCATTTAAATGATTTCATATGTGTTATTCATCTTGAATTAATTCGCTATAGAATGAACACCTAAAAGGCTGGTCAGCACAGTAGATAGATTTGTCTTGATTTCCCATTCTCCTTCTTGGGCCAAAGTCATTCTGGCATATCCATGCCTAAAAAAGTACTAGAACCTGGGTTTCCTCACTAGACTACAATCTTTTCTACTGGAAATTTTAGACATATGATAGGTACGTAGGTAGGTAGGTAGGTAGGTAGGCAGGCAGGCAGGCAGGCAGGCAGGCAGGCAGGCAGGCAGGCAGGCAGGCAGGAAGGAAGGAAGGCAGGCAGGCAGGCAGGCAGATAGATAAATCAGTTTTGATACTGTTGCATATTCTCCAAGTTTTGCTTCCCCTCTGGTACCATGGGCAACATTCTCTTTCGTTATTTGTTTAATGTTATATATTTATTTCCAATACTTATGAGGTGTCTTTTTTTACATAACCACTGCATGTAATACAAAGTTGCTTCTTTATACTGACATTTACCCCTTTTTTGTTACTTGCTTTATCTATTTAATTATAAATGGATCTATTACATAAATTAAGGATTTTATACCAATTTTCCTCATAAGCATTGTTAATAATTTTGTTTCATTTATTATTTTCTACATAATTCCTCTCATAATTTTATACTTATTGTGCTTTTAAAGATTTTTTTATCTACTTTATCATATAATTTTTACTTGTTCTTTCTCCATGTCATATTTTAGTGACAGATTAAATGCTTAATCTAGTTCTTTAACACTTACATCCTACTGACTCCTCATGAGTGTTGTTTGTTTTTAAGGACAGAAAGAAAATTCCAGTGATGGAGAATACAAATCTATCACACTACTAATCTTTGCTTTAAAGTTATTAGAACAGTGAAACATCCATTTTAGAAAGCAACTAATGAAAGGTTAATGAGATATGAAATAGAATAACAACTTCAAAAGAATTATTGTGGTATGCAATGCCATTCAACTGTGGGAAATCTATAATGAATGAGCATAATTTACAGGGATACTTCAACTAATCACACCAATGTTTCCTCTAGTGACAGATGAAGTATTTTCATATCACCTAATATTTAATTTTTTAGGGAAATACACCTTTCTTCTACATAGCACAGTTCTCATACTTTTCAATTGAATTTCTACAACAATAGTTTTTAAATTATTTGATTCAATTACTTTTTCCAAGTCTTGAATAATATAATATCCCCCACCCCTTCCCCAATAAAGCCCCTAGACTCTGTTACACAACAGAGTGTGTACACAAAGTGCATTTTAGAAAGCAACCTGTAAATTGTATCTTTGCCTCAGAAATAACCAGTTCCAAATAGCTCCATTCCTATTGGTATCTGCACAATCCCTTAATAACCACCAGTTTAGAACATAGAGTCACCAGCATATAGGCTTCATGGAACTAATTAATACTTCTGAATGCAACCCTTTTTAATTTAAACAGCACAAATAATTTTCAAACTTTTGTTAGATACTTAAACATTGCTAACTATTCATGTAAATAGTAGTACAACACCATCTGCTGTTCCAAAACTGCATTTTTAAATCTGTCTTTTTATCTTGTAATAGTTAATCAGAACTACCTGCTTCGGTGAATTTTCCCCCCAAACCAATATCAGAAACAGCAGATCCTTTAATGAAGAATGAATATATACATACATACATACATACATACATACATACATACATTCATTTTGAATCAGCACTTGTATGTACAGTCTATATCGCTTTTCATAAGTTATCACACCAGAGAAATATAGATGTTACAGTACATATGTCATGTCCTAATACATGAGATTTTACATGACTTCCCATCCACCTTGGGCGAAAGGAGGAGAAATTTATCTATTTTTATATATGAAGATCCTATGTAATGTTTTTATGCACGTTGACAGCTAAGAAACAGAACACTTTCATTCAGTGACATCATTCTTATGTATATATACACATTATTCTATGGAATTCCAGCTCTTTCCTGGAAATTGATTTCAAACTTTGGAAGTTTGCATATAGGGTATACACTGAGTGTTTTTTCCAGTGAGACTGGGGTATCAGGGCCACCTGATCTACCCAAATATGGGACGGAACATACTGCTTCCACTTTCAGATAAAGTCTCCCTTTATTTCTTTGTTGGTAAATATAAAATTCAACACAAGTTATACACTGCTTTATTTGAATGTGAGCAAAATGATGCATTAATAATTATCACGAAACATATTAAGTCATACTATTTTTATCAATAGCATATACATAATCCAGCAATATTACTCTGAAGTAGTACTTGGTAGCAAGGATTTTCAGAATTTGTTTACAGGTCTTTGAAACAACTCTTTGATTACTTTAACTTATTATTCAAATTCCTTCTACAATGGGAACATGTAACATCTATATTTCAAATAGAAAATATTCCCTTTTTTCTGAAATGATATAGCTATTCTTCTGGGAATCATAAGTTAGGATTCTTGTAGAATTTAGACAATGTCTATCTCCTTTTATGTTTCCCCTTCTCTTCCCTTCCACCTCTGCGTGAATGAACAACCTGTAGTGAGACTGCTCTTATCTTCTGCAGATTGCAATAATGCTGAAATGTCAGCATTTCAGTTTGTAAATGAAGCAGCCTACAGTCCTACTGAAATTGCAGAACATAAAATTTAAAATCTGGCAATGTTTTTATGAAAACGTTTTTTCTTATTTCTTCCTCATTTCTAGGTCCTTTAGAGCATGTCCATTTGTCGCTTCCATTTGTAACAACAAAGAACAAAGAAGTTAATGCCACAGCAATATTATGGCCCAGTCAAGTTGGAACCTTAACATATATTTGGTGGTTTGGAAACAATACTGAGGTCTGTATTTTATACAGTAAAGTCAATGGCTAATTAATGTTATGGCCACATTATGAATGGGGGAGAATTGACTAAAGAAACAGATTACAGGGCCCTGAAAATCACAGATAGCAATTCTCAGCACTTTTATGATACAAATCAGCTTTTTTTTAATTAACTCGCTTAATACAAAAAAAATGTTTTTCCCCATTATGCAAAATGTAGCTTAAAATAATGTAGTTGTTCAGCTTCAAGCACATTTATACATATGTCTGTTATTTAGAGTTTGAAAGTATACCATTTTCTACTCTTTTTATACTCAGGGTTGTCTTTATAACCCAGAAAGGGGTAGACTTTTGATTGAATGTCCATAGTTACCATCTTTACTTAAAAACAAAAACAAAAAAAAACCTTCCAAGCCTGGAATTATAGATTCCCCAAATCAACTTCTGTTATATTAAACCATTATTTATGAACCATGGCAATTTCCCCAGTGTGTAGACTTCAAATTCCAGAACTCTACAGCCAACATGACCGTTAACAAGAATTCTCAGAGTTGAATACATACACCTGGAAGTATCAAGACTGGGAAACACTGCATTAAAGTGCTACATTTGCATTATTAATCACCCATAGGCATAGCCTATGGACAATATTTAATTTGCTACCTATCACTGATTTCTTCTTTCTAATGAATTTGGGTTGTGAGCTGCTGTACTGTGACATTTAAAAATCATTAGAGAGTGGACTTTAACCACAAGTTATATTAAGGATGTTCCATTGAGAACACATGAATGGTCGGAAGTGCTTTGCCTCTTGTAAAATATCCTTTCTGAATGGTCATTAAATGATTAGTCATAAGTCAAAAACTACATGTACAATGGGTGACCAATTTCTTCCACAATACTTACATGGAACAATGCTGTACTTTTTCTATAGTGGTTCATATGTTCTATCGTTATTTTAGAAAACAACGTGATTGCCTTCAGTGGTAATTTATTCACACACTTGATAACATTATGAGATCATAGATATGGTACAAGTTGTTACTGATTTATTTACAAATATGACAACAAAGTTCTTAGTACCAAGAATTCTGTGAAAAGAATCCTTCATTTATTGTTATTGTTATGTGGTTCTTTAGTTCTTCATCCCCCCCACTACTTTTCTATTTCTCCTTTTGGTAGCCTGACCTTTTCCCTGTTTAATCTTTATGATCCTTTCTTTTTCTTTGAAAACCCGCAGACAGATAATTTTCAAGCTTGTGCAAAGAATATTGCTATGTAACAATTAAATATATGATACCACTCTAATGAAAGGAAACTTCACTGCTTAACACCACTGTTCAACACTGTTTAACCCAAACTGAAAAGTTAGAAGGGTCTTCCTTTAATGAGTCAATTTTTCAGTGGCCTTATTAATAATTTTACAAAAAAAAAAAAAAAAATAGAATGGAAGTTCTAATGTGCACCTTCCGTATTAACAAGTTTCTTATTTTGAATTGGTCGGATGCACAAAAGGAATACATGAGTTTAACTTTTTACTTCATATTTTGTTTACTTTGGGTTCATTAAAACATACAAATTGTATGGGAATGTTCAATTCTCCTGTGTGCTGCTTGGGGAATCCAATCATGGGTTAACTTTGTCCATTAGCCTAGAGACTGAGTATGTAAATTTTGACCACACCTCCTCTGACTGGACCAAGTCAGTTTTTTTACTCAGTCCAGCCTAACGAGACGCATCTCAATTTTCTCTTGGCTAATAGACAAAATTATCACCTTTTTCTTGGATTCTGCAGTCAATAATGAGGTTTTTCAACTGATTTATTGTGATCAGAGGTGGAGGCGGCAGTTCGCTGCCAGCCCAAACCTTCAATTGCCTTCAATTTCCTGCCTGGGAGCGGGGGCTGCGAGACCTTCTGGCTCGGCAAGCCGACTCGCAGTGGTAGCGTTCGCACACGCGGATTGAAGACTGTCCTTATTTACTGTTCTGGGCCGATGCATTGCCCGGCACCGTTATCATGTCGGGAGCGACCCGCCTGTGCGGCACGGCCATTCCCAGACCTGCTGTCCCTTGCCGCAGGGAGTTTTTCCCCTTGGGCGACGCTGCAGCCAAGAAGGGCTTGCGAACTTACTGGCTTTTGGCGCCTGTTTGCTGCGTTGGCGGTTTGAAATTCACACCTTCTGCAGCGGCCGCCATGTTGGTCTGAGGCTCTGCGCATGCGTAGGAACGGAGAGGCGTGGCGTTCACATTCGTGCCCAGGCGTCAGCGTCATTCCGACGGTCCTCCCTTTTCCCTCACTTGTGGCTGCTGACTCAGTGAGGAGGTCGCCTCAGCGTAGCTTCTGCCTTCATGTGGCGCCTTGTGCAGTGGAGTGAATCGCTTCTCATTGCTATCTGGACTTGAGCCTTTTCAATTCTATTGTGGCCATGGCAGATAAGTCTGTTTCAAAGGGTAATATTGAGCCCATTTGTGAGCCCCGTTCCCCTGGCGAGGGAGGGACTAGCCCAAGGCCTGGCAGGGCCGCTACTAGGGCTTCCAGCCATAGGCCCCAGGCCTCTTCTGCCGTTCGGGACAAGTCGCATAAACGCAAGGACAAGGCTAAGGCAACATCCAAAACTTCGGGGGTGCCTAGCTGCTCACCACCGGTGCTGGTTCCACAGCGTGCTTCTCTGGTGCGCATCTCTGAGCAGGGTTGGTCCCCTGATATCCACCTGCCCCAGGCACCACTTCCTGGGAAAGGGGTTTGGAGCCCCAATCCCCCCCAGTCACTTCAGAAGTTAGTGTGGCTTCGATTCAATCACCCCCACATGCAGGGCCTTCGGCTACCTTCACCCCTACAGCTGCAGGCCTCAGGCCTTTGGAAGGCAGGATTTGGACCTTCCCCCTGATCTTTATCAATTATTATCTGCAGCTATTTCTAGAGGTGTAGATGCGGAGTTGCTTCGTAGGACCCAGGTGCCTAGGGCCTCTGTGGCCCAGTCTGGGCCTGATCCCCAAACTGTGCAAGGGGATTCGTCTATTCTGCAAACAGACCCTCCTTCTCTGATTCACTCAACCTATAGTGTGGAGTCGGCCTTAGTGGAGGAGGGTGAGGTTATAGACAGGGAGTTCTCCGATGATGAGGGGTTGCCTCTGGACCAGCCTACTGCCCCTGGCCTATTCCGGCATTCTCTATTTAAGTCCTTGCTTTACAAGGCTAAAACCACTACCCACATGGGGGAGGCTGCTTCTAAGGAGAGCACAGCAGTGGGGTTGGATGCAACTGAGCGCCTCTTTGCTGAACAGGTAGCTTTGCAGGATGTTATTCCTTCACCCAAGCTTTTTCTGGATCTGATTCAAAAGCAGTGGGATCAACCGACCGTGGTTACCCCACCCAACGCTGGGGATAGGAAATTGTACACTTCTACTCCTGAGTTGGAAGGCCTCCTTCAGTTCCCCACCATAGATACCCCTATTGCGGCCCTCGCCTCTCCGGCATTGATCCCATCAGTAATTTCAGAGGGTTTGAAGGCGGAGGACCGTAAGGCCGAGACAGTCATTCGTAAGACCCATCAGGCTGCGGCCTGGGCTCTGCGCTCAGCTACTGCTGCGTCCTTCTTTAATAGGACTTCTTTAGTGTGGCTTAAGCAATTGCAGGGTAGGCTTGCCCCAGAGGAAATGCGCCTTCATCAATATTACTAAATTGATGGCAGCCTTGGAATTTTCTGCGGATGCCACTCTTAGTGCTGCCTAATTCGCCTCATGGGCTGTAGTCTCTAACGTGGCTTCCCGGCGTTTGCTGTGGCTTCGCCACTGGCAAGTGGATGTCAAATCCAAGTGGCGCCTTGCGTCCACACCCTTTAAAGGTGGGGCTCTGTTCGGGTCTGTTCTAGACCCCATCCTCATTGAGACTAGAGACAAGCGTAAGGTCCTCCCTTCCACTGCGGGCCGTGCCAATAGGAGGCAACAGCCTTATAATAGGCGACAGCCCTTTCGGGCTGGGGACTCCGGATTCACCCCTGCTCCCTATGTTCCACACTACAACAGGGGTTTCTCCCGGGCCCAGGATCGCGGTCAGGATCACACGGGGGCTAGAGATAGGGGTCGGCAGCAGAACCAGACACAGCCTCAGGCTAGGAGGCCATTTTGTGGAGGTGGAAACTGGTCCTTTCGGAGGTACCGGTGACTCACGAGGGGAGGAAGCCATTGGAGGGCGTCTCCTGGCCTTCACTCATCAGTGGGCGGAGACCACGTCTGACACCTGGGCCCTTCAGGTCGTGAGGCTGGGCCTCACTCTAGAATTTCTCGTCATTCCCCCAAGGCGATTCATCAAGTGTCCCGTACCCAGGTGTCCAACAAAGCGGCGCCTCATGGATGCCGAAATTCAGCACCTTCTCACCATCAGGGCTGTAGAGCCGGTACCAAGGGGTCAGGAAGGGCTAGGATCTTGTTCCTTGTGCCCAAGAACTCAGGGGGATGGTGGGCCATCCTAGATTTGAAAAAGCTCAATCGGTACAAGTACCAAAAATTCAAAATGCAATCTCTCAAAAGTATATTGGCCTCCATCCGCCAAGGCGACATGATGACATTAGTCGATATCAAAGAGGCGTACCTCCATGTGCCCATCCATCTGGCACATTGGAAGTTCCTACGCTTCCAGTTCAATGGCCGTCACTTTCAATACTGGGCCTTACCTTTTGGCCTGTCGTCGGCCCCGCACACGTTCACCAAACTCCTGGCAGTCATGGCGGCTTCGCTTCGCTCGGTCCCAATACGAGTGAATTGTTATTTGGATGACATCTTGGTGCTGTCTCCGTCTCAGCACCAGGCCCTACACGATCTGCAGGTCACGATGGACTCGCTGCACAGTCACGGTTTTGTCCTCAACCTCCCCAAGAGCCACTTGCAGCCAACCACATCGCTGCTCCACTTGGGGACCATCATCAATTCAGTGACGTGCGAAGTCTCCCTGTCTCCAGAGAGATGACAGAGCATCCAGCGCCTGGCAAATCAAGTACTATCCCAGAGCTTCTTGCCATTGGCCATGCTGTCCAAACTGTTGGGGAAGATGATATCTTGTATCAACATGGTTCCCTGGGCCAGATTCCATGACGCCCACTTCAATGGTTCCTGCTTCCCTTCCAGAGGGCGCACACCAGCCACTCCCAGACCAAGGTTCGACTCCCACACAAGCCACTCAGATCCCTTCATTGGTGGATGTCCTCCAAGCTCCTCCAAGGGTGCCCCTTCAGGGAACTGGACCGCATCCAAATTATGACTGATGCCAGCCTGTTTGGATGGGGGGCCCATGCCCTGGACCTGGTGGCTCAGGGACGCTGGTCGAGTCAGGAGCTGTCAAACAGCACAAATTGGCTGGAGCTCTGCGCCATCCCCCTAGCCCTCCTGGAGTTTCGGGACATTGTATCACACAACCATGTGTTGGTCTTAACCAACAACGTTGCCTCCAAGGCCCATGTCAACCACCAGGGGGGCACCCACTCCAAGGCCCTGATGTTGGAGGCGGAGAAGTTACATCGCTGGGCGGAGACCTCCTTATTGTCGATCCAAGCGGAGCACATCTCGGGTGTGGCCAATACACAGGCGGACTGGCTGAGCAGAGCCACCGTGGACCAACCGTAGTGGCAACTCCACCCCGACATCTTCCGGGAACTCTCTCGCCGGTTCGGCCTCCCCGAGGTGGATCTGTTTGCGCAGCCACACAACACGCAGCTCCCGTGCTTTTACACCAGGTACCAGGCTCCCGGGGCGAAGAGGGTGGATGCTCTACACAGTCCATGGCCGGCCGGCCTCCTCTACGCCTTTCCCCCTCTCCCGATCCTTCCGTCGGTCATCTAGAAGATCTTGACGGAACAGGCGGAAGTGCTGCTAGTGGCTCCAATGTGGTCCAGACAACCCTGGTACGCAGACCTCGTGCACCTGTCGGTATCCCGCCTGTGGAGGATTCCGGACGACCAGATCCAGCTCAACCAGGGGGCTCTCATCCACCCGAACTCCCAGCTCCTGCAGTTAGCCATGTGGCACGTGAGCGGGCTATTCTGACCGCCCTCCACTACTCGAGTAAAGTTATTGACACTATCCAGGTGGGCCGACGACCATCTACTACTCGTATTTTCGAGGCCACCTGGCAGGCATTCTGTAGGTGGTGCCGTCGCACCGGGACCAATCCCATCAAGGCTTCAGTACCTCAAGTTTTAGACTTTTTGCAATCGGGACTTGATAAGGGACTGGCGCCCAACACGCTTCGCCGACAGGCCACGGCATTGTCCACGGTGATTGGGGGTGGTCAGGGCCGCTCCTTGTCCCAGCACTCACGGGTCAAGTCCTTCCTGAAAGGTGCAGCTAATCTACGGCCTCCGACTGTGCACCGTTACTCTACCTGGGATTTAACCTTGGTGCTCAGGGCACTCACATCTGCCCCGTTCGAGCCCATCCACTCCATCAGCATTTGGTTGCTGACTCTTAAGACGGTGTTCCTGGTGGCCATTACATCGGCCAGGAGGGTGTCGGAGTTGGCAGCCCTCTCTGTTCATGGGGATCTCTGCATTTTCCATCCTAACAGAGTGGTGCTTCGTTTGGACCCGGCCTTCCTTCCGAAGGTCAATACGGTGTTCCACAGGGCTCAGGAACTCATCCGCCCAGACTTTTGCCCGCAGCCTTCCCATCCTCAGGAATGCCAGTGGCATCATTTGGATGTTCGTAGGACTCTCCGACGTTATGTGAAGCGTACGGCGTCGTTCAGAAGATCGGAGGCACTGTTTGTTTCCTTCCAGCCGTCGTCCATGGGACAGAAGGTGTCCTCACATACTATCGGCCGTTGGTTGAAGGCGTGCATCGCGCTGACATACGACAGCCATTCCCGACCGGTTCCCAGATGTATTACTCCTCATTCTATCAGGAGTGCAGCTACCACAGCGGCCTGGGCTATGCAAGCTTCGGTGGAAGAGATTTGCAGGGCGGCTACGTGGTCATCGCCTTCGCCATTTATTAGACACTACAAAGTTGATGTGTATGCCTCGGCTGAGGCCTCCTTTGGGCGGAGAGTGTTGCAAAGGGTTCTCTCTTCTGCAGAGGATCCTGACCAGCCTAGCTCCCGTCCTGGGACTTAATTGCTTTGGCATGTCCCATGATTGGACTCCCCAAGCAGCACACAGGAGAACGACCGTTGACTTACCTGAATGGTCCTTCTATGTGTGCTGCGAGGGGAATCCAAACCCGCCCGCAGTTTCGGCTGGCCAGGGCTTCCTCTTGACTCTGACTCTATGACTAATTTGCCTTTCTTCCCTGACTGGACTTTTCTGGACGTGACTTGCATACCTGCTCTGACTACGGCCATGAGTGACATTGACATACATCTTTCGACGGCTGACTTTGTGCAAAACTGACTTGGTCCAGTCAGAGGAGGCGTGGTCAAAATTTACATACTCAGTCTCTAGGCTAATGGACAAAGTTAACCCATGATTGGATTCCCCTCACAGCACACATAGAAGGTAAGTCAACGGTTGATTCACATGCTATTATACATTAAAAATTGGAAGAATTAAAAAGGGGAAAATATCAGTCTTACCAAATCTATCCATGCGTACGTGTACCTTTCAAAATTTGTTCATTATATAAAGCCCTAATTTGATTTGTTTTTATTATCCTGATTTATTCTGGTTAGTAAACCCAAATGTGTGGCTTGGTTTTTATACAACCCAAGGCAAGCATTTGTTTATTATCACTACCCTTTTAGTATTTTATGAGCTTATTCATTGTTTTCTGCATATGTTGGTACTTTTATGAGGCTTTTCTAGATGATAGGTTTTATAGTTTATAGAACCTTTCATGATTTATGCTTTTTCATACAATTGAAAAATGTAAGAAAAATAAATCAGTGGCAATATCTTCCTAATGATTCTTTGGACATTTTCAATCCCAGTTTGTTTTTAGCAACATGTTTGTCTTGGCTTTTAATGAATACATTAATTAATTATCATGTTTCCTTTTTATGTATTTGCAGCCATTAATTACTCTAGAAGGGAGTATCACATTTACCTTCTCTACAGAAGGTATGAACATAATCACAGTACAAGTTTCTGCAGGAAACACTATTCTGCAAGACACCAAAATGATTGCAGTATATGGTGAGCCCTATTTTTGTTCAGTCTTGTTTATTTATTCCTTAGGTTTCCGTGGCCATTTCCCCTTTGCTGTGTTCTTGGCTTGGAAAAAAGAACATAAGGACAAAACTATACAAGGAAACTATATGAGAATCATATCAATCAAGAGCTTTGAAATTGAACTCATATATATTATCTTTTATAAGTTCAAGGATCTACTTATCCTTCACAAAATGCATTCTTTGTATTTCATAATAGATTTACACCCAGAGAAATTCTTATTTTTCAGCAACCCAGCACCTGATCATATATTGAAACAGAAATAAAGACATGATTTTGACTGAGACCTGCACTTTGAATTTTTATAAATTACCTTCAGTCAGCATTTTTGTTGACACGGTGAAATCACCAGGAAAAAGTTTAAGGGACAAAGAAACAAATCAAGATTCGTACATCAGACCTTATTTTGACCAAAAACTGTGAGGAGAATCAGAATTTTTGTGCAGTTTCCAAAAATGATCAGGAGACCTCATATGGCTTGTGGATCACAGTAGCTCTCTTTTTAATAGCTCATTCTATGTTCTGTTAGAGCTTCTTTAGTGCTGCAGTAAACTTGATAGTTCTCTTATATGAGGAACCTAAATATTTTTTGCCACAGGAAAGAGAATTGGTACAAGACTAATTTTGCTCTCTGAGAAAAATTCAGTGCAGAAAAGCTGCACTAAGTATTTCTTTGTAACACAAAGCTTTATTCTGTCATATCACAGACACACCAGGCAATTTAGTCAACAAAATATATAACCAAAACCAAAGAATCCCTGATAAAATCTCGTTCTTAATTAACTTGAAAAAATATAACCCCAATTAATAGCAACAGGACTTAGACTTATATACCATTTCACAGTGTTTTACAGCCCTCTCTAAGCAGTTTACAGAGTCAGCGTATTGCCCCCAACAATTTGGGTCCTCATTTTACCAACCTCAGAGGGATGAAAGGCTGAGTCAACCTTGAGCCTCTCAGAATCAAACTCCTGGAGTGAGCAATGAGTTACCCTGATGGCTCTGGTTAGTTAAAATTTACTCAAAATAAAAATGGCATTCCTCACTTAAAGATAGAGATAGAATTAGGGAGAGAGAGAGAGATAGCATTAGATTAAGTAACTGGGTGATCTAATACAGGTGTGTCAAATCCCTGTCGTCACATCATCACGTGATGTATCATGACATTTGCCCCCTTTGCTAAAATGGGGGTGGGGGTGATCAGTGCATGATGTATCTGGCCTGCGGGCCATGAGTTTGACACCCCTTATCTAATAGAACCAGGAATACTCTTGATATAAATTATCCCCTAGAAGAACAGATTCTGTCCTGACAGAATATCCAGGTCTCAATATGATTGTAAGAGATTCAAATTAACTCTTTCCTCTATATGCTAAAGCTAAAGGTCCTCTACTGTCTCCAAACACTTTCCTCAAATGGAAATTTGGGAGGCTGAGCTATATTTCTTTAAAATAGCTAGGATGAAAGATGGTCTCTGCAGAAGCATTAATAGCATAGCTTAGTTCAAAGTAGGTATGTAATTCCTTCCACTAACCTGGAGAATAATTCCCCCCCTCCACTCCCTTCACTGAATTTATCCCTCAACAGATTTGAGAATCTGTAAGTATAAGACAGTAGAAAAATACACATACTTTCATCACCACCACATACTTTTGAATATGGGTATGTTCAATCACAACTATTGTGTTATTCAGTTCAAGAGAATCTTTAGTAGGAATGTTAGCTTACTGGCACATCCCTGAATCTCTTGCTACAAACAGAAGTAAGATCAGCCAGATAAAGGGTTGACCTCAACACATTCATTCATTTTTGTTACCGTATATTCATCTATCTGTGTATAATTTCAAGTGCTGAGCACATTATATCTCTTAAATCCCCACTCAGTTTCCTCATTCTTTACAGCACTGCTTTAAAGTAATTGCCATGCTGCTTGTCTTATTTTGAGGGATGTTTTCAAGTGTTTCATTTGAATCCTTTCAAAATGCAAACAACCTAATTGCTTTACAAGCTGTCTGTATTTGGAGGAATACTGAAGAAAACACACAAATATACCAAACTACCATATGTGTTTGAAGACATGTAAATGAAGATTTTGTCTAGATTCTTTTTTTTAAACCTCCCTCATAACTTGGTTCATAGAGCACTAATGCTTAATCAGCTGATTACCAATAAGGCTTCAGATTTATCTTCATTTAGAAATTGTTTTGGGTCAGTGCAAAGTTGGAAATGGTTTAATCAGTAGGATTTATACAGAAAGCACTTTAAGTGCATAAGTCATTGGTTATTGGTTATGTCTGCAGACTTTTTAAATGTGTTCGCTTTCTAAAATGGGCACAAAGTACAGTTATAGCATTACAGTTTGTTAAATATAGTGGAAAGATGAACATTTAGGAGCTTTTTCTATAGTGAATTTCTCTTCTTTCTCCTCTCTTTCTTGCTCAGCTGTGATTATGTGGACCATTGCAATATAGATAGTCCTTACAACTTACAACAGTTCACCTAGTGACGGTTCAAAGTTACAACAGCACTGAAAAAAGTGATTTATTACCGTTTTCCACATGACCATTGCAGCATCCCCAAGGTCACTTGAAATTCAGACACAGCAGCTTATATTTTTGATGTTTGCAGTGTCACGGGGTCATGTGATCACCATTGTGACCTTCTGATAGGCAAAGTCAGCGGGAAAGCCAGATTCACTTAACAGTCATGTTACTATTTTAACAACTGCAACGATTCACTTAACAATTGCAGCAAGAAAAGTCATAAAAAATTGGGACAAAATTCACTTAATAACTGTCTCACTTAGCAACTGAAATGTTGATTATGATCGTAAGTCGAGGACTGCCTGTACTTTAAAAAGATACCTTTGATATCTTTCACTATATAATCCTTTAAAATAGGCCAACGTTCTTTCAAATGACCTTTTTTCCATTAGACATTTGTAGTTGAACTCTGAGTGACTAATTCAGAAATAATGACCATATTGCATCCTAGGGACCTTTAGTTGGTGATTTAGGCATAAACTAAACTAGCTATAGTATAGGGCAGTGGTTCTCAACCTTCCCAATGCCGCGACCCTTTAATACAGTTCCTCTTGTTGTGGTGACCCCCAATTATAGAGGAGAAGTGTCTCGGTTCCTAAGACCATCGAAAATATGTGTTTTCCGATAGTCTTAAGCAACCCCTGTGAAAGGGTCATTCGACCCCCAAAGGGATCCCGACCCACAGGTTGAGAACCACTGGTATAGGGCCTCACAATCTGCAGGGTCTCACAAAAGTTTACACTATCAGTTTTTTTTTACTATGACAACAAGTTCATTTTTACTTATGTTAATAAAAAATGACTTGATTACTTATTTTGTCAGCATTTTTTGTCTGTATATTAAAAATATTTTTAAAATTACACTTAAACAGACTATATCATTAACTATGACAGAAATCCAGTGAGGCAAATGATAAATATGTAATCAGTAAATGCATTCATTTGAAGTTAATTTGTATTTTCCACTTTAAATACTTTGCTATTAAATAATTAAAAGGCAAACCATTTTGCCTTTTATGTTTTCAATTTTTTTGTGGTGATCCAAGATTTGGTATGCATATTTGTGATATCTTGTGTAACTTCTTAACAAAGGGCTTAGGGCCTCAAAAAGTCTAATTTCAGCAGTGATAGATATTTGGGGGAATTTATTAAATAGAATTTAAAATATCAATGTGCTCCTCTTTGCCTAAATGTATACTGATTTAATATGAGCACCATTGAATAGCCTGAGATTCTCTGGTTTTTTTCCTTTCCGTTTCACTCTTTCTTTTTCTTCCTTCTAGAGCATTTTCAGTCTTTACGTCTTTCGTTTTCTCCAAATCTGGATGACTACAATCCAGATATTCCTGAATGGAGACGGGACATTGGTCATGTCATCAAGACAGTTCTAGTTGAGGTAAAAAAAAGTTCCCATATTTTATTATCTTTCCCAAATTGCTTTGAAAGGAGCATTTAGAAGAGTCTGGATCCAATTTAAGAAACAAGCATGATTTATAGGAATACTGCTTCCACTTATCAGATTAATATAAACAATTCTCATACATTTAATTTCAGATTTTTTTTAAAAAAAAAATTAAAATTGTGTGTATGTGTGTGTGTATTGTGAAGCCTTACAATAGATGCCTAGGTCTCACATCATTGTAATCGTGTTCTTATGTGGCATGCTAAAAATGGAGTTGTATTTCTTTTTACTAGCTGAACATTTAAAATATATAGTTTGGTGTCTTTATCTTGTATTCCTATCTTTTTGTGCAGTCTAACATTTTGTCCATACGGATCATTGCAGTCTGCCCTGTGCCTGTGTTATATGATCATATAATCATTAATCATCCTTCATCATCCTTTCTCATTGTCATTGTGCAAAATGACACAGATCAAGGGATGATAGGACCATTGTGCTAAATACACTTGTGGAATCAATCCATATATTCTGTATTACTAATTATCTATAAAAGTCTGAAATTTTAACTCTGAATAGTTTTCAAGTGTTGAAGTGTAGAAAAAAAAAATTCTTGTCAGGATGCAAGCAATATGATGGTACAAAATTTGGATGTCATAGTTAAGACATAAAGAATGGCTTAACATGGGCTACCATGTTTGGATTCACCATGATTTTAAGCCTGAGCAAACTGAGCCATGATGGTCCAATGGTTAGAATGCAGTATTGCAGGCTAATTCTGCTGACTGCAGGCTACCAGCAGTTTGGCACTTCAATTCTCACCGGATCAAGGTTGACTCAGTCTTCCATCCTTCCGAGGTCGGTAAAATGAGGACCCAGATTGTTGGGGGCAATAGGCTGACTCTGTAAACTGCTTAGAGAGGATTATAAAGCACAGAGAAATCGTATATAAGTCTAAGCGCTATTGCTAATCTTTATTCATGTCATTCATGTTCATTAATTAATTTTCTTTGCAGATAGTTTTAAACTGTATATTTTTAAGTCCCCAAAACCAGCAATCAAATTTACCACTGTCAATGATTCTCTGCTGTGAAATGCCTATAGGAGGGGGAATATAATGCTTATCAAAAAACTGGAAAATGGATTTTCTTGGTGGAAGATGTAGATGCATAAGAGCCGCGGTGGCTCATTAAATATAGTGTTAAATGTTAAAAAAAATGTTAAATGTTGGAATGATGGGATATAAATTAAAATAAAATAAACTATTTGTATTAATAGTCAGTAAATTTAGAAAAAATATAATACAAGACAAGTTTCAAGTTTATTTTAGCTGCAGAGATAGAAATGTGAATGTCAGTCTAATGTAGTATTACTTTTCTTTTCCCCATATTAGGCAACAATCATTTCCAGTGAACATATTTTGGTAGCAATCTTGCCAGGGTTACCCACCTCAGCTGAACTCTTTATTTTGCCCTATAAGAATACCAATGGAGAAAGTAAAGAAACAGCTGAAGATCTGCAACAGGTATCTGATTCTTGTTGGTTTCTTTTAGCTTACATAATAATGTTGACATGTTAAGAAATTTACATTAAGCATTTCTGGAAAGTAGAGATCACACACATCTCACATTAATATTAATTTATAGCCATTTTATTTACTTGCATTATTCATGAGTCTATAACCTTTCAGTTTTCTCTAAATTGTTCCTGCAGTCACTGAATAAGTACATATTAACAAATTTAAAGCAGACAAAGTAAAGGCTCAGGATTTTATAGTGTTAATAACCCAGGCTCTATCAACAGCAACTGATGTCCTTATCATCTTAAGGATGGATTACAGCAATATTCATTTCTTGGGGTTCCTTGGAAGACCACATGGAACATTCACTGTGTAGAATGAAGCTACTTGTTTGCTGGAAGACGATAGCCACTTTAGAGAGTTACTCCTATGTTTCGGTCACTGCAATTTAAATCAATAGAGTTCAGTTGGTTTTAACCTGTAAATCATGGTTTCGATTCAGGTTTTCTTATGTGGATCTAATCAACCTTAGAATCTTCAGATTAAATAACAACAGTTTATTTCAAAGCATCTATCTTTTTTGTGGGGAGGAGGAGGAAATGAAAAAAAATAGTTGAAATTTTAGGTTTTAATGTAACAATTTCTATTGTAGCACCATTTCTATTTTTATTAGTATCATACATTTTGTAAGAAAAGGATGAATGGAAGTTTTTGACTTCAAAGAGAATTACTACACACAAATAAATACATTTTTGATTGAGGATTTTTGTAACATGACGCGGGATGTAAAAGTAGACTTCACATTTTATGGTAGAAAATCTCCAAAGAAAAAAAGCTGACACATTTTGATTTATATTCTAAAGATTTCTAACCCAGAAAGCTTTTCATGTTTACTGACTCTTTATTACTTTAGAGAAGTGACAATGACGGTCTTCCCAGTTTCTGATATTTTTTATATAGTTTTGGTAGAAAGGGATAATTTCTTCTCTTGTAAGTCTGTAAGTCTGCAAAGCCCTAATATTAAATTTCTCATTAATGCAAATATATTTCATTTGAGTAATGAATCAGTTTATTGCATACATGCTTAATCAGCTGGCCAGTTTTACTTTTAATGACTTTGAACTCTAATAATGATAAATTAATTGTTTAAAATCCTTCTAACTAAGATTATAGTTTTTTGGATGCCAGCTCTAATATTTTTACAATATTTGGGTAATTGTCCTGCAGTCATGCATATCGTACATGCAAAGGCCTAATACCAAGAAGTGGTGGTTCCTTTATAGGCTGGTATTCCTTTATAGAACAGCTATTTGATTTTGGATGTTCTGGGAAAGCCCCACTACGATTCAACTGATTAAAATATTTTTTTCTAAAATTTTGGGCCCTCATAATTTCTGACACACAAATCTTATATTCAGGCCGAATCCAGAGGAGTTCAGTCTGTTCTTTAAATCACTTTAGGTTTTTTAGAACGGGGTTGATATTTCTGCTCAGCATTCAGAACAATACTTATTAACAATATTAGAATATCTCTAGTGATTTTAGTCCTTCTTTATCCCATATCAGATTTTTATGAGACATTAACCATGTGGATAACTTTTACCCTGAAAGGTATAGTATTTAAACATTTTTTAAAAAATAAATATACAATAATAATAATAATAATAATAATAATAATAATATTTAAAAGAAACTCAAGAACATCTATTAATCGAAGTAAAGAACAAAAATCTACTGAAGACCCAACAGACAAAACAAGAATACAGAAAAGATGTGATAAAATCAAGAATGGAGAGTTGGCAGAACAAAGCACTGCATGACCAATTTCTGGAAAAAATAAAAGATAAAGTGGACAGTGAACAAACTTGGTTATGGTTAACAACAGGTACATTAAAGAAAGAAACAGAGTCACTAATCCTGGCTGCGCAAGAACAAGCTATCCGCACAAATGCCATTAAGGCTAAAATCGAAAAATCCTCTGATGATGCCAAATGCAGACTTTGCAAAGAAGCTGATGAAACTGTTGATCACATACTCAGCTGCTGTAAAAAAAATCACGCAGACTGATTATAAATTGCGGCACAATTCAGTAGCGCAAATGATCCATTGGAATTTGTGCAAAAATTATAATATTAAAACAGCAACAAACTGGTGGGAACATCAGCCTGAAAAAGTCACTGAAAATGAGATGGTCAAGATCTTGTGGGATTTTCGCATACAAACAGATAAAATACTGGCGCATAATACACCAGACATCACACTGGTTGAGAAAAATAAGGTCACAATCATAGACATCGCAATACCAGGTGATAGCAGGGTAGCTGAGAAGGAACATGAAAAAATCGCAAAATACCAGGACTTAAAAATTGAAATTCAACGACTATGGCACAAACCAGCAGTGGTAATTCCAGTGGTAATTGGCACACTGGGTGCTATTCCAAAAGCACTGGAATTACATTTAAAACAATTAAAAATTGACAAAATCACCATTGGTCAAATGCAAAAAGCCGCACTGCTTGGATCTGCACGCATATTACGAAAATACGTTACGACATCCTAGGCCCCTGGGTGGGGCCCGACTAGTAACCAATGCCAAATCCGGTGAAACAACTGGCCGCTGTGATACAATTGTATAATAATAATAATAATAATAATAATAATAATAACAACAACAACAACCAGAAAACAACAACAACAACAACAACAACAACAACAACAACAACAACAACCAGAAAAACAGGCCACAGTTGAATTCTGGAAAAAATTGTGGGAAAATGCAAAGGACTACAACAAGGAAGCAAAGTGGATACATGACTTTGAGAAAAGCATTGGCAACAAACAAATGCAAGTATTAGAAATAACAACTGAGATGGTCAAAAATCGAGTTAAAAAGGTAAAGAATTGGACATCACCTGGAAAGGACCAATTATATGGTTTCTGGCTCAAATATCTGACCAGTTTACATGCAATATTGGCCAGGCAACTGAATGAAATTTTACAAAAGGGCCAAATTGATGAATGATTGATAACTGGAAAAACATACTTGATTCAGAAAGATGCAACTAAAGGAACAACACCTGAAAACTACAGACCAATAACATGCTTGCCAACAACCTTCAAATTACTCACAGGCATTATTGCAGATAACATGATGGATTATTTGGAAACAAACAACATCTTGCCAATAGAGCAAAAAGGCAACAAAAGAAGGAGCAGGGGCACAAAAGATCAGCTCCTAATTGATAAAATGATATTAGAAAATTGTAAGAACAGAAAAACGAACTTGAATATGGTCTGGATTGATTACAAAAAGGCATTTGACTCACTGCCACATAGTTGGATCATAAAATGCTTAGAAACAACTGGCATTAGCAAAAATATTACATCCTTTACTGAAAAGGCGATGAAACAATGGAGAACTGAGTTAGCAGTAGGGAATGAGATCTACGGAATGGTTAATATCAAGCGAGGAATTTTCCAGGGTGATTCACATTCACCTCTTCTCTTCATCATCGCAATGATCCCACTATCAGTAATCTTTAAAAAAAATGAAATTAGGCTACCAAACAGCCAAAGAAGCTGAAAAAATTTCGCATTTACTATATATGGATGATTTGAAATTCTATGGAAAGTCAGAAATAGAAATCCAATCATTGACAAACACAGTCCGAGTATTCAGCACCGATATTTCAATGCAGTTTGGCATTGAAAAATGCGCCACTGTAGCCATAAAAAGGGGCAAAATCACTGCATGTGAGGGAATTGAAATGCCCAATGGCCAATTAATTAAATGCAAAGAAAATGAAGCCTACAAATACTTAGGCATTCTGCAGTTGGATAACATCAAGCATGGAGAAGTAAAAACTGTTGTCAGGCAAGAGTACACCAACAGAGTTAAGAAAATTTTGAAATCTAAATTGAATGGTGGAAATACAATCAAGGCCATAAATACCTGGGCAATACCAGTTATAAGATACACAGCTGGTATAGTTAACTGGACACAAGCTGATTTGGACATTTTGGACTGAAAAACCAGGAAACTAATGACAATGCACTACAGTTTACATCCACGTGGTGATACTGATAGACTATATCTGCCCCGAAAATCAGGTAGCAGAGGATTAATACAAGTGAAGCAAACAGTTGAAGAAGAAAAACATGCACTGGCTGATTATTTAAAAGAAAGTCAAGAACATCTATTAATTGAAATAAAGAACAAAAAACTACTGAAGACCCAACAGACAAAACAAGAATACAGAAAAGATGTGATAAAATCAAGAATGGAGAGTTGGCAGAACAAAGCACTGCATGGCCAATTTCTGGAAAAAATAAAAGATAAAGTGGACAGTGAACAAACTTGGTTATGGTTAACAACAGGTACATTAAAGAAAGAAACAGAGTCACTAATCCTGGCTGCGCAAGAACAAGCTATCCGCACAAATGCCATTAAGGCCAAAATTGAAAAATCCTCTGATGATGCCAAATGCAGACTTTGCAAAGAAGCTGATGAAACTGTTGATCACATACTCAGCTGCTGTAAAAAAATCGCACAGACTGATTATAAATTGCGGCACAATTCAGTAGCGCAAATGATCCATTGGAATTTGTGCAAAAATTTTAATATTAAAACTGCAACAAACTGGTGGGAACATCAGCCTGAAAAAGTCACCGAAAATCAGATGGTCAAGATCTTGTGGGATTTCCGTATACAAACGGACAAAATACTGGTGCATAATACACCAGACATCACACTGGTTGAGAAAAACAAGGTTACAATCATAGATATTGCAATACCAGGTGATAGCAGGGTCGCCGAGAAGGAACATGAAAAAATCGCAAGATACCAGGACTTAAAAATCGAAATTCAACGACTATGGCACAAACCAGCAGTGGTAATTCCAGTGGTAATTGGCACACTGGGTGCTATTCCAAAAGCACTGGAATTACATTTAAAACAGTTAAAAATTGACAAAATCACCATCAGTCAAATGCAAAAAGCCGCACTGCTTGGATCTGCACGCATATTACGAAAATACATTACGACGTCCTAGGCCCCTGGGTGGGGCCCGACTAGTAACCAATGCCAAATCCGGCGAAACAACTGGCCGCTGTGATACAATTGTATAATAATAATAATAATAATAATAATAATAATAATAATAATAATAATAATAATAATAATAATAATAATTGATTATAAATTGCGGCACAATTCAGTAGCACAAATGATCCACTGGAATCTGTGCAAAAATTATAATATTAAAACAGCAACAAACTGGTGGGAACATCAGCCTGAAAAAGTCACCGAAAATCAGATGGTCAAGATCTTGTGGGATTTCCGTATACAAACAGACAAAATACTGGCGCATAATACACCAGACATCACACTGGTTGAGAAAAATAAGGTCACAATCATAGACATCGCAATACCAGGTGATAGCAGGGTCGCCGAGAAGGAACATGAAAAAATCGCAAAATACCAGGACTTAAAAATTGAAATTCAACGACTATGGCACAAACCAGCAGTGGTAATTCCAGTGGTAATTGGCACACTGGGTGCTATTCCAAAAGCACTGGAATTACATTTAAAACAGTTAAAAATTGACAAAATCACCATCAGTCAAATACAAAAAGCCGCACTGCTTGGATCTGCACGCATATTACGAAAATACGTTACAACGTCCTAGGCCCCTGGGTGGGGCCCGACTAGTAACCAATGCCAAATCCGGTGAAACAACTGGCCGCTGTGATACAATTGTTTATAATAATAATAATAATAATAATAATAATAGTTGAAAAAGAAAAACATGCACTGGCTGATTATTTAAAAGAAAGTCAAGAACATCTATTAATCGAAGTAAAGAACAAAAATCTACTGAAGGCCGAACAGACGAAACAAGAATACAGAAAAGATGTGATAAAATCAAGAATGGAGAGTTGGCAGAACAAAGCACTGCATGGCCAATTTCTGGAAAAAATAAAAGATAAAGTGGACAGTGAACAAACTTGGTTATGGCTAACAACAGGTACATTAAAGAAAGAAACAGAGTCACTAATCCTGGCTGCGCAAGAACAAGCTATCCGCACAAATGCCATTAAGGCCAAAATCGAAAAATCCTCTGATGATGCCAAATGCAGACTTTGCAAAGAAGCTGATGAAACTGTTGATCACATACTCAGCTGCTGTAAAAAAATCGCGCAGACTGATTATAAATTGCAGCACAATTCAGTAGCACAAATGATCCATTGGAATTTGTGCAAAAATTATAATATTAAAACAGCAACAAACTGGTGGGAACATCAGCCTGAAAAAGTCACCGAAAATCAGATGGTCAAGATCTTGTGGGATTTCCGTATACAAACCGACAAAATACTGGTGCATAATACACCAGACATCACACTGGTTGAGAAAAACAAGGTTACAATCATAGATATTGCAATACCAGGTGATAGCAGGGTCGCCGAGAAGGAACATGAAAAAATCGCAAGATACCAGGACTTAAAAATCGAAATCAACGACTATGGCACAAACCAGCAGTGGTAATTCCAGTGGTAATTGGCACACTGGGTGCTATTCCAAAAGCACTGGAATTACATTTAAAACAGTTAAAAATTGACAAAATCACCATCAGTCAAATGCAAAAAGCCGCACTGCTTGGATCTGCACGCATATTACGAAAATACGTTACGACGTCCTAGGCCCCTGGGTGGGGCCCGACTAGTAACCAATGCCAAATCCGGCGAAACAACTGGCCGCTGTGATACAATTGTACAACAACAACAACAATAATAATAGAAGGAGAAGAAGAGGAGGAGGAGGAAGAGGAAGAAGAAGGGTTATTCATAGTGAAGAAAATATATGTCACTGAAAATGGCAATAATCCGATTTTTCAACTGAAATAAGATTATCTGTATTTAAACATTTTCAGTTTAGCTGCAAACTTAAGTGTACCAGCAGTGGCACAAGCTCAAAACTTTAAAGTTTCTTTGTTGATGATGAGCATATAAAATTTATATCTCATGAACCTGTACAAGAATATGTCAAGCACTGTTTTGTTGCTGATATGCATTTTATACTTAACAAACTTATTATCAGTTCGAGGCTGATGATAGACAATATTTAGCTGGATTAATTGGGTATTGTGTACCATATTTACCAGTTTCTCCAGATAGTTAAATACAGTATATAAGATCTCCAAAATGCCATAATTTAAGTCTGGTTATTTGTGCCATGAGTGAAACGTCTGGGTTAAATTATCCAATGATTCATTCTTATTATTATTTTGGAATTTTTTTTAGCAGATGTAATAGTATATAGGAAAACCTTGGGAAATGGGCAAAGAGATACTACTTAGGGAACTATTAGGTAAGAAACATCATAATCCCCAGCTGCATAATTAGTACTATGTAGTGGGGGGGGAAATTTCAGACTTGCAAGATTGATGTCGGCCTTCCCACTATGTTATCTCTCCCAGGTAAATCATCCAGGAAACAGGACTAGATTAACTAATTTTATTTTATTTTAAGCCTACTTTAACTGACCCTTGCAAGTCTAAAGTACAGATGTCCTGCTGTCAGTTTTAATTGCTTGATACATTAGGGCAGATCCTTCCTAATTTTTTCTTTGTTCAGCCACTGATAGTTCCTGCCTCTCTTGTCTGGTTTATCATCAACTCTTCTCCTTGTTCCCTAAGGTCCTCCCTACATTCCATTACACAGATAGTCCAGACAGGAAACATGACCAAATAAAGTAACCCTACTTTATTGTAAAGCTACATTAACAGAAACTTGCAAGTCTTAAATTTCTCCTACTGTCATCTTTACAGCTTGATAATGTAGGGAGAGTTAGTTCTGAACCTCTTGCTTCACCCATTATGTTATGCTATCTCTTGCCTGACCATTCTCAAAGCAGCATCTATTTACTCAGTCTCCTAAGGCAGTGGTCCCCAACCTTTTTATCGCCGCGGACCAGTCAGCCTTTGATAATTTTACCGTGGCCCGCTGAGCGCGTGCAGGGGGGCGGGGCGTTGTTCGCGATGACACATTGATTGTTTATATATCATATTGTTTTGATTAAACAACTTTTATTTTATTGTATTTAAACATGCCTTACAAAATAAAATACAATTACATAAATATAAAGTGCTTTAATATGCCCCCCCCACCTGGACAGACTTATGTTCCTCAAAGACCATCCTGAACCCTCAACCCAGACCAACCTTTCTGCCCGCCCTCCCCCTCCCCACCACATTCGGCGGGCAAAGAACAGAGCGCGCGCGCGCGAATGCTGTGGAGAGAGAGAAAATAAATATATATATATATATATAACTGTTTGGGAGTAAAAGCGGGGAGGCGCACCCGGCCGGGGGGGGGGAGGAGGAGGAAGGAGGGTGGGAAGGAAGCTGGCAAGCGAAGAACAGAAAGTAATTAGCAAGGATTAAAACGACCTGCCGGAAAAAGGAGAGGGGAAAAAAAAAACACCAGATCTGACGGCTAGTGCAGCCTCCACCAGAGGGGCTGCAGAAACACACACCGCCAGTCCTGTCCTTCCTTTCCAACCAGTCTCTCTCCGTGCGCGCATACACACACAGACACACACACACCACACAAACACACACCCGCCGGCAGATATGCACGCACACACACTTTTTTTTTTTTGCAATTGGCAGAACTACGGTTTTCTTTCTTTAAAAAAAAAAAATTAAATGGAGGTGGGGGGTGTGTGAGAGAAAGGGAGAGAAGCGGACACATAAAACCGAGCCGCACTCGCGAACCACAGCATGCATCTGGGTGACAAAATTGCAGGGAGAAAGCAGGAAAAGCCGAGGAGAGAGCAAAAAAAGAAAAGAGCCAGACCAAGCGCGGCAGGGCGGGAAGGAAGGAAGGAAGGAAGGAAGGAAGGGAAGAAAGGGGGGGTGCGAAGGAGAATGTTTCTTTTGGGGGGGTGAGAAAGCTTTTTAATTATCTGGGCGAGGCAGAGGGGTGAAGAATACATCTCGGAGCTTTAGCGGAACAAACGGTGGTGGTGGAGGAGGAGGAAGAGGGTGGCGATGATGATTGGGGGAGGTTTGAAAAAGCAGATCCAAGCGCAAAAGTTACTGAGTCATTTCAGCGGCGGCCGGAACAGTTTTCTTGACTCCCTCCCTCTCTCCCTCTCTCTCTCCTCTCTCACTCTCTCACTCTCTCTTTCCCTGGCGATGGATCGGTGCGGGAGGGGGGGAGAGAGAAGGGAGGAGACGGCGAGGGAGGGAGGGAGAGAGAGCCGAGGGTGGGACCAAAGGGGGGGGGGAGAGAAATTCATTTAAGAGGAGCGGATTTAAAAGAGCGATCATGGCCCACGGCCGCTGCGCGGCCCGGTGCCAGGTACTCCACGGCCCGGCACCGGTCCGCGGACCGGGGGTTGGGGACCACTGTCCTAAGGTCTTTCCCACATACAAATACAACAGTCCTTGGTATTCTCAGAGTCTTCTCCAATAACAATGTTCAAAAGTGTCAATACTCTTTCCAGCTTGCTTCTTCAAAGTCCAGCCCCTCATACCTTCTCACACAAGCCAAATGCAGAAAGATTCCGTTAAATCAGACTAAAATCACCCTAGTTCATTGTTGCCTGATGTTGAAGTTTATATTCAGTAGCCAGAACAATACATATTAAAAGTATTATAATATCTATGGTGATTTTATTCCTCCTTTATCCCAGTTGAGATTCCTATGGTACATTAAACATGAGAATAACTTTTTCACCCTGAAAGACATAGTTTTAAACAGGTTTTATTCCTATTGAATTGGTGAATGCGTCCTAATGATCTTATAAACTTCCTATTGAAGCAGCTTCCATCTGACATAAAAACACAGTCCTGACTTTATAGCACTAACCTTAGTTTATTATATAAGCCACAACATTAGCTCATTCATTTTGCTGACGTCTCTAATCCAGGATTTACAATGAAAATTCTGTGTTTATTTAGCATTTTAAATCAAAGCAAGACTTCGTATTCAAAAGCAGAAGGAATGAAGTCACCCACTATATTACAATGCTCCAGAGACCAGTCTGATAAATCCAATAATCATATAAGTAAAATATGGTCAGAAAAGAAGAAAATTGTATAAGGGGATTTGAATGAGAGAAAAGTCTATTTTACGCTTTGCCATCCTATAGAAAGAGTTAATTGTTATGAATTTCTAAGTCCATCGTTTGAACTGCTAGAGTTCAACATCACCACACCACTAATTAAAGTGTGCTGGATTTATAAGTGGACATAGCTGTAGGGGTTCTATATGCCAAGCAGTGAAAATTAGAAGGCACAACAGCTTTTAAAAACTAAGACCAATATTATACTCCAGTGGCTCCACTGATGAATGTGCACATGAAGAAGCAGAAAGGTGGGGGTGTTCCAAATTTGCATTTGAAATTGTAGTATTATTCTGAATGACACAAAAATAAAACAGCCTGAAGCCAGGCAAATCATATCAAGAACGTCATAAGGATGAGGATGTAAACTTTGAACTGGGTGCCTTAGTTTGTCAAAGGAGTCTCGGGAACTTTTCTTTCGTATCAGGGTAATTTGATTACATTAAGGGGTGGGCTATCCAGTCCCATGCCAATGTCTTAGGTATTCATTTTGTTTCTTGCATATTGATTCATTATCATCCCACTCTGTGGATTTTTAAAAATGCATAAAAGTCTTGTTTTTAGAAATACTTTACCCTAAATTATGAGATTTTTATATGTATTTATTCAGCTAGAGTTTCCATTTTATTCTCATTTTGCCACTTTTTAAAGTCAAGACCTACAATGCAATACATGACAATGACATATCAAAGAACCTAGCGATGTGAAAACCAAGAAAAATGAATTTGTCTTATAAAGAAGAATATGAAGAACAGCGGGGTTACAATAAATTCTCATGTCAAAGTTACAATTTAGTGTAGCAGGAAGTGTGAAAGTCAATCCTTGTGGCACAGAGGAAAAGCAGCTTTCAGCAAGACACTAGAGGGCAGCATTGCACCTTTCCCTGTGAATTCAGGCTCTTGTACATCCACATACAACCTTACTTCATTCATTTTATAACCTAATTACACTGGATTGGATTATCATCACATTGAAATTCATATTGAAACCAATGGCTGAATATGACAAATCTGCTGTTGACATTTTGTTCAGAATTCACAAAACATGAAGTATGTTTTTAAAACTTGAGATCTTGACTAAACCTATTATTCATTTTTGAAGTTTCTACATGTCCGTGAACATTTACTTCTGTTTATTTAAGTGCAAGAAAGGTTGCCTAATTGTATCTGATTTCAAACCTCATTGTTCCGGACTGCAATATAAACAAAAGGCTTTTTCTAATAATACATTCTTTTTGCTATGTATCATATTTTTGATGTGTCCTTCTATCATTGTTACGACTGTATCCATGGTAAGCATCATGCAGGATTTTCCAGCAAACAGTGCAGGGCCACTTTTAACTGTAGTCCCAATTAACACTTTTAGGATGGCATGGGTCACAATGAATATGGTAATGGACAATTAAATACATAGGGACAGAGCCAGAATTTTAGATATACAATAGTTCTTTCTTTTTTAATTGTTTTTAAATGGACTAAATCTATCTAGGGCTTGTAGTACAGTTTTTATATAATTTTTTGAGTTATAGGAAACTGTTGCCATATTTTTTTGGAGAAATTATAGTTGGGGTGGGGTGTTTAAGAAATATGGTTCACCACCTCAGGTTGCCAGCTCCTGTTTTAAACCTCCTCTGTTTCCTATTTTGAAAATGTAGTTTTGTTTAAAATGTTTAAAAAGCTACCTCTTTAAATTGCTGTGATCTTCAGTTTGCAGATCATGATGTTGTATGTTATGAGATAGTTACACTGCACTCAGGTTCACATAGCAGTTGAAATAAACAGGTTTCTAAAGAATATGGGTACTGTTGACAAAGTAAAATACCTATAATGTAAAATAAATGTGTACAAGTATCACGATAGTAGTTTTGAATGGAAGTTTTTTGTCCTTCTATTAAAATTAGTTATTGTTATACTTCAAAATTCATGTTAGAGCATTGTCACAATGCACCAGCTTTAAAAGTAGGCTTTGACTGAAACTTTGTTGTGTAAGTGCCAGTAAAACAAATACTATTTTAAAGAGGAGTGGGTGCTGCATCTATCTTTCATTTTATTTAAATGAGGCTTTACCCCAAAAGCTTCTCTTGAATTCTGCATGTTATTTT
This sequence comes from Thamnophis elegans, assembly GCF_009769535.1. Classification (NCBI taxonomy): domain Eukaryota; kingdom Metazoa; phylum Chordata; class Lepidosauria; order Squamata; family Natricidae; genus Thamnophis; species Thamnophis elegans. Next base: position 19,210,649 of record NC_045550.1, read on the forward strand.
ATCATGTGCAGATCTATTACAGTACACTATCTATGAGGGTATATTTTGGGGGATAGGGGCAATATCTGGCTCAAAACAACCATTTTCAACAAAATCAAGGAATGGCACTATGAAGGTAATATTTTCCATTTTCAGCAGGTTTTCTTAGTCACCATAAAATTGAGTATTGTAATAATTATAGTTCCAGCCCTAGTCAGTATTTGTCTAATGGAAAGCCTGAAAGGTAATCCACCCCCTGCTAGGGTCTAAAATTGGGGGAAAACAGAAAGGGCATTTTCCAAATATGAAAGACCCAATGTCAGTTATAGGGAATGTCTATAAGTATCCATTTTGCCTCATATATATAGCATGTGCAAGAAATATACTCTTTACAAACTACTTCAATTTTAGGCAACTAAAATAATTTCTGTTTCGTAGTGAGTCCTGAATGGTGTTTGCCAAAGAAGCAGTAGCCAGTATTAAATTAAGGAGCCAAATGTACTTAAAAAATAATAGAGAATAGAAAACAACAACAGTCTCATATATGAAAAATAGAAGAGAGTGCATATGTTCACATCAGAGCTGCATTTTAGAGTAGAATTAAAAATTGAAAATGGACTTGCAATGGATGGAAATGTATTTTTTATGAAAATGTATCATTAGCATTTGCAGGTATCATTGGCTAAGACACTGAGCTTGTCGATCAGAAAGGTCAGCAGTTTGGCAGTTTGTATCCCTAGCGCCGCTTAACGGAGTGCGCTTCTATTACTTGTCCCAGCTTCTGCCAACCTAGCAGTTGGAAAGCATGTAAAAATACAAGTAAAAAAATAGGAATCACCTTTGGTGGGAAAGGTTCCGTGTTCCTTTGGTGTCTAGTCATGCAGGCCACATGACCACGGAGACGTCTTCGTGGCCAGACAATGTTGGCTCTTCGCCTTTGAAACAAAGATGAGCACCACCCCCTAGAGTCAGGAACGACTAGCACATATGTCCAAGGAGAACCTTTAACTTTGCCTTTTAAGGATTCTTTAAAAGAATATTATATGGTTGCATCGTACATAAGATGATTTCTCTGACATCAGCATCCAGTTACAAAAAAGAAAATATACTTGCTGTTATATTTACCATTCAATCTGAAGTTTTGCAATAGATATTTCTATTAAAAGACACCTTCTGATTATTAAGCCGGCATCCAGCAGAGAAGAGAAACCTGCCCTGGTAGATTTGTTCATTTTTTTCGTGGATGTATTCTTCAAATATTGTTTTCTTGGTATTTATTTTGTAACATCTCTTTGTGAAGGAAAAATAAAATAGGTTTGTGGAGAAAAAATGTACATAACTTGTATTAAAAGTTTTGTACAGCATATGATGGGTGGCATTTCAAAAGTATGTGATACAAGAAGTCAAAGGATTCCTGATTGTAATAAAGGGTTATGGTAACCAAGCTGTTTATTTTGCCCTAGTCAATTTGAGGGTAAAAGAAAAGTGCTATTAAGCTATATGTTGTTCATAGACTGCAATTTTCATATTTTTGGTGTAGAACTTCAGTATATATTGTTATTTCCTTTACTGTACATAATAACATGATTCACCAATTGACAGATTAAATTATGGGGCTGGAACCATTCATAAACATCCATTTGTTTGTTAAGAAAAGATTTATATAACATATTTATTTCATTTCTGCACCAAGACTTTTTCATTCTTTATTTAGCAATCAGCATTTTCTGGTTGAGTGATAGCATACAAAAGAGTTTATATATCTATTTCTTCCTTATTCTAGATTTCAGAAATATTGGTCCAGAAATTAAACCAAAATGCCATTCAGTTTGACTTAAAACCTGGAGTTAGAATCCTTGTTCATGCTGCTCATTTAATAGCAGGTTGGTGCTGATTCTTTAACAATTGAGCTAGCATTGCTGAAACAGTTAATTGGCAATGCTTTCATGATAGAATTGTAGATTTTTAATGTTCAGAATATTTTTCTACTTTTATTTTATTGACATGTATTTAAAATACTTCTTTGTGATAAAATGCAATACAATACATAGCTAAAGTTCTATTACATTTATTGAGACTTAATCACAGCTAATGTCCAGAATATTAGAAAAGGGAAAATGCTGTGAATGGAGGTAGTCCTCAAGATTTAGTGGTAAGAGATACCTTTACAAAGAAATATGCTACATAATTTTTTTAATTCACTTCATGGTTTTGATAACTACCAGCAGTTCTTTCTATTTCTTCATCTTAAAAAAATCAAATCAAGAAACCAAGTTGTGAAAATGTAGCTGAAATTAAACATGTGTATCTCATTGGCTCCATAGGTATGGTACTTTTGTATAAAAGGATAGAAAAGTACATCATTCACCAAATTTTAATTCTACGAAGATGCAATTTATTCATACAATTTAATTCAAAAGTGCTAGAACAAATGTACTTACAATGATGACTACCTAAAAAGAGAGATACTTTTTTATTCCAGAGACTGAATTAAAACACCCCATGAGTGCCTATCTACATTGCAAGCAGTATATTCATTTTTGTTATTATCTTTGGCTATTTTAATACACATGTCCAGAAAAAGTTAACCTAAACCGTCACAACTATAGCAGATTAAAAAGGGGTTTTGTTTCTTGATATTAACATTCCTTGAACTTCATCTGCAATAGGTAATCATCTGAGAACTGAAGCCATATGAATCACTAACCATCTGCCATAACCAACTTAAATAAATCATTATTGACTTCTATTCTGAAAAGTTTGTAGTCTGTGTATCAGATGTTAAGACTATAGAAGCATAGAAGTGCCCTAGTGCAGAAAAGACAGATAATTGTACAGATTGTTCAATAAGAGTGCAACCTTAGTTGGAAAAGTTCAAGAACATCAGTGATGGTTTGTTTAAAAAAAGTCATTCTACACTTTCTTTATGTGCCTATGGCTGAATATACTATTGTCTAATTTTTGAAACTTCTTTTTAATTTTTTATAGCTCCACTCATAGATGTCACGCCTAGCCATAGTGGTTCAGCCATGCTAATGTTACTGTCTGTAGTATTTGTGGGATTGGCAGTATTTGTAATTTACAAATTCAAAAGGTATGTGAGTTTTTTTCCTGACTTTCTTTCCATCCTTCTAGCCGTGTGAAAGCATAATTCAAAGAGAGCCTTAGCATACACATAGCAATGATGGTTTTTGTTAATGTTTTAGGAAGATTCCGGGCATTAATGTTTATGCACAGATGCAGAATGAGAAAGATCAAGAGATGGTCAGTCCAGGCAGTCAAAGTGAAAGCATTCCTAATGTCCCTCAGAGGGAGCTGATGAACCCACAGCAACTAGTAGATGAGAAGTTGGATACCAGCCCATAGGTAAATAAACTAAGCCAGCCAATAGCTGGTCAAAGTTTGCATTCTGATTGGCTAAAACTATTCTGACTTTTCCAACCTCTTCTGCTAAAACACTCAATATTCCCACTGATCTATTAACACATCTAAATTTCTCTAAATTAACACAAATATTCTTTACCCCACCTCTTCTAATTAATGAATCAGAAATTATGAGGTAACATTTTATTTTTATTGTAGTAAATGTCACAATAGTTAATTAGGGCTATGGGGAAAAAATATTCTACCATCATAAATACCTTTATTCAAGGAAACATTTCTCCATTTTTGGTTTATATTTTGTGGCCACAAAATCATCTTTCAATGAACTTTTTTATGTTTTATGACATATGCCACTCAGTCACTTACTGAGATGTTGTAAGTAAACAAGCAAACAAACAAACGTACACTAATCACTAGACAAAATATAAAATTCTCCTTTATGGTATCATGACAAATTACTAGCTATCATTATTACAATACTAGCTGAATTTATTTTTCTATTTTTATTCTTTTATATATATCATACCTTTTATGCAATCTCTCACAAGAATTAAACTGAACACAAATGGAAACCATTACAATTAATACAACAACAAAGGTATTTTATTCAAAAATCTTTGAATAAAAAATTGTGCTTTCTAAATACCTTTGCACAGTCACTGCAGTATATCCCATCACATATGTTTCTCAAACTTGGCAATTTTAAAATGCATGGACTTCAACTCCCAGAATTCCCAAGCCAGCATATGAGCCTCCTAAAGACGGACATCTCCTTATAGTTTTATTGATTTGTGCAATCCTGCAAAAAAAAGGATAATTTGATAATTAGTAAGGCTAACTAATTTAGGATGTTAACAATAGTCATTATTTTATATTTCAGCCAGACATATATTTACAACCATGGTAAACTTTAAAAAGTAGTTATAATATAGCTTCTCCAAATAAGTCTAAGAGACCAACTATTATTTCAGTTTCAATTAGAATTTCTGAATTTCATATAAAGGCAGCTGTATATTAACGAAGTTTGGATAAACTCTGAGGAAAGCTTTACTGGAGGTGAGTTTGCCAATGCACTACTTTCAAATTCTTTGCTGCACATATTAGCATGACATGGCCTTTTAGAACATACAATGAAGGGTACCTTGGAGGTGTCCTAGTCAAACCCCTTGCTCAAACAGGACTGAGATTCAGATTCAGATTCAGAAGTTTATTTGTATGCCGCCCTTTTCCCTGGGGGTACTCAGGGCGGCTCACAATCCGAAAGGGAAGAGGGGAAAAACAAACTTTTACATATACGACAATACATAATTAAAAGCACAACATTCATACCATTCGGGCGGGTTACAATCTTAGCCCCAGGCCTGATGGGATAGCCAGATTCGGAGGGCTGTGGGGAAGGTCTGGAGGGTGGTGAGGGTACGAATCTCCACGGGGAGATCGTTCCATAGGGTCGGAGCTGCCACCGAGAAGGCTCTCCTCCGTGGTCGCCAGTCGGCATTGGCCTGCAGATGGAACTTGGAGGAGGCCCAATCGGTGAGATCTAATAGGTCGTGTGGAGGTAATTGGCAGCAGGCGGTCTCTCAAGTACCCAGATCCACTACCATGGAGGGCTTTATGAGTGACAAGTAGCACCTTAAAGCGTATCCGGAGATCGACAGGTAGCCAGTGCAGCTCGCGGAGGATAGGTGTTATGTGGGTGAAACGAGGTGCACCCACAATCGCTCGCGCGGCTGCATTCTGGACTAGCTGAAGTCGCCGAATACTCCTCAAGGGCAGCCCCATGTAGAGCACGTTGCAGTATTCCAGCCTAGAGGTCACAAGGGCACGAGTGACTGTTGTGAGAGCCTCCCGGTTCAGGTAGGGGCGCAACTGGTGCACCAGGCGAACCTGGGCAAATGCCCCCCTGGTCACAGCTGACAAGTAGTGTTCAAAAGTCAGCTGTGGATCCAGGAGGACCCCCAAGTTGCGAACCCTGTCTGAGGGGTGTAATGTTTGACCCCCCCCAGCCTGAGAGATGGAATACTTGCCAAATTGGTGGGAAGGAAACACAACAGCCACTCGGTCTTATCTGGGTTGAGCACGAGTTTGTTGGCCCTCATCCAGTCCCTAACGGCTTCAAGTCCCTGGCTCATCACGTCCACCGCTTCATTGAGTTGGCACGGGGCAGACAGATACAACTGAGTATCGTCCGCATACTGATGGTATTTTATCCCGTGCCGCCGAATGATCTCACCCAGCGGTTTCATGTAGATGTTGAAAAGTAGAGGGGACAAGACCGAACCCTGCGGCATGCCATATGTTAGGGGCCTAGGGGTCGATCTCTGCCCTCCAACTAACACCGACTGCGACCTGTCCGAGAGGTAAGAGGAGAACCACTGCAAAACGGTGCCTCCCACCCCCACCTCCCGCAGTCGTCGCTGAAGGATACCATGGTCGATGGTATCGAAAGTCGCTGAGAGGTCAAGGAGAACCAGGATGGAGGCATGGCCTCCATCCCTGGCTCTCCAGAGATCATCGGTCAATGCGACCAAAGCGGTTTCTGTGCTGTAGCCAGGCCTGAAGCCGGACTGGAATGGGTCAAGATAGCTAGCTTCCTCCAAGGACCGCTGGAGCTGAAAGGCCACCACCTTCTCAACAACCTTCCCCACAAAGGGTAGGTTGGAGACTGGACGATAATTGTTAAGAACGGCTGGATCCAGAGATGGTTTCTTCAGGAGGGGCCTCACCACCGCCGCTTTAAGTGCGGGGGGGGGAAGACCCCCTCCCGAAGGGAGGCGGTAACAACCGCCTGGATCCAGCCCCGTGTCACCTCCCTGCTGCTAGCAACCAGCCAGGAGGGGCACGGGTCCAGTACACATGTGGAGGCACTCACAGCTCTCATGGCCTTGTCCACGTCCCCCGGGGCAACATCCTGAAACTCAACCCAGCGATGGTCAACCAGATTATCCCCCTGTGCCTCGGCTGGATCTGCAGAATCGGAGTCCAACTCCAACCGAAACCGAGCAACTTTGTCCGCTAAGAACTGGACGTACTCCTCAGCCCTACCCTGCAGGGGATCCCCCGTATCCCTCCTATTTAGGAGGGAACGGGTTATCCTAAACAGGGCGGCTGGGCGAGACTCAGCGGAGGCGATCAAGGTGGCAATGTAAGATCTTTTTGCCGTCCTAATTGCCCTGATGTATTCCTTGATGCACAATGTTAAAAGTGCTCGGCTCGATTCGGATTTGTTGGATCTCCACAAGTGCTCTAGGCGTCTCTTCCGGCGCTTCCTCTCCCGGAGTTCCTCGGTGAACCAAGGAGGTCTCCTGGATCAACTGCCTCAGAGTGGCCGTAGTGGCGCAATCCGGTCAAGAGACTCCGACGCTGCCGAGATCCAGGCAGCAACCAGAGTCTCCACCGAACTGTGGGCGAGAGTATCAGGAATAACCCCAAGCTCCGTCTGGAACCTCAAGGGGTCCATAAGTCGCCTGGGGCGGAACCACCTCGTCGGTTCCTCCTCCCTACAGTGGAGGTTTGGCCTCCGAAAGTCAAGCCTCAGTAGACAATGGTCTGACCACGACAGGGGTATGATCTCACTGCCCCTCAGACCAAGATCACAAGTCCACTGCTCCGAGAGAAATACGAGGTCGAGCGTGTGACCCGCTGAATGAGTTGGGCCCCGAAATACTTGGGTCAAGCCCATGGCTGTCATGGAAGCCATGAACTCCTGCGCTCCATCAGAGTGTTCACCAAGCGAAGGCAGATTGAAGTCCCCCAGAACCATAAGCCTGGGAAACTCAACTGTCAGCTCGGCTACTGACTCGAGGAGCGAGGGGAGGGCTGCTGCAACGCTGTTGGGAGGCAGGTACGTTAACAGCAAACCCACTTGACCCTTGAGGTCCAACTTCACCAACAGGGACTCACACCCAACAAGCTCCGGAGCAGGGATCCTACGAGGTACTAAAGACTCTCGGATAACAATCGCCACACCTCCACTCCTTCCCTGGGCTCTCGGCTGATGAAGCACCTGAAAGCCTTCTGGGCACATCTCTACGAGGGGGACTCCTCCCTCCGGGCCTAGCCAGGTTTCATTAATACATGCCAGGTCTGCCCCCTCGTCTAAAATTAAGTCCCGGACGAGGGGAGCCTTGTGAACAACAGACCTGGCATTTAGCGACAACAGCCTGAGACCAGGGTCCTGATTACTCGCGCCATCTGGCCTTGGAGTGGGACTCATAGGGCCGGAAGGAGGGATCTCTATGATGTAGCGAGCCCTCCTTCCCCGGTAATGGCCAGCCCTAAAGTCCCCGCCATATCTGCCCCTCCCTGTTACGACCGTGATGCTCCGGCCCACTCCCGTGTCCGTGGTTCCCCCAACCACCCCTATAGCTCCCGCGTTCCCCGGCAGGCCCTCCAAATCAAACACACTCATTTGTTCACTCAGACAATCCCCACGTGGTAATTAAAACACATAAAAATACAATAGTAATAAGGTAATAAAAGTGGGCCATTCATTCAATCACAAACAAATCCCATGCACTCACCATACCAGTTAAAATTGCGCAGTTATAATGTGTAGTAATATGGAAAGGGGGGAGGGAGAGGTAATCCGCTCCTCTCCCTTCCTATGTCCTGGAGAGACGTCCTTGGCCATCAGATCAAAAGTGCGTGACATATGACGCGGCCGTATACAAGCAGGATTAGGTGTAAAAATCCAGAGTTCATAGGCGGCAACCATTCAGTCTCACCCTTCCAATGAAGGTCAGTGGGCTGTATGTTTAAAAGTCTCCTTCCCCAATCTGGGGGGCCAAAGTTTGGAGCTGACCTGTGCCACTCTAGCAGATGAGGGGAGTGCTGATGTTTTCGGAGCTCAGTCCTCGCCACTGCAGCCGCCATCCTCTATTGCTCCCACGCCAGCTCAGCCACAATCCTACTCCTCCTAATGGCTAAGCAAGAGGCCAGGAGCAATGTCCGGGGGAGGCTACAATGACGCAGGGCTCAGTTCAGGGGATCATCCTCTTCCCTGCCCGAGTAAGCACATCAGTTAGCCTAGGACGGCCAGGTCTTTTTCTAGGGGCCGTAGGAGCAAGGCAGCAGATAGCAGATAGCAGGATGGGCAACAGATAGCAGGGTGAGCAGAGATAGAACCGAGGGGGGGGGGCGTCTGGGGCTGCGGCAAACACAGTCATTTAGTCCGTCGCTCCGCAGTCTCAATACAGCCTCCAACAACCCCCTTTTTTTAAGATGGAAAGTTAGATTGAAAATTAAACCCTCCAGGCTCACCAGTCACCAGGGCTCACAGTCACTTGGCTCAAGCAAGCTCAAGCAGGCTGGCCAGGGAAGAGGTGTCCAAGATGTAAATGCTGCGAATCAGCTATTTGGCGCCGCCATCTTTCCCTCCACGCTTTCCTTCCGATTTCAGCTGCTGCCGTTCCGCTGCTCAGGAGACGACTGCCAGGACCAGGGGCCAGCAGATAAGTAGTCGGATCCTTGTTAGGGGGCTCACCAGGTCGGGCGGGCAGCACCAGGGACACCCAGGCATCCAAAGATGGTAAAGAAGACGCCAACCGTCCATGCGCCGCCGTCGCCGTCACCCTCACGCAGCCGGGTGGTTCAGGCTGCTAAGCGTTGTGAGGGCTAAAAGCTAAGCCTCTGGGAGTGATACCCCCGGCTATCCGGGTTCCTTCAGGTCCTTTGGGTTCCGCAGATCTTAAACTCTCCCAGGAACCCTTTCTAGAGATTCTGTGGTCCGTTTGGAAGGCTTCCCAGCGCTTTTTCGCCAAGTTTGTATGGAGCGAAAAAGCCCGGTCGCCATTCCAAACCCGCACATGCGCAAAACAAACATCTCTATTCTTTGAATATAGCCTTTGAATGGACTCTGTCTGGTTCATATTTGTATTTCAGTTTACAATAATGTTACAATAATATAATCTGCTCACAAAATTTGAGGATAGTATTTTTTGCTTTATGTTGAACCTATTATCAAGATTTAGGAAAGATATGAATGATAAAGTGGGTGAAGCCAATAGAAAAGAAGTATATTTGATCTGATGTTATTTTAAATTCAAAGGTAGATTAAATTAATAGGTATAGCTAATATGTACATGATTTATGTATTTAATATTTTCCCAAATTTGACAACAGAAGAAGTAATGTGTAAGTAATCTGTGGTGACACAGGGGTTAGAATGCAGTATTGCAGGCTATTTCAGCTCATTGCCAGAAATTTGATTCTGACCAGCTGAAGGTTGACCCATCCTTCCATCCTTCTAAGGTCGGTAAAATGAAGACCCAGATTGTTGGAGGCAATATACTGACTCTGTAAACCACATAGAGAGTGCTGTAAAGCACTATGAAGCAGTGCTATTGCTATATATTGCCAATTAGCAATATTTTGGAAGGGCACGTTATGCATTCTTCTGGAAATGTATTATTAATTATGATCAAATGCATGCAACTGTATTTATTACTGAAGCTGTTGTTGTACTTTATCCTTCATTTCTCTTCCTTCCCTTCTCCTTGCACATGTAGATTAGTATTCAAGGATTGTACTTTTAATGAATCCAACTGATTCTGGCTGGGGTTATTTGTAGGGTTGCCAGATTTCCAAAGACCAATTCTTGTTCACAAGAGGCTATTGGGAGGAAAATCTCCTGGACATCCTGGACACCAACCAGCGAGCGTGACCAGACAGCCAAGGACTGCCCAGGGTCCAGGACCAGACAGTGCATAGACTCTTGCCTTGCTGATAAGCACACTGGCGGTCAGATGTCTGAGGAATGCTCGTCAGGCGCAGGTGCGCTGGGTTGCTGACCCACTGATTAGTACACTGGTGGTCAGTTGAAGGGGTGGGGGACTGGAGCAGCTGCCTGTAGGGCACAAGACCAAAATAACCATGTTAAAGTACATGGATAATCTGGAACCCTTCCAGAGCTGCCAGTCATAAAGTTTGATTATAAATATTGTCCTGGGCAGTGGACAAAGCAGATGGTTTCTATACTGTCCAAGTTCATCATGGATATCTGGCAACCCTATTTGGATTTAGCCTTGGCTGTATCCAAGCCAGTAATTACCATAATTCAATTTAAAAATGTTTTGAAATGTTTGGGCTCAGCCTTGGACAATATGACATAGAGAGAGAAATTATATCCTTCTGTAATCATATTTTAATATAAGGTGCAGTTTTTGTGCATATATTTGTCTTATTGCTTCAAGAGCCTTTTATGGCCAGTTTAAGTGATAATTAAATAAATATATTCAGAAGGATTCTTAATGTATGGGAGTTGCCTATAATGTATGTGACAGAAGTATGTGTATATGAGTGAAAATATCTCCAAATGCATATAATGATTAAAAATTGAAAGAAAAGCAGCATAGATTCATAGAACAGAAGATTTTTCCCTGAAAATCCATGCTGCATCAGCAAAGAAAGTAGAGTTCATTGTCAATTCTATACAGATACTTTAGATAGCCCAACTATTAGAATTTTAGGAATTTTTGAACAAACTTAGTGCCTCAATAATTCTCTAGAAATTAACCACTAAATGTAAAATCTGATTAATGGCCTTTTTTTTTTTTTGCTCAGTTTCAGGCCTCCAGTCTTTGAGGAAAGACAAAAACCTCAGCAGATTGTCAAAGAACTGTCACTTTATATTTGATTTCAAATATTATCAAAAGTAAGCACTTTAACTCAAGATATCCAACCAGTCCAGTTCCTTCCTTTGTCACAGGCTGGACTTTAATTTGACAGGGTTAAGACATGCTCATTAGTTTGGAAACAAGATATGTTCAGCCTTTTAAATGACAAGCAGGCACTTAAGATGAGCATAATGTCTCAGTAAGCAACATTTACATCCAAAGTATTGAAAATCAGGATACTGAGAAGTTTCCTGTTCCCTCAGTTGCACTTTGTTATTTTGCTAATTTAAATTTATTGTGTTTATCTCTCTTTACTACAGGAAGTATTTCCACAGTTGCTGAGACTCAAAGCACAAAAGAAATTCCTACCTGTATCAATGTTTGAAACAAGGACACCAATCTATCTTTATCCCCTTCAATATAATATTGGACTTTTGATTCTTCTGATGACAAAAAAGGTTTTTAGCTTTAAGCCTGTGCATGTGGATGTCATTTGGGTAATATTTAGAATGTACAGGTGCTCTATTTTAGTGGGGTAAAAGGAAAACACTACTTCCTCGTAATCCTTTTCCCATTTCCTTTTCTAATCAAGATTTAATTTTAGATGATCCATACTGATATAGGCCAAGAATGTGCATGGGGAATTTTGGGAGGGAATTTAGGTGAATGTAAACTTGCTGACTTTCAGTATAACTCCTAACATTTTTAGCACTGAGGGATTATAGATGACTTTGGCACTACAGGCTACATTCCTGAAATATAGAGAAAAATGTAATAGAGTTTTAAAAACATAACAGTTTATTATTTTCCCCCTTGTGTTTTCATCTGGTATTTTATGTACTCCCTAAAATAATTTGTCTGGAGTTCTTTTAGTTTTGTTAAAGGCAGGGCAAGACAAACAGAAAAAAATGTGTTTTTCACTGCCAAAAAACAAAATACTTTATAATAGTTGATTAACACTTTCATTCATGCCATTCTAGTTCAAGAACAACAAAAAACAACTATCCTTATTGATATAAATCTAGTCAGAGAGTTTGAATATCAGTTATAGCTTGTCTTTGTCATCATTAGGTACCTCTTTTACCCTCCAAATTAATAAAGACTTCCAGTTCCATCCCATCTATTCACTTTGGAAATAATTATTCATTAGTAGATTGGAACTAATTGGGAAGAATATTATTTCCTATAGTTTCCACATTGTTGCCTCTTCCCAAATGTATTGGCGGATTTTTAAAATGGTTTTTTAAAAACCCCAAAATTAGAGTCATTTGGTATATTGAGTGAATATTATAGATAAATTGGTTCAATCTATGAGCCAACAATCATCAACTTTCAAAAAGACTTGTTCCAGAGGAATAAATTGCAAGTCCTGCTATTCCTGAACTTTATACAGAAATGATGTTTGCGTGATTTCATTATAAACATGCCACAAAATGTAGATAATAGTATAATAGATGATGTAGACATAACAGAAATCTTTAAATCAAGTTGTACTATTTACATGAAATGTTTTCCCCATACTGGGGCTAATTTTACATCTTGTAGCTGGAATATATCAACATCCTTTGCCATATAATTAACTTTTCAGATAGATGCTAAATATATTTCCATATCTATTTAAAAACTATCTACCATTTTTATTTCATTGTTTTTATTGCATCATAAAATATAACAGTTCCAGCTACAAGTTCTACAGAGCAGACTCAAATACATTATTTTTCTAGACTGAGTCAGGGAAAATGTTCAACTGAGCAGATTTTAGTTCCTCCAAATTTGTAACCAATTGGAAATAATCCTCACTGGGGACCTGATGTACATGTTAGCTGTAAACTGAAAGTTGATTAATGCATTAAAGATATAATCCATATGTTGAGAATGACTTTTAATTGTAAGCCTGATGATTGAAAGACCTGGCCTATTTTTTTTTTTTATTCAATGGTTGGTTCCCCACTGCTGGATTTTTTTAAACTTTTTGCTTAATGAAAAGTTACACTCTAGTAAAGATATTATCTTATTACAAATATTGGATTCAATATGAGAAATATAATTCCCATGACACCAGCTCCTGGAGTGCGCATGCACTAATGCAGTGGTTCTCAACCTGTGGGTTGGGACCCCTTTGGGGGTCAAACGACCCTTTCACTGGGGTCACCTAAGATTATCGGAAAACACATATTTTTGAAAAAATATGGAAAACAAAATAATTTTATGGTTGGAGGTCACCACAACATGAGGAACTGTATTAAAGGGTCGCGGCATTAGGAAGGTTGAGACCCACTGCACTAATGGGACATGAACACTCTCTTGGAATAGCAACCTTCCAGTATGAATTGGATGCCCTTATCTGTTTCTAGCATAGAGCATAAAGTAACATCAAATAAAGTAAGGAGTATCAGGGATTATGTAATTCATTGAAAATGTAAGGTCTTGAAGCTCTGTTATTTAATTCTAAAGCATTGAATCCATAAAGTGTTGGTTGAGGTACATTACAGAGATGTAAAATACTAGTAAAATATCTACCTCACTTACCCAGGTAAGTAAGTTAGTCCAATGAAACTGTTTTCCAAAGCACTGGAATTTCTAAACATGTATTAATTTTTCAAAGTCATATTATTCCCATTATTAGATATTTAAAAACATATCCAGTGTTATGATAGTGTTCAGAAGGATCATAATTGAGGACTTTATAGTTAAGGTTATTAACTATAGTTATTAATTTCTAAATCAATTTAAATAATTAATCTGGTTTATATGTTAGTATCCAAACAATATAAAAAAATCAACAGCCAAGATATTTGAATACTTATGCTTAAACTTTAAAAAAAGTGTAATGAAACTTTCAACTTCAAAATGAATACTAAAATGTGACTGTATTAATAAGTATGATTATTAATATGGTAATTACTATTTATAATAAAATTAATGAAATTCCATGTATGCAGGGGAAAATGAAAAATGATCCACTGAGATACATTGTTTCAGATTTGTATAATATGACAGGTGTTCTTAAACTTAATTTAAACATCATTTAACTTAGATTACTTCAGACTTATGCCAGTTTTAAAGGTCAAACCGTTAATTCTAGCAAACATTGAGGGGCTATGAGGTCGGAAATACAGCACTAAGACCATCAGTCTAATAAGCTGCTGGCATCAGGCCTGTTATATGGATATTTATTGCAAATCCTGTAATCATTATTTAATGAGAAGCTGTTGCCTGGGCAACAGGCTTTGGTATGCCTCATCTTCCATCAATGGATGATATTTATAAATATCCTCTTTTACTGGAATTGAAACTGGCGAGATGCTGATGTGATTGTTTTGGCACAACTCTGTTACTAAGGCTGCACATGTATTCTTACTGTCAGTGAGATTGAGTCAGATAGAATTCAAATATCCTGAATTAAGCTGCTAGTGTACCACATAATGCACTAATGCACAGAATCCTTTCAGGAAGATGATTAAAAATAAAAAGCTGGTACCTGTGAAGAATTTGGTTAAATGAATGATTTGAAAAGCAGTTAAGCTCATAACTCAGTATTTCTAACAATGAATTTGGAAAACCATATTGGATATTCTTCATGTTATTTCATCAAGTAGAATTTCCGCTCCCATGCATCACAATATAGATGCCTCCCACCCAAACAAAACATTGGTGCAGGTTTGGAAAAACAACTGCCCACAAGGAAAGCTTCAGTATTATACTAGCACTATTTTCAGTTTTAAATTAAGAAATACACAAGCAATTTTTAAAGTCCAATTATTTAAATAATAGGGTTAATTACTTAAATGTTTCCCTTAAAAATAAAAATAAATCATTTAATTTCAATCTTCAATCTCATTATTTTCTGAAGTCCATTTTAATACTAAGGCCAAAATTGCTACACGTGAATATATGAAATATAGGGTAAGGATAATATTTGGCTTATTGTAATGCTAGAAAACTAGGGATGTAGATCATCAGAACAGAATCCATATTTTTTTCACGTAACAAGGACAGAATACTATCCATAGTCTCAAAACAGAAAAAGTACATAATTATAAACTAAGTCATATTGATAAACTTCTGGAATTCTTCTGTACCTTTTTCCTACCAGATGGGAATAATGTATATCCATTGGTGTACTGTCATGGTATGGGAAAATAATCAAAGGTCACTATACAATAATTCTCACAATTCTAATGGATAGAAGTCCAATATTACTGGTGTTATTTTTATAGGAAATAAATTTGATTTCTTTTCTTATAGCATTGAACTATTGCTAATTTTGAAATGACTTTTTGATGTAATTTTCCCCTCTTGGTTGCATACAATGTAGTGTAATGTATAATTGCTATTGTTTATTGATTTTACAGTCATATTTATTAAACAGATTATGTCTCTAAAGGATTGGATTGTCAGTTATTAATTTTTCTCATTAGAGTGTGAGCACAATTTTTTTTCAATGTAATATAATGTACACAAAATACTAACAAAATTACAATTGTGTCCTTGTTTATCATCATACAATAGAAATAATTTCCATCTGACAAAATCAAATACATTTGATTATCAAGGTCAATTTTCTCTATAAATTTAACTACTTGTATGATCCAATTGGATTCAGCTCTAGTGACGACATTGGCAAATGCTTGATAACTCAGCCTTTCATTTGTAGCTCTCCCAAGTACAGTCCTAAAATCATTCATCTTTCTATTCTTCTTTCCTTGACAATATAGTCTCCCTTCCCATCCATCCTCGATTTGCATCACATGATCCAAAATATGAAGATAGCCCAAATGTCTGTTGAACTAGTCCAATGACTATTGCCTCAAAGCAATAGTCTTTATTGGGTATAAATTGATTTAACAAAATAACAGAGTTGGAGGAACCTTGAAGGTCTTCTAGTCCAACCCTACTGGTTAAGCAGAAAACCCTATAAATGGTTGTTCAATCTCTTCTTAAAAATCTCTAGTGTTAGAGCATCCACTAATACCAATGCTCATATTAACTATCTGAAGAAACATAATGTGAAGATATCTAAGTTATTTATCCTTCTGTTTCTCACTGTTCAGATTTATAGCTATACATAACCAATAAAAGACCATTGCTTTTACCATTTTTCTTGAAGGTGAGGAAACAGAGAGAACATCTTTTCTCAGGATATTTATCACCAGTGGAAACCACAGAAGGCAACAGTAGACTGTAGAACAATGGCATAGGTCAGCGATGGTGAACCTTTTTTGGCTTACGTGCCATAAGGGGAGAGTGCAGGGGGATTGTGCACAGGCGTTCCCAACCCATAATGCAACACATGACCCCCCCCAGAGGGCATGTGCTCATGAGAGGCGTTTCCTCCCCCCCCCCATTTTTTGCACGCTTTTTTTGCCCTCCCCAAGCTCCATAGGCTTTATAGGAGCCTGGGGAGGGCGAAAACAGCACCCCCCTCGAGGCCCTACAGAACCTTCAGGGACCTTCAGGAGGCTTCCCTGAAGCTTCCAGGGGGCAAAAAATAACCCTACGAGCAAACCGGAAGTCACTTCTGGTTTGCTCATAGGGTTGGTTTAAGCCCTCCGGAAGCCTCAGGGACATTCAGGAGGATTCCTTGAAGCCTCTGGAGAACTAAAAAGGAGCCTATGAGCAAACTGGAAGTGACTTCTGGTTTGCTCGTAGGCTCGGTTTAAACCCTCCAGAGGCTTTAGGGACCTTCAGGAGGCTGCCCTGAAGCCTCTGGAGGGCTTAAACCAACCCTACAAGCAAACCAGACTTCCGGTTTGCTCGTAGGGTCCTTTTTAGTCCTCCGGAGGCTTCAGGGAAGCTCCTGAAGCCTCCAGAGGACCTGGGGGGGCGGGGGGGCTCTTTTCACCTTCCCCAGGCTCCTATAAAGCCTCTGGGGCCTGGGAGGACAAAAAATGGCTTTTAAAAAAGCTGAACTTGGCCAGCGCGCACATGCGCACTGGCGAGCTGACAGGGTAATGCCTCATGTCCCCTGACAAATGGCTCCGGGTGCCACCCGTGGCACACATGCCATAGGTTCACCATCCCAGGCATAGGTTTACGGAATCAAAACTGAGGTAAAATTGTTCCTCAATATATTTTTCAGTTCCAGCCCAATTAATCAGATCTACAAATCATGGAAAACATAATTTTCTCAGTTTATGTAAGCAGAGATTATCTAAATTAATAATCAGATATGTACCAAAATCATTTCACAGCTTTGATTCCAGAAGTATTTCCTAAAATGGAACACATTGAAAAGAAAATGAGAAAAGTAACAGGAAAAAACCTAGCAAATTAACATACCTGTATCTATAAATACTTTTTACATTCTATTCATACTTTCTTATAAACTTATATATTTCCCCTTTGGTTTATAAGCAAGTGTTGGATTCTGACCTCATGATTTTCATCAATTTTGTAATGAAATATTATTACAATTTAGAATTCAAATTTGGCAGTCATGTAGCTGTTCTTGATCATGAAAACTGTTGTCATTACTTGGTATTTTCATGTATCAGTCTTCCTTTGATATTCTCCTCATCTTTGGCTCATCATTGTTTTAGTCCCGTGATGGTGAAACTATAACACAGGTCCCTAAAGTGGCACGCAGAACCTTGTTACCTGGCAGGCGTGGCATCGCCCATTCCTCTTCTGGGTTTCTGGTGCACATGCATGCATGCTGGCCAGCTGATCATCATGTGTGCATGCGTATCAGTAACCAGACGACTAGCTGGTCGGTGTGCACAGGAAACCAGAAGTTCATTTTCCAGCATGCGCATTCTCCCTGGGCAGTTCCTCTTCTGGGTTGTAGCCCTGACAAGTGCACATGCCATCACTGTTTTAGTCTATTAACCTCTTTACTTCTTCAACATACAGTATTATTCATTCTTATTTTTGATCCCAAGAAACCAAACTATCTTCCATTTTAATTTTTTTCATTGTTAATAGCGGTTTTATCTAAGCACGATAGTGGACAGTAACTTTGTCTTCTTAGTATAAAATATTAACATTTTAATGAGTTTTTCTACTTTTTAAATCTTTTGGTTAAATAAGTGGTGTTGCCTATATATATAAAGCTGTTAGCAGTTTAGCCTTTTATATTGATTCCAGCTGTCAGTTCTTCCATTTTCAAGTCTGCTGAATAAGTTGAAGAGATAAGAGAACAATATATATTCTTGTCTCGTTCTCCTTCCTATTATAAAGCATTGTTTTTGCAGTTTCTTTTTTCTTTACAGAAACTGTAGTTTCTTTTAAAAATAATTTGATGTTCTATCTGGATTGATTTGTTCAAGTCAGTGTTAACTTTTGATGGAGTACATGGTTTTCTTGGCAACATTTTTCAGAAGTGGTTTGCACTTGTCTGATTTCTAGGGCTGAAAAACACTGACTGACCCAACATCATTCAGCTGAGCTGAAGCTCAAATTCTCAGTTTCCTGCTTTGTAGCCTAATGCTACAACTACATCAAACTGGTTCCCCCTAGCAGAGGGGTGTCAAATTTGCGCAGTCATGTCATCACATGATGTATCATGACTTTTTCCCCCTTCACTAAAATGAGGGTGGGAGTGGCCAGTGTATGACACATCCGGCCCGTGGGCCATGAGTTTGAACACCCCTGCTCTAGCACATGTATTATTTTTAACTGATTGCACATTCTTGCATGATCTACCAAAGGCCTTAGTGTACTCAATAAATCAAATACAAATCTTCCTAAATTATTTTAATCTCTCCATTAAATACCTTAAGGAAGTCACCTCATCTCATGTTCCTCTATCTTTTCTGTCACTGTTCTGTTGGTTTGGCTTTTTATTTTCCATGTATGCTCTAATATTTTTTGTAAGATTGTAAACATAAATTACCTTATACAGTGATTTAAATAACAACTTGGTAATTTTCATATGTTCTTTGTTTAGTGCAGATATAAGCACTTATTTTTTCCAACCTGTGGATCATGGTTTTATTTCATATTTGCTTACATATCGCTATTAAAATTTACCTGCTTTTTTCAATATTTTAACCATCTTATTTTTTATTTTATTTATTTCATCAAGCATGAATTAGATAACAGAAATATATCTGATTATGAATACATGAAATGGATACAAATACAAGGGAATATTAGGACAGGAACAGTGGGCACTCTGGTGCACTTATACACACCCCTTTAAACAATGCAGTGAATAAACAAAACAAATAGCTTTAATTGCCTTAATGACCTCAATTGCTCTTGACTAATCATTCCATTGTTGTAGATTTTCCTATAATTTCACCAATCTCCTCTAACTTTTCTGTTTGTTAACTTTCCTTATTTGTTGTAACTTTTCTTATGTTGCTTTTTCATTTTCCTTATTTTAGATATTGTTTTTGAAAAGCTCTTCAACATCTTTTCCTCTTTGAAAGTTAGAAAAGTGTTCTGTCCCCCCTTCTTCGCTCGTTAACAGACGACAGGCAGACAAACTTAAAAGGAACTCACTTTATCAGTCCTCGGTTCAAACTGGCTGCGAGCCCAAAAATAAACCTAAATAAAGTCTCTGCCTGAAGATAACAGAATGCAAAACAAATCTCTCTTACGGCAAAACAAGGTGTACAAAAAGAAAGCAAAGCACTTCTCCAAGTGTCTCTTCGAATCAAGGTTACAGAAAGCAAATCACTTCTCCAAATGTCTCTCACAAATAAACCATGACCTAGGATCAATGAACGTTGAACGTTGACTCCTGCCACCAGGGCCTGGCACCATCCATCCTTTTATCACCAGAAGACGCCACTAATGAGCCCCAGCTGCATTGTTAATCTTGCATCCTGAAAAGACTCACAGGAGACGTCTGCTGAGTCACAACACTATCCCCCACCGCAGGGTCCTTTCCCCGGCTTCCGATGGTCTGGATGCGGTCAGAATGACGTGTCCACAAGATGACCCACACCCATTTCCCGTGGTGCCTTTTTCATGAGTCCCAAACCTCTGCAGGAATAGCCCCCTTGAATCAGAACTCCTTAGGTATCCGGTGGCCACCATGTTTCCTTCCGCCCTTCACGGCATCGACACCCCGTCCAGGGTCCTTCACCCTCTGCAAGGCTGACCCACCAACCCCCCTACCATCGGAGGTTGATGGCCGCTCTACCAGCTTCAGCCGAGCCTTAACACCCTGTCCAGGGTCCTCCACCCTCTGCAAGGCCAACCCACCCCCCCTACCGTCGGAGGTTGACGGCCACTTTACCAGCTTCGGCCGAGCCTTAACACCCTGTCCAGGGTCCCCCACCCTCTGCAAGGCCGACCCACCAGCCCCCGTACTGTCGGAGGTTGACGGCAGCTCTACCAGCTTCGGCCGAGCCCTAACACTCTGTCCAGGGTCCTCCTCCCTCTCCATGGCCAACCCACCAGCCCCCGTACTGTCGGAGACTGGCAGCCGCTCCAACAGCTCCGGCCGAGCCCTAACACCCTGTCCAGGGTCCTCCACCTCCTCTAAGGCCAACCCACATGACCCCTCGTCATCAGAGTCCAGCGGCAGCTCCACCAACTCCTGTCGAGCCACCACACAATCCCCTCTCGCAGAGCCCTTCCCCCGGTTCCGACGATCGAGGTACGGCCCAGAAGGGTTGGTGATGGCCTTCACAGAACACGGGTCCAAGACACTGGTACCCTGCTGGGAACTGAGAAACAAAGTCCAGTGCTGCGGGGACCGGAGTCGACAAAAGCTGGAATCTTGGCGGAGTTCTCCTTGCAGACCTGGTCCATTGGCACTGGGCACATGACTCCACGCACCTCTGCACGTCATTTTTCATATGGGGCCACCAAAATTGATGGGAGGCCAAGTGCAACGTCCGAAAAAAACCCCAATGTCTTGATGCAGACACACAATGAACCTGCGAGAGCACCCGTTGACGGATGTGCCCTGCGGGAACATAGAGCCAGCCCTGACACTTCAAAAGATCCCCTTCCAAAGTCCATGGGGACGCCGGCCCCACTTCTGCCTTTCATCGCTCCACCCAGTCATCACCCCACTGCGCATCCCACATCAGAGACTGCTTGCTCATGGGATGACAAACGGCAGCGCAGGATGCAACGGGTAGAACAGTCCAAGGTGGAAGCAAATTTGCAGGGTCAGAGTTCTCTACTTTACTTGGCAGGGCATCCGCCCTGGAACTCCACACACCCCGAATGCACGCTACCTTGTGCGAATGGGGTATCACGGCCGCACAAACGTGCTGGTTGTCCGACATGATAGTGCGTTGCTGAGGGACAGCTGCAGCCCACGCAACCCTTCTGTTCTTCTTGGGGCAACTCCCTGCCAGGTGTCCAAGATCCCCACAGTAGAAGCACAATCCCTCAGCACGTCGTCTGTCCATCTCAGTATGTGACACTCTAGGCCTGACAGCACTCAACTCCATGGGCTCCTCCCAGTCCACTGCAGTCCCTTGCTGAACCGGCATGCTAGTGGTCTCCTGGAATGCACGGTGAGGCCTTCGCCTCTGCAGCTGGGCATCTATCCGGAGGCACATGTGGACCAACGCGTCGAACGTCGGTGGCCTGTCCACCCTCGCCAGTTCATCCTGCAAGGCCTCAGACAATCCATCCTGGAACATGTCCATTAGAGCTGGTTCATTCCATGTGGAATCCTGGCTACGCAGCCTGAATTCACTAACATAGTCCTGCAATGAACCATTCCCCTGCTGCAGTGACTTCCGACTTCTAGCTGATGTTTCCCCCTTGATAGGATCTTCAAACATCCATTTGAAGTACTGACAAAAGGCCTGGAAGTCATCCAACAGCTCGGCTGAGTTAACAAGGGCGTAGCCCAACGGGCAGCTGTGCCTGAGAGCAAACTGATAATGAATCCCACCTTCGTCCGGTCAGTGGGAAAGTCCTCCACTCTCAAACTCAGGAACAGCTGGCATTGTCCCAGAAACGCGGCAAACATGGCCAGACTCCCATCATATTTATCTGGCATGGCTACTGGGCGCTTCCTCCTTTGCTGGGAGGGTTTTGCAGCTCTCTGCAACTGTGTAATTTGATCTGCCAAAATCGCGATTTGTTGAGCCGCCTATTTTCAGCCATTAATTGTTCCATAATTAATGAAATGGAGGCTTGTCCGGCAGGAGTCAAACTGTTCTGTCCCCACTTCTTCGCTCGTTAACAGACGACAGGCAGACAAACTTAAAAGGAACTCACTTTATTCAGTCCTCGGTTCAAACTGGCTGCGAGCCCAAAAATAAACCTAAATAAAGTCTCTGCCTGAAGATAACAGAATGCAAAACAAATCTCTCTATGGCAAAACAAGGTGTACAAAAAGAAAGCAAAGCACTTCTCCAAGTGTCTTTTCGAATCAGGGTTACAGAAAGCAAATCACTTCTCCAAGTGTCTCTCACAAATAAACCACGACCTAGGATCAATGAACGTTGAACGCTGACTCCTGCCACCAGGGCGTGGCACCATCCGTCCTTTTATCACCAGAAGACGCCACTAACGAGCCCCAGCTGCATTGTTAATCTTGCATCCCATTTAAAGAAAACATATACAAAATGGCTTATAGATGGCACCTCCCCCCAACGAGGTTAGCCAAAATGTTTCCTGGGTTATCTCCACTGTGTTGGAAATGTGGAAGAAGGGATGGCACATTCTACCATATTTGGTGGTCTTGTACTGAGGCCACGAAATACTGGAGAAGGATTCAAAAATGGCTAAAAGAGGTTACCGGGGCAAGCATGGAATGGAAACCCGAGAATTTTTTACTAAGCATAAAACCAGAAAACATGAGTAAATCTATATGGCAATTGAGCCTACATATAATTGTGGCTGCAAGAATAACCTATGCACAATTTTGGAAATCTACTACCATACCGTCGGAAGATGCCATAATTAAAAAGATGTATGAATGTGCAGAAATGACAGGTTGGCTGAGGGACAAAGGAGAAACATAACATTATCTTAGCTGGAACCTATGGTATATGTGGGCGACAAGGAGAACAGCAGGGACTTAAAATGGGGAAAGTTAAATAGCAGTTGTTAACAATGGGAACTAAAAGTGAACATGGGTATTGTAATAGATCCCTGAACTTTGTAACGAGAAGATGCTGCTTAGAGGCTAAACAATGAGGAAGGAAAAAAAAGTTGGGCTGTGAATGACTGTCACCGCGGGGGGGGGGGGTGTTGTATGTTTAAACTGTATTTGTATTTGTATGTTTTATCCTTAAAAAATGTATAACCAATAAAGATTATTTTAAAAAAACAACAACTTAAATACATGTCCACAAATAGAAATCAGTAGTTAAATACTGAATGCAGTGTAGGAACCAGAAACTGAAGAAGTGTAGGCCACTCAGCATGGACACTTTCATGTGCAGATTTTAATTATGAATTATTGACATCAAATATGTAGAATTAATTTAGAAATTTAAATATAGTAAGTATTCAACAACACTTTGACTTAGAAGATTGAGAATAAGATTGAAGAAATCAATATAAGGAGTAGATTCCATACATTCAATCTATGCATAAGAAAGCTAGAAGAATATTGGAAGGGGAAAAAAAACTATGAAAACCAAAGCAGAAAACACCACCCATGTGGTGCAATGCCAGAAGCAGTTATCATTTTTGGAGTGGTTGCATTGAGACTTCAAAAAAGGTGGCTATGTCCAATCATCCATGTGGCTCAGGAATATAGTTGTTTGCTCTTCTTCTTTAAAAGCAAGCTCTGGTCTACCACAGACCTTTATAGAATTCCTGTTAGGAACGCAGAGCATGCATCTTTGTTCCTGAGCCACATGGAATAATCCCGGAGCAGTTGCCATTTTCAGAGTGCCCACATTTCAATTTGGTCATCACTAAAATGACAGCCACTTCTCGATTTGTGCCATATAGCCTAAGAACAAACTAGCATATTATGCTTCCTGACAAAAAAAAGTCCTCAGTGGTCCACAGATTTCACATTAAGGAAGCAAAGCAAGCTGCTCCATTCCTGAATCAAATGGCATGATCTCAGCACCAGCCACCATTTTTAGAGTGCCTACAATTCAATGTGGTTGCCTCAAAAATAGCACCTGTTCCAGAATCATGTCATATGGTCAAGGAAAGGATGCCCTGCCCTTCTTTCCTAACCTGAGCTCCAGAGATCTTCAAAAGGTAAGTGAGGAGGAAGGTGTAAGGTCTGATGGGATGCGAAGCAGGCCTAAGGCTGCAGGAATCCAGTGGAAATGAGATGGGGAGGAGGCTGCTGCAGCGTCCATGTGGTCAATCATAAGGGCAAATGACTTCAGTGGTACTGCAGTTGTCATAATTTTGGAATTGGGTCATGAGTAGAGTTTTGGAGGTCTGATATCACTGTCAGTAGGAAGTAGGTTGTAAGTTGAGGAACACCTGTACTATATCCATAATGCTAAAGATACCATCATACTTACCGAATATCTACCAAATATTATTTTGTACTGTAGAATGCTTTATAATGTATTATTCAACAAAGCTTTGTTGAATTAATGTTCTTAAGAACCGTTGCTTGCCAGAGTACTAATTGAGGTGCAGAAAACTGGCTTTCTTTTCTTAATTGCGAAGGGTTTAAGTGAATTTTTGACAACAGCTTTAGTTCTGAGTCATAAATCATGGAAAGCAGGACAGTTATCTCAGTTCACCTTTCTTTGAATGTACACAGAATTATTTCTGTCACTACTTGTAAGTCTCCAAGCATTCAAGGCTTACAATGGCACCATTTGATGTAATAGCTGGTGCAAGGTGTTTTTCCCCCGTAAGTTATTTCCTCGCACAAACCCCTTTAGTTAATTAGGTACTGTCACTGAATTTCAAAAAATAATAAGATGAAATAATGACTGAAGTGTAAAATATAGCAAGATTAAAAAGTGGAGAAAATGTTGCTTGAACATATATTAAGAAATTGACATGTGTTTTCTTCTAAAGCAAATCAAAATATGTTCATATAACAGCCATGGGCTGCTGTTTTTTTCATTCTCATAATTGGCATTTTTTTCCCTTTTTTCCCCTCTGCTGACAAATGGTTGCTCATATACATAGAAGTGAAAGAATTGGGGAGAAATACACATCCCTAATATTAAATATACATATCTAAGTTAAAAATCTAAAAATTATTACGTACATATGGACTGCTATCAGAGATTTCAGAACAGAGTATAGAAGCACACCACGTAACGGTATTTATAAAATAGAAATAGCATGAATAGTTTGCATGTATGAGTTATTGAAGAAATGGATACCATATCCCTATCCAACTTTTTAATATATCAATTCCATGAACCACATTTCTGGAGGGAGCTATATGGCATTCTGTATTCTGGAATACTGCTTTCTCCTTCTAGCATTTTATAGAAATTATGTATCAGCTTCTTTCTTTCTCTGTGTTGCTTTTACAGTACTGATATTTTACAGTACTGATATTTATCTTAATTTTTAAGACAGAATAAAAAACCTTCCCCAAAATTTGTATATATACTTTCTGTGTGTTTGTGCTGGTATGTTCACCCATCTCAAATAAAAAAGTCTGATTACTAACAATACCTTTAAAAAGATAGAAGCAATATAAGAATATTATAAATAACATACATAGAAGTCAAGAAAACCAACTAACAACAATTAGCAAAACTATGATATTGACTTTACCACAAGGCCCCAAACTGTAAAACAAAACCAGGTTTCAAAATCTTACAAAAATCCAGCAGGATCAAAGTGTGTCTGATTTCCAGTGTCGTGATGGGTCGGACATGATTTCACAACTAACAACAACAAATGTTGTTGATCTAGGAAGTTGCACTCTTCTTCTTGGCAGTTGCTTTCCTGGAAAAAGGGAGAGAGAAGGAGAGAAGGGGAACCTTCAGAAGGAAGAGGCCAATGTTGCTACTGTGGCCTCATTAATGCAAAAGAAGGTAGACAAATAAGGGGAAGAGCAAGTGATGAACTCAAATTTATTTGTTCCAATTCGTTTTCTTTTGACATGGGGTGATGGCAGGAAATGCAAAATCAGGTATTTTTTCTTTCAAGTAGATGTTATTAATTGGTAATATAATGTATATTATATTTATATAAATCCTACCTTTATTATTTTTATACATAATTCAGACTGATGAACATACCTAATACTCTTTCCTGCTGTTATTTTGTCTACCACAACAACCAACTTGAAATGTGAATTGGGCTGAGAGAATATGACTGGCCGAAAATCATCCATAGCTAAGGCAGGAGTAGACTTTCTTGGCTAAGGCTGGACTAGAACTCAGAGTCACTTGATTTCTAGGCTGGTGCCTTAACCACTAGAACAAAATGCCTGAGAGAGGGCGGGGGGAGGGAATAAGAATGTTATTAATTTACAAACTAGAGGCCCCACAAATGCACAAACCTCAAGACTGAGGCCAAAACCAGTTTTTAAGAGTTTTTTGAAGTACTAAGAGAAATATTGCTGTCCATATCTCTTGTCTGTGATCTACAAGGTATATTTCCTCAGTCCCTTAACATGACAACATTTAATAGAAGGGATCTGAAGCAAACCCACTGTCAGAACATGCGTGCTGTACAGAAATAGTTGAAACTAGGCAGTTTTCCAGGTATTCAGGTCCTATTCCATGAAGAACGTTATAGGTAATGGTCAGCACCTTGAATTACACCTGGAAGACTGGCAACCAATACAGATCACATAGCAGTGGTGACACATGAGCATATTAAGAGCTATCCATTACTACACACACTATGTATTTCACCAGCTATAGCTTTCAGATGACCTAAATGGCAAGCAGATATGGAGCTTATTGAAATAATGCAGTCATGAGATTACCAGGGTATGTGTAGCTGGAAATCCAGAAAGCTGTGCCACCAGTTTAAAATGGGGAACTGTTATCTCATTCAAGACCAATAATGAACATTTTCCTGATCTGAGAGAGAGAGAGAAAGAGTGTGTGTGTGTGTGTGTGAGAGAGAGAGAGAGAGAGAGAGAGTGTGAGAGAGTGAGTGAGAGAGAGAGAGAGAGAGAGTGTCTGGGCAGGATTGAACTAAAGTTTGTTTGTACCATCAATACCTGAAAAGCCTCATGACACTAGATTAGTACATTAGCAGCTCCACCTACACAGCTCAGGGTTGAGTAACAAAACTGAGTACCATCAGCATACTAATGATACTGAACAAAAATGTGCAGATGACTTCATCCAATCCTTTCATGTAAATGTTAAACAGGAGAGGGGAGACTATCAAGCCCTGAAGCACCCCACAAATGATGGACCACAGGCATGACATTTCCCTCATTAACACCAACCAACCACGGAGGAAGGAAGTGAACCACTGCAACTCATTGTCACCTATTCTCAAAATCCACAGCAGGTCCAGAAGGATATTGTGAGTTATGTATCAAAAGGCACTTAGAGATCATGGAGTATCACAATGGATGTACAACCCATTCCAGCTGTGCCAAAGGTCATCATCAAGCTTGGTTGTCTTTGTACTGTATCCCAGTTTGAAACCCAACTGAAATGAGGGCAGATAAATAAATACACAGTATACAACACTTGTTCATAATTTGGGTACTAGGGAATAATATATGAATAGATCAGACACAGATACTCATTAAATTAATAGTATATCTTTAGTTCCTACTAAAAATGCATCTAATTGATTTAAATAAGGCTCATGTTAAGACTTATATACATGTTTCCACATGCATGTTTTTACAAAAATCTGGTATAAGTTTTTTTTTAGTTTTTTGAAAACCATGATAACATTCTTTTGAGAAACAACAGTAGAGTAGAAAACAATATCAAGACTTCTAGAAGAGTTGCACTAGTAAAAATGTGTGGGACGTTGATTCTACCCTGATGTCTAAATAACTGTCCAACTGAATAGCTTTGTACTGCTGTATCCCTGTTAAATGTACATAGAACAAAACACTACTATCCAATGTAAAAGATGAGTATTTTCAGTTCAGTTCAGTTCACTTTATTTGTATGCCGCCCTTTTCCCTGGGGGGACTCAGGGCGGCTCACAGTTCAAAAGGGGTGGGGGAAGGACAAACAATTTATGACATAAAAACATTACATCATTTAAGAACTCAACAGTCATACAATTCGAGTAGGGGTTAGAATCTTTAACCCCAGGCCAGCCAGGATAGCCAGATTTTAAGTGCGGCGCGGAAGGTCTGGAGGGTGGTGAGGGTCCGGATCTCCACGGGGAGTTCGTTCCAGAGGGTCGGAGCAGCCACCGAGAAGGCTCTCCTCCGAGTAGTTGCCAGTCTACACTGGCTGGCTGATGGAATTCAGAGGAGGCCTAATCTATGCGATCTTATCGGTCTAGTGGAGGTGATTGGCAGTAGGCGGTCTCTCAAGTACCCAGATCCAATACCATGAAGGGCTTTGTAGGTGACAAGTAACACCTTGAAGCGCACCTGGAGATCATCAGGCAGCCAGTGCAGCTCGCGGAGGATAGGTGTTACGTGGGTGAATCGAGGTGCACCCACGATCGCTCGCGCGGCTGCATTCTGGACCAGCTGAAGTCGCCGAATACTCTTCAAGGGCAGCCCCATGTAGAGCACATTTTAATTGAATACATGTTGATGTGCATAAAGGTTCCACTAACACTAAACACTAAACCAATCAGAACTCTTTCCTATATTTTATATCATGCAAGAGAACCGGATAGAAGTCAAATAATGAGTTTTAAGTTTTCTTTTGGTTTTGAAGCATTGGAACTTTCCATTCCATTCTAAAGTATGACTTATTTAAATGTAATTGAAAATCATCTAAGAATAAAGATGACAGAGTGGTTGAAACCTGAGCAGGAGAATATTTATTTTTCATTCTTGAGCCAGATGATGCTTGAAATGACATTCCTTTCCACTGTACAAATGGAACTCCACAGATATTTTCAGATACCTAGCGGTAGGATTAAAGGATTTGACTTTCATGTCTTTGAGTTTGGGATCTTTGGAACATTTTTCCGCTTTCGTGATGGACAGAAAACTGTATTGTTTAAAAATATGCTTATTCTAGTAACAGGTGCCCTGAGGAAATCTGTGCAATTTCAAATCTTGCCTGTCAAGAAATAAAAAGGTTCTGTTTTTCACGATGAGTATAAACTGAAATGACAAGGTGTTAGTCAGGATTCCCAGAAAGAAAAAATGGTAAATATATCAGAAATATTATAGGTGTTGGGGGGAGGAATTACTAGAGTCATGGCTCTTTTACAATTACTTCATTTTTTGGCCTGTGATTTGATCTCATTATGCTTACAGGTATCTTTGGTTAGTTACTGGTTGCTCAGCTTCCAGCTCTCAGAAAGTTGTCTAATTCCTATTTTATATTACAGTTTTATGTATTCTCATTTAACCAATAATAATTGATGTTGTCTGCTGAATAAATATGGCCTAATCTTCCATTGTTTTACTTTTTATCACGTAGGTTAAATTATTCTAATGCTTTTGAATATTGCAGGATGTTAAGCAATGTGTCTTTCTCAAGGTGCCAAGGAACATAGCTTCTTATTCATGAAGTGCAAAGATGCCTTGCAAAAGAAGGAAACAATGCATTTTTAAATAAGCACTTTTATGAGGAAGGAGTAGTACGTATGTTTGCCATTGTGAGATATTTATAACAATAATAATGGCAGGGTTTTTTTTAAAATCTAAAAAAATAAAGCTCATTAAATTTATAGGAGTTATTCTACACCTTCCAATTTTGCATATGTTTGCAGTCTTATTTATGCTTATAGGTAATTTGCAACTTTGCATACCCTTCCTGGAAACTTGGAGAGACGGTTGAAATATTTATTAATTTTTACAATTTATTCATTTGTTAAATTTATATGCCTCTCATGTCACTATTGAATGACTGTAGGCAGCTTGCAATATCATAAAAATGGGAATATAAAACATTAAACATTAATTGTAGCCTAGGGCATGCAACTGAGTTATTTTTACTCATCATAGGTGATGACTTCCAGGATTTTTTATAGTTCCTTCCTATCCATCAAAGCTTTAGTGTGTTAAACACATCTATTTACTGATTTAAAAAATTATAACAGCTCTCAGAGTGGATTAGAAAATAACAAGTTCATAAATTATCTCCCTGTATTTGTATATTCCCAAACACGCATATTAGCAAATTAACATTCATCTTAAACAAGGACATTTTTTCACTTCACACATTTTTATTAAAGAACCATACTACTACTTCTCATATTTCTATTGTCTACATGTCTTTATGCCTTGATTTATTTTACACCCACCTATTACTACAGAGATGGGATATTTCTAATCTGAAATGAAGGCTTTAATCGATTAAGTGTGCAATTTAATAAATTAGTCGGCAACCTTATTGGCATATATATGGAAAAGAATATTGTAATACATCCAGAGAGCTACTTCTTGGTAAATATCCATAGGGTTTTGCTATGAATTTTTTAACAGTAGAAATATAAAATGAAATTAATATAAACTCTGTATGAAACACTGTTATACAGTGATTGTTTCAAAACACCATATATTACTAAACCTGTTAGTCAAAGAACAATGAAATATTTCATGTAAGTCATTTTTAAGAGGAGATTTCAATAGATTTCAAAGAGAGATATCTATTCTAGTCCATGAGATAGCTGACTGTTCTGACCCCCTCCTCCATCCAGTAACGAAAGCCGAGATAAGCTTAACTGGAATGTACTTTAATAACAAGAAACCAAAACCTTGGTGGATGAAAGCCAAGCATAACAAACAGATAAGCAACTCAGACAAACCTTGGCAGCAATCCAGCCAGCCAAGGTAGTTACAAAAGTTCTCTTTAGTCAATGCGTTGACTTCTGCAAGAGGGGCATGTGCACAACAGTCTTTTTATAGTCTGGAGAGGAGCCTAATGACCACCAGTTGAGTGCAATTACCTCCTGTACCTGACGCCCATTAGCTCTTCGATTCCAGGCATCCAGGAATAACTCACTGCTGGCTTCTGGATCACTCTCCCTTGTCTCCTCCCCACTGGTCCAAGGCTCAGGCATCACCTGGTGGTGATCTGCGCCTTGCTGGGAATCGGAACCCTGTCCAGGGTCCTCCACATCCTCCAGAGCCGACTCATAGGGCCCCTCGCTGTCGGAGTCTAGTGGCAGCTCCAACGGCTCCTGCTGGGCCACAACAGCTGACACATGATCGAATTAAATATTTCAAGCTATGTGGATCTGATTTTGGAGGTTCAGAGAATTAGGTAAACACAAATAAGAAAACTGAGAGACAAATATATAAAATACTTTTTATTGCAAAGCTAGATTTATCCTTGCCCTTCTGCATCCTGCATTCAAAAAATAGCACTGTCATCTGGCTTTTAAACATATAAATGAATTATGCAAATATTTATTTATAATGTAAAAATTTAGCCTCTTTTACTGCTGATAAGATTATCAGCAGTAAAAGAGGCTAAAGTTTTACATTTAAGATCAGAAATCATAGAAAAGTTTTATAGAATATATTTTATGATTAATGAAATGATGAAGTTGCTATGAAGAAATATATTGAAATGTCTATAAAAAATTATGACCAACATAGAGATATTTTAAGAAATCAGATAAGTATTAAAGAAACAAACAAGACAATAAAAAGACTTGTAAAGGCAGATGGAAGTATTTCTTAATAGAAATACAAAGAATTTTTTTAAAAAACTACTGAAACCACTGATGAACACAATTAATGAAATTAGAAGATTAAGGTAAAACCGACAACATCGAAAAGACCAAAGAGAACTCTGATTTACAAAGCAGTGATACATAAAAACATAGTCATACAGACCAATTTCTTTGTTGAATGTAGACTATTCACAAAAATAGTTTGAATGCCTAAAGAAATTGCCACAGATATAATACACATCAACCAAACAAGACATATTCCAATAAGAAACATCACAGATAATAGTTAATCAATGGGCAAGTGTGCATTCCTATTGGCAGAATAATTCCTGGAGAAGGGGTCAAAGACTGTGAAAAAATGCTATGTAGATCATGTAGTATTAATAGAACCACAAGGGCAATAAGACAGTAGAGGAAAATAATCCATAGCTCTGGAAAATTTGTTACAAAAAATAAATCAGTAAGCAAAAATAATTACAAACATTTAACATGAGAATATTTCTTGTGCAATTGCATTTGACAGGCAATAATCAAGAAATATATATCAAAACAATTCTGGAAAATAATGGCAAGAAATTAAGAGATCTTGAAAGATAGAATAACTTAAAGCCTTTTTGTCTATGGAGATTCTCAGTCATCCAGTTGATGGGTCAACTGAACAAGTTTCAGTATAAATTGATTGCTTATTAGTAACCTATGACTATCACTAAGTGTTGTATCTTATGATTCTTGATGAATGTATTCTATTTTATTTTTCTTTATGTACACTGAGAGCATATGGACCAAAGACAAATTCCTTGTGTGGCCAATCACACTTGGCCAATAAAGAATTCTGATCTATTTTCGGATCAGAAGGAAAATGTCTTCAAAGAAAAAAAACAGAATGTTTTAACCTTTGAGCTAAAGCCTTTTTGTTTGGGATCAATTATGATTATCAAAAAGAACATATTCTTCAAAATAAATTATCTGTTTCGAATGGTACAAATTCCAACTCCAGAAAAAAATATTATATGATTGATAAGAAACAATAAAAGGAAATGTTTACGGAGTGCAGGGGAAATCTTAAAATCAAATGTAATGTTTTACAAGACTCAAACGATAAAGCTGACCTTGCTCTTCCAAATTGCAAATTCTATTACAGAGCAGAATATTTGTCCTGGTTAGGAGAATGGATTAAATCTCCAAATGGTAAATGTCAGTATTAGAAGGAGTTTAGCTTTCTTGCCTTCTTTGCAATCTTTTAAAGTTTTAGTTAACAGGAGCCATTTTTGATGTAGATGATATCAAAATACTTTTAGCCACATATAATTCCAAAACTATTATAAATCATATTTATTGGCATACAGTATCTCTGTGTCACTCACCTCCCAGATACCCACCATGTGATTAGAAAACAAAATTGGTACCATGCTTTTCTTTTTCAAATAATAAACTCTTAAATTAGACTCAAAAATCCAAAATTATACCATCATTCACAATTAAATATTATGAATACTGTGTAAATATTGAATAAATATTGTTTGGAGCTATCATGAAAAACCATTTGGGAATATTGGTCATTTCCTAGAATTTTGCATTTTTTTTAACTTTACATAATTATACTTACGAACTGCTATACATTTTAATTACTATTACAAATACCTGCAGGCTTCAGTTAAATGGAAGTCAGTGTTGAATCCCACTGCTAATTAAATTTCACTCACTATTTCCTTTACCTGAAGGCCCTTAAGAAAATTGTGTTTGTTAAATGTCTTTCAGCCAAATAACCACTTATTTAATTTTAAACTAATTATTTTATTCAGTCTCGGAAACGATCTTTACTCTGCAGGGAGTGGGGGCAAATTGTTATTGCATGTCGTTTAGAAAATTTATTCACTACTTCTAGTTAAAAAAGAAAAGAAAAACACACCACTTATTTTTCCAGGCAAGGTATCTGTATTCAAGTGTAAGGTCCCCCCCCCTTTCCCTTCTGATCTATAACTATTTCAGTATTGATTATATAAAGGACAGATTGAGAATGTCTATTTTTGTAACAATGAATCGGAAATATCTCAGCTTCATCTCCACTGAAAAATACTAATCTTAAACATATTTAAAACAAATGCCCTCTCAATTATATTAGAATTGGATTGAAAATACCTTTTGGGTTAAATAAGCAAAACAATATTATTTGTTGCTTTGAAATTTTATGTTTTCCACACTTTATATAATAAGGAATCCGCATTTTTTATAATATTTTGAATATTATTCTGCATGATTCATTATTGATTCTCTGTTGGGGTGATGCACATATTTCTGAATATCTGTATGTGCAACTTTTGTATGCAGCATTTCTGATATTCAGTTAAAATACATAATGTTTGTAATGTATCAAACTTGATGAAAACTTTTTGCATCTTTTTTCCCCTGAAATGAGCCTGAGGTTCAATTGTTCCATGTAAATTTTGTAAAGATCTCTTTGTTAAAAGACAGCTTTGCTGCAACTCCTCTCTTTAGAGCATTAGAAATAGATTTTGGTTCCTAGTTGGAGAAATGCCAAGTGACATTTTAAATTACTTAATAAATTAGACATTATTGGATCCGGCCCAGTCCATTGCCTCACTAAAAGGGGCTGCTAATCTTGTTGGCATTAATGTAGGAAATTATATGCTGGTTATTTTGTTCCAATAGAGAAGCTCAGGGCACCAGTCAGTGTACTAGCTCTCCAAGGACTCCCTGAAAGAAAACATTAAAGTGTTGCAACTTTTAGTTTAGACTGAAGGCAAGGCAAGATAAAAGGACCTTAATTTAATACATAGCATGAAAAACATGAAAAAAGAAAAGTTTTCACTCTCACACAGTGTTAAATAAGGATCATATTTAAAATGGATAACTTGGAGGCTCAGCATTGATTTAAAAAGAATTTCTATACCTGAAATAGACAAAAATTAGAAATAGCTATCCACAGCTGCTTAAGAATCACCAACTGATATATTTTTAAAACTGGGAAGAAAGTAATGACAAATCACTTTCACATTCAGCTTAGAGTACTGCATAATTATATCAATATAGCAGCTAGGAACCAAGCTCTCTTGAGGATGTTTTTGCCTATTTAAGAGGGAACTAGGAAAATTCATGCAGAATTGTGCTGGCAGAAGTTGAGCAGCTAAAAAAAATTGAACAAATCAAAATGCATCATTCAAAGCAACAGCATCTGGAAGGGTAGTCAAACTGGCAAGGTGCCAGATGAAAAAAGAGCATTATAATTAAGGTGACCAGATTTTAACATTGGTAAAGAGGGACACCATTGACCGAGGGGGGGGGGGTGTTCTTGATTAAAAAATTTTAAAAAAAATCCGGACTTTTTAAAAACGCTGCGGGGCGCGGGACAAATTGTTCAAAAGCGGGACTGTCCCGCCAAAAGTGGGATGTCTGGTCACCTTAATTTAGATGCCCCTCAAAGGCAAAACTCAGGGGGCTGAATTCTACAGGGGGAGGAGTAAAGGGGGGGATTTGAGGGGCAGCCCAAAGCACCATCTGTCTAAATTTGCATCAGGCAGGCAGTAACATTTTCATAGACCATGATAAGAGGAGCAGCTGATCCTATGGAGAGACTCCTCCTGCATTCAGTCCCAGGCCTACAAGTGGAAGTACTCCTTCCTTCCTTCCTCCTTTCACCTTCCTTCCTTCCTTCCCTCCCTCTTTCTTCCTTCTAGCCTTCCTCCTTTTCCATTCTTTCTCCTTTCTTCCTCTTGCCTATCTACCTTCTATCTTTCTGCTCTTTAGATCTCTCTTCCCTTTCCCTTCCTTCCTCCTCCCATCCTTTCACCTTCCCTCCTTCCTCCCTTTCTTCTTTATTTTTCTCTTCTTCCCATTCTCTTCCTTTCTTCTTCCATTATTTTCTTCTTTCCTCCCTCACTCCCTTCTTTTTCCTTCCTCCTTCCATTCTTCCTTCTTCCTTCCTTCATTCCTCTTGCTTATCTATCTTCACCTTATCCGTCTTCTGCTCTTTCCCTCTCTTCCTTCCTTTCTCCTTCCATCCTTTCCTCACTCACTCCCTTCCTCCTTTTCTCTTCCTTCCATTCTTTTTCTCTTCCTTCCATTCTTTCAGCTTCCTTTCTTTTGCCTATCTACCTTCTCTGTCTTTCTGCTCTTTCCATCTCTCTCTTCCCCTTCACTTCTGTTCCTTCCTCCTTCCATCCTTTCCCCTTCCCTCCTTCCTATTTCTTCCTTCCTTCCTTCTGCCTATCTACCTTCACCTTCTCTGTCTTTCTGCTCTTTCCTTGTCTTCCCCTTTCCTCCCTCCCTCCCTTCTTTCCTTTCTAGTTACATTTTTTCCTTCTTTCCTCTCGCCCTCCCTTTTTCTTTCTTCCTTCCTTCCTCCTTCCTCTTGCCTATCAACTTCATCCTCTTTGTCTTTCTGCTCTTTCCCTCTTTTCCCCTTCTCTTCCTACCTCCTTCCTTCTTTTCTCCCTCCCTTCCTCTTTTTCTTCCTTCCTTTCTTTTTCATCTTCCTCCTCCTTCCTCCTTCTTCCTTCTATTCTTTCTCCTTCCTTCCATCTTTTATCCTTCCATCTTCTTCCCCCTCCCTTTTTCTTTTCCTTCCCCCCTCCCTCCTTCCTTCCTCTCCTTCCCACTCTCTCCTTGGGAGGGGACAAAACCCAAGGGCAAACGGGGTCAGGGGTGGGGGGAAAGCAGAGACCAAATAAAGTCAGAAGATCTTATTAAAAGTTTCCTATTTGTTGGATCACATTGCTGCGAACATATAAACCAAATCAGGGGAACATTTTGCAACCGAGGGTGCTGCAAGGAAAGGGGGGATGGAGGTGGCCCTGCCATTTTCCCAGTTTTGCAAGGAATGAGAAACGGTGCTTTAATCCGAAGCAAAGGATGACTGCAATCAGAACCGCAGACAAGGAAAGAAAGAAAGAAAGATCCTTGTAGCACAAAACCCACCTTTGCATGGTTGTGAGAACATAGGTAAAACAAAACAAAAAGCACAGCGTCCCTCCGCCCTCTGAATGGGACTCAGCGTGACTCCGATTTGAATACAAGCACACGGAGCCAGGCGGGGAGATAAGCACCTTCATTTGGATTCTCTGCAACCATGATGCTTTGCGAGGAACAATCCCCGGGGCTCCCTGTGACTTTTGCAGATTTTTTCTTTTGTGCTTTAAAAAAAATCGGGGCTTTTTAAAAATGCCACAGGATGCGGGACAAATTGTTCAAAGGAGGGACTGTTCCGCCAAAAGTGGGATGTCTGATCACCTTAATTATAATACAAACCCAGTCCATTTTGTACATAAATCTGTCTCTGTCTCTGTCTTTCTGTCTCTCTCTCTGCCTCTCTCTCTCTCTCTCTCATACACACACACACACACAGAGAGAGAGACAAATAGGCAGATTTAATTGTCCTTGCAAATGGTATTGCTTGCAGTAATAATAGAGGTTTCTTCTGTGAATGAGGAAGACCCTCAAATTGGTCACTCAACCATTGGGAAATGTCTCTTAGTTTTCAGGGTTGGCAAGATTAAGTTTCTCCTTTGAATTATTCATATTCCTACTCTATTAACAGTAACTATTAATTTTGCTGGCTGTAGGTTTGCTATTTCTAAATCATAGGCAATAATATCAGCAATTGAAGAACATTAGCATAATTATTTCCATACTTTTGAGAGAGAGGTGGGAGGGAGGGAATCAGTGATGGGATTCAAAAAAAAATTACTACCAGTTCTGTGGGTGTGGCTTGGTAGGCATGGCATGTGAAGGATACTGCAAAATCTCAATTCCCTACTGATCAGCTGGGACTCGGGAGGCAAAGAATTGATGGGGGCAAGGCCAGTCAGAGGTGGAATTTACTGGTTCTCTGAACGACTCAAAATTTCTGCTACCGGTTCTCCAGAACTGGTCAGAACCTATACATTCTGATTTTGTATTTTTTTTATTTATATCTGTTATTATCAGTCAAACTTTGGCAATTTATTGTAGTTAAAAGTGTGAAATAAAAGCAATTTTACTGCAACACAATGGAAAAAATACAGCAAGCCTAAGAACTTAAATTGCAATACAACTATTAATAACCAATCAAAGGCCCTTTCATTAACTAAAAGCATTCCATAATTATTCCATTTTAAGAAACATGAATAATATTAGTAATGTGGTGTATATCTGATTTTAAAGGAAGACAATTTATAACATAGGATATTTGTTATATTTTTAAATTTGTTCTACACTTATTTTTGTGGTTCCCACCTAGGGAACAAAGCTCGAGAGTTAAAAAAGAGTCAGACTGATTAGTATCTGATAGAAAACTAGCGTAAAACACTAGAGATATAGTTCAATTAAGAAATTTGGTCTAGGCTTTTTGAAATTCATAAAACGTGTGGAGTTTAAATGCTTAATGTGGAATATAAATTTCCCCAAAAGGAAAAGCTGAATATAATTTACTTATGAGAAAAGCATATAAAAAAGAAGAATAAAAAATATTAGATTTACAAAAAAATTGAGATAAGAATTCATTTCAGCTGGTATAAGCAAGAAAAATTGAGTTGGTTTATATATAAATCCACAATTGCAAAGCCTTTATGAGAGGACAATTTATACAGCAGAACAGCAAATTGAAAACAAAAAGTTACAAAAGTTGTTAATGTATATAAAAATAAAAAACTAGCAAAATCCCAAGGTAGAAAAAACATTTTACAGCAAATTAAACTTCTACTTCTACTCTATATGTTAAGAGTAACAGAGATGGAAATAAAATTAATTTTGTCATACAGGACTCTGAGAAAACAAATAAGTCAGAGAAACGGCTAGCTTAAAGACTGAGAAAGGAAAGTGAAAAAAATTATACTAAAATTACAAAATGACAAGACTATACCAATTAATAATGCATGCATATTTTCACCGGTACTATGCAAGGTTATATAAGAGATATAAAGTTTCACCGGCAAGAGCAAATGAATATCTAAAAAGCAAAACTTATCAAAGATAAAAGGTGTTCAAAGATAAACAGTGAATGAACCAATAGAGAAAGAGAAATTTGTGATCTCATTGTTCAGATGGATTACTGGTCTCTTATTGCAAATGTTTGAAAATGAATTTCTGGTACCTTTGCAAAAGTGATGACTTCAATTCTAGATAACGAAAAGATCTACACAATTGGACAGGGCAAATATAATACTATAATTATATCAAAACATTAAATGACTTTAATTCTGTCGTCTAAATACCAGAACTTGCTTTCCAGAGAGGGTGTTATTTATTATGCCCATTTTCTCACTTTCTTCCTCCCAGAATTGAATTCCTATTCAATTGCTTCAATTTCCTTTGCAGCTCATGGAACATTATTTTATGCATATCTAGAGCAGGTACACTGTTGTCTTCACATACAATTTTCATGATGAGGACAAACTTTAGCTTTTAGTAAAGTGTACTAACTCCCCGAGGAGTTACACCAAAGTGTATCTCAGAATTGGCATTAAAACTCAATTCAAATAGAAGACGTTACTTTTGACGCAGAGATCAGATTCCAACAACAAACACATATTAGGGGTATCCTAAGTCGGGAAAGCTACAAAACCACTCCATTCGGTGATCAGACCTTTCCCTGAGGAGTTATAGCAAAGCGTATCTCAGAATTGGCATTAAAACTCAATTCAACTTAAAAACGTTACTTTTCAACCAAAGCTCAGATTCGAACAACAAACACATATTAGTGGTATCCTGAGTTGGGAAACCTAAAAAAACCACTCCATTCGGTGATCAGAGCTTAGAGTTAGACCAAAGCGTATCTCAGAATTGACGAAAGAACTCAGTTCAACCAGAAAGGGTTACTTTTGAACAAAAGCTCAGATTCCAATAACAAACACATATTAGTGGTATCCTGAGTCGGGAAAGCTAAAAAACCACTCCATACGGTGATCAGAGCTTTCCCTAAGGAGTTAGACCAAAGAGTATCTCAGAATTGGCAAAATAACTCAATTCAACCAGAAAGTGTTACGTTTGAACCAAAGCTCAGATTCGAACAACAAAGACATATTAGTGGTATCCTGAGTCGGGAAAGCTAAAAAAACTCACTATATTCCGTAATAAGAGCTTTCACTGAGGAGTTACACCAAAGTGTATCTCAGAATTGGCATTAACACTCATTTCATCTAAAAAACGTTACTTTTGACCAAGAGATCAGATTCAAACAACAAACATATTAGGGGTATCCTGAGTCAGGAAACTAAAAAACCACTCCATTCGGTGATCAGAGCTTTCCCTGAGGAGTTAGACTAAAGCGTATCTCAGAATTGGCAAAAGAACTCAATTCAACAAGAAAATGTTACTTTTGAACCAAAGCTCAAATTTGAACAACAAACACATACTAGTGGTATACTGAGTCGGGAAACATAAAAAGCCACTCCATTCGGTGATCAGACCTTTCCCTTAGGAGTTAAACCAAAGTGTATCTCAGAATTGGCATTAAAATTCAATTCAAATAGAAGACGTTAATTTTGACGCAGAGATCAGATTCCAACAACAAACACATATTAGGGGTATCCTGAGTGGGGAAAGCTAAAAAACCACTCCATACGGTGATCAGACCTTTCCCTGAGGAGTTATAGCAAAGCGTATCTCAGAATAGGCATTAAAACGCAATTCAACTTAAAAACGTTACTTTTGAACCAAAGCTCAGATTCCAATAACAAACACATATTCGAGGTATCCTGATTCGGGAAAGGTAATAAACCACTCCATTCGGTGATCAGAGCTTAGAGTTACACCAAAGTGTATCTCAGAATTGGCATTAAAACTCAATTCAAATAGAAGACGTTACTTTTGACACAGAGATCAGATTCCAACAACAAACACATGTTAGGGGTACCCTGAGTCGGGAAAGCTAAAAAACCACTACATTCGGTGATAGAGCTTTCCCTGAGGAGTTATATCTTAGAATTTGCAGAAAAACTCAATTGAACCAGAACGTGTAACTTTTGATCCAAAGCTCAGATTCGAAAAACAAACGTATGTTAGTAGTGTCCTGAGTCGGGAATGCTAAAAAACCAACCCATTTTGTGATGTGATGTTTCCCTGGGGAGTTACACCCAAGTATATCTTAGAATTTGCAGAAAAACTCAATTCAACCAGAACGTGTTAGTTTTGAACCAAAGCTCAGATTCGAAAAACAAACGTATATTAGTAGTGTCCTGAGTCGGGAATGCTAAAAAACCAACCCATTTTGTGATCTGATGTTTCCCTGGGGAGTTACACCAAAGTATATCTTAGAATTTGCAGAAAAACTCAATTGAACCAGAACGTGTTACTTTTGAACCAAAGCTCAGATTCGAAAAACAAACGTATGTTAGTAGTGTCCTGAGTCGGGAATGCTAAAAAACCACTCCATTTTGTGATCTGATGTTTCCCTGGGGAGTTACACCCAAGTATATCTTAGAATTTGCAGAAAAACTCAATTGAACCAGAACGTGTAACTTTTGATCCAAAGCTCAGATTCGAAAAACAAACGTATGTTAGTAGTGTCCTGAGTCGGGAATGCTAAAAAACCAACCCATTTTGTGATCTAATGTTTCCCTGGGGAGTTACACCAAAGTGATGAATTGAGTGTTAATTGGCATTAACACTCAATTCATCTAAAAAACGTTACTTTTGACCAAGAGATCAGATTCCAACAAAGAACACATATTAGGGGTATCCTGAGTCGGGAACGCTAAAAAACCACTATATTCCGTAATAAGAGCTTTCAATGAGGAGTT
Source organism: Thamnophis elegans (assembly GCF_009769535.1). Classification (NCBI taxonomy): domain Eukaryota; kingdom Metazoa; phylum Chordata; class Lepidosauria; order Squamata; family Natricidae; genus Thamnophis; species Thamnophis elegans. The sequence goes on from NC_045550.1 coordinate 19,251,936, forward strand.
ACACAAAAGTGTATCTCAGAATTGGCATTAACACTCAATTCATCTAAAAAATGTTACTTTTCACCAAGAGATCAGATTCGAACAACAAACATATTAGGGGTATCCTGAGTCGGGAAACTAAAAAACCACTCCATTCGGTGATCAGAGCTTTCCCTGAGGAGTTAGACCAAAGTGTATCTGAGAATTGGCATTAAAACTCAATTCAAGTAGAACACGTTACTTTTGACGCAGAGATCAGATTCCAACAACAAACACATATTAGGGGTATCCTGAGTCGGGAAAGCTAAAAAACCACTCCATTCGGTGATCCGACCTTTCCCTGAGGAGTTATAGCAAAGCGTATCTCAGAATAGGCATTAAAACGCAATTCAACAAAAACCAAAGCTCAGATTCGAACAACGAAGACATATTAGGGGTATCCTGAGTCGGGAAAGCTAAAAAACCACTCTATTCGGTGATCAGAGCTCTCCCTGAGGAGTTACACCAAAGCGTATTTGATTTTAAAGGAAGACAAGCGTTACTATGAACAAAAGCTCAGATTCGAATAACAAACACATATTAGTGGTATCCTGAGTCGGGAAAGCTAAAAAAACCACTCCATACGGTGATCAGAGCTTTCCCTGAGGAGTTAGACCAAAGCGTATCTCAGAATTGGCGAAATAACTCAATTCAACCAGAAAGTGTTACTTTTGAACCAAAGCTCAGATTCGAACAACAAAGACATATTAGTGGTATCCTGAGGCGGGAAAGCGAAAAAAACCACTATATTCCGTAATAAGAGCTTTCACTGAGGAGTTACACAAAAGTGTATCTCAGAATTGGCATTAACACTCAATTCATCTAAAAAATGTTACTTTTCACCAAGAGATCAGATTCGAACAACAAACATATTAGGGGTATCCTGAGTCGGGGAAGCTAAAAAAAACCAGTACATTCGGTGATAGAGCTTTCCCTTAGGAGTTAGAACAAAGTGTATCTCAGAATTGGCATTAAAACTCAATTCAAATAGAAGACGTTACTTTTGACGCAGAGATCAGATTCCAACAACAAACACATATTAGGGGTACCCTGAGTCGGGAAAGCTAAAAAAACCACTACATTCGGTGATAGACCTTTCCCTGAGGAGTTATAGCAAAGCGTATCTCAGAATAGGCATTAAAACGCAATTCAACTTAAAAACCAAAGCTCAGATTCGAACAACGAAGACATATTAGTGGTATCCTGAGTCGGGAAAGCTAAAAAAACCACTCCATACGGTGATCAGAGCTTTCCCTGAGGATTTAGACCAAACCGCAGCTCAGAATTGGCGAAAGAACTCAATTCTACCAGAAAGTGTTACTTTTGAACCAAAGCTCAGATTCTAACAACAAACACATATTAGAGATATCCTGATTCGGGAAAGGTAATAAACCACTCTATTCGGTGATCAGAGCTCTCCCTGAGGAGTTACACCAAAGCGTATCTCAGAATTGGCATTAAAACTCAATTCAAATAGAAGACGTTATTTTTGACGCAGCGATCAGATTCCAACAACAAACACATATTAGGGGTATCCTGAGTCGGGAAAGCTAAAAAAACACTCCATTCGGTGATCAGAGCTTTCCCTGAGGAGTTAGACCAAAGCGTATCTCAGAATTGGCATTAAAACGCAATTCAACTTAAAAACGTTACTTTTCAACCAAAGCTCACATTCGAACAACAGACATATTAGTGGTATCCTGAGTCGGGAAAGCGAAAAAACCACTATATTCTGTAATAAGAGCTTTCATTGAGGAGTTACACCAAAGTGTATCTCAGTATTGGCATTAACACTCAATTCAACTAAAAAATGTTACTTTTGACCAAGAGATCAGATTCAAACAACAAACATCTTAGGGGTATCCTGAGTCGGGAAACTAAAATACCACTCCATTCGGTGATCAGAGCTTTCCCTTGAGGAGTTAGACCAAAGTGTATCTCAGAATTGGCGAAAGAACTCAATTCAACCAGAAAGCGTTACTTATGAACAAAAGCTCAGATTCGAATAACAAATACATATTAGTGGTATCCTGAGTCGGGAAAGCTAAAAAAACCACTCCATACGGTGATCAGAGCTTTCCCTGAGGAGTTAGACCAAAGAGTATCTCAGAATTGGCATTAAAACTCAATTCAAATAGAAGACGTTACTTTTGACGCAGAGATCAGATTCCAACAACAAACACATATTAGGGGTACCCTGAGTCGGGAAAGCTAAAAAAACCACTCCATACGGTGATCAGAGCTTTCCCTGAGGAGTTAGACCAAAGCGTATCTCAGAATTGGCGAAAGAACTCAATTCAACCAGAAAGCGTTACTATGAACAAAAGCTCAGATTCGAATAACAAACACATATTAGTGGTATCCTGAGTCGGGAACGCTAAAAATACCACTCCATACGGTGATCAGAGCTTTCCCTGAGGATTTAGACCAAACCGCAGCTCAGAATTGGCGAAAGAACTCAATTCTACCAGAAAGTGTTACTTTTGAACCAAAGCTCAGATTCTAACACATATTAGAGATATCCTGATTCGGGAAAGGTAATAAACCACTCTATTCGGTGATCAGAGCTCTCCCTGAGGAGTTACACCAAAGCGTATCTCAGAATTGGCATTAAAACTCAATTCAAATAGAAGACGTTATTTTTGACGCAGCGATCAGATTCCAACAACAAACACATATTAGGGGTATCCTGAGTCGGGAAAGCTAAAAAAACCCACTCCATACGGTGATCAGAGCTTTCCCTGAGGAGTTAGACCAAAGCGTATCTCAGAATTGGCGAAATAACTCAATTCAACCAGAAAGTGTTACTTTTGAAAAAAGCTCAGATTCGAACAACAAAGACATATTAGTGGTATCCTGAGGCGGGAAAGCGAAAAAAAACCAGTACATTCGGTGATAGAGCTTTCCCTTAGGAGTTAGACCAAAGTGTATCTCAGAATTGGCATTAAAACTCAATTCAAATAGAAGACGTTACTTTTGACGCAGAGATCAGATTCCAACAAGAAACACATATTAGGGGTACCCTGAGTCGGGAAAGCTAAAAAAACCACTACATTCGGTGATAGACCTTTCCCTGAGGAGTTATAGCAAAGCGTATCTCAGAATAGGCATTAAAACGCAATTCAACTTAAAAACCAAAGCTCAGATTCGAACAACGAAGACATATTAGTGGTATCCTGAGTCGGGAAAGCTAAAAAAACCACTCCATACGGTGATCAGAGCTTTCCCTGAGGATTTAGACCAAACCGCAGCTCAGAATTGGCGAAAGAACTCAATTCTACCAGAAAGTGTTACTTTTGAACCAAAGCTCAGATTCTAACAACAAACACATATTAGAGATATCCTGATTCGGGAAAGGTAAAAAAAACCACTACATTCGGTGATAGAGCTTTGCCTGAGGAGTTAGACCAAAGCGTATCTCAGAATTGGCCAAAGAACTCAATTCAACCAGAAAGCGTAACTATGAACAAAAACTCAGATTCGAATAACAAACACATATTAGGGGTATCCTGAGTCGGGAAAGCTAAAAAAAACCACTCCATACGGTGATCAGAGCTTTCCCTGAGGAGTTAGACCAAAGCGTATCTCAGAATTGGCATTAAAACTCAATTCAAATACAAGATGTTACTTTTGACGCAGAGATCAGATTCCAACAAGAAACACATATTAGGGGTACCCTGAGTCGGGAAAGCTAAAAAAAACACTCCATACGGTGATCAGAGCTTTCCCTGAGGAGTTAGACCAAAGCGTATCTCAGAATTGGCGAAATAACTCAATTCCACCAGAAAGTGTTACTTTTGAACCAAAGCTCAGATTCGAACAACAGACATATTAGTGGTATCCTGAGTCGGGAAAGCTAAAAAAACCACTCCATACGGTGATCAGAGCTTTCCCTGAGGAGTTAGACCAAAGTGTATCTCAGAATTCGCATTAAAACTCAATTCAAATACAAGACGTTACTTTTGACGCAGAGATCAGATTCCAACAAGAAACACATATTAGGGGTACCCTGAGTCGGGAAAGCTAAAAAAAACCACTACATTCGGTGATAGAGCTTTGCCTGAGGAGTTAGACCAAAGCGTATCTCAGAATTGGCCAAAGAACTCAATTCAACCAGAAAGCCTAACTATGAACAAAAACTCAGATTCGAATAACAAACACATATTAGTGGTATCCTGAGTCGGGAAAGCTAAAAAAAACCACTCCATACGGTGATCAGAGTTTTCCCTGAGGAGTTAGACCAAAGCGTATCTCAGAATTGGCAAAAGAACTCAATTCAACCAGAAAGTGTTACTTTTGAACCAAAGCTCAGATTCGAACAACGAAGACATATTAGTGGTATCCTGAGTCGGGAAAGCTAAAAAAACCACTCCATACGGTGATCAGAGCTTTCCCTGAGGAGTTAGACCAAAGCGTATCTCAGAATTGGCGAAATAACTCAATTCAACCAGAAAGTGTTACTTTTGAACCAAAGCTCAGATTCGAACAACGAAGACATATTAGTGGTATCCTGAGTCGGGAAAGCTAAAAAAACCACTCCATACGGTGATCAGAGTTTTCCCTGAGGAGTTAGACCAAAGCGTATCTCAGAATTGGTGAAATAACTCAATTCAACCAGAAAGTGTTACTTTTGAACCAAAGCTCAGATTCGAACAAAGAAGACATATTAGTGGTATCCTGAGTCGGGAAAGCTAAAAAAACCACTGTATTCCGTAATAAGAGCTTTCACTGAGGAGTTACACCAAAGTGTATCTCAGAATTGGCATTAACACTCAATTCATCTAAAAAATGTTACTTTTCACCAAGAGATCAGATTCGAACAACAAACATATTAGGGGTATCCTGAGTCGGGAAACTAAAAAACCACTCCATTCGGTGATCAGAGCTTTCCCTGAGGAGTTATACCAAAGTCTATCTGAGAATTGGCATTAAAACTCAATTCAAGTAGAACACGTTACTTTTGACGCAGAGATCAGATTCCAACAACAAACACATATTAGGGGTATCATGAGTCGGGAAAGCTAAAAAACCACTCCATTCGGTGATCAGACCTTTCCCTGAGGAGTTATAGCAAAGCGTATCTCAGAATTGGCATTAAAACGCAATTCAACTTAAAAACGTTACTTTTCAACTAAAGCTCACATTCGAACAACAGACATATTAGTGGTATCCTGAGTCGGGAAAGCGAAAAAAACCACTATATTCTGTAATAAGAGCTTTCATTGAGGAGTTACACCAAAGTGTATCTCAGTATTGGCATTAACACTCAATTCATCTAAAAAATGTTACTTTTGACCAAGAGATCAGATTCAAACAACAAACATCTTAGGGGTATCCTGAGTCGGGAAACTAAAATACCACTCCATTCGGTGATCAGAGCTTTCCCTTGAGGAGTTAGACCAAAGTGTATCTCAGAATTGGCGAAACAACTCAATTCAACCAGAAAGCGTTACTATGAACAAAAGCTCAGATTCGAATAACAAACACATATTAGTGGTATCCTGAGTCGGGAACGCTAAAAATACCACTCCATACGGTGATCAGAGCTTTCCCTTGAGGAGTTAGACCAAAGTGTATCTCAGAATTGGCGAAAGAACTCAATTCAACCAGAAAGCGTTACTTATGAACAAAAGCTCAGATTCGAATAACAAACACATATTAGTGGTATCCTGAGTCGGGAAAGCTAAAAAAACCACTCCATACGGTGATCAGAGCTTTCCCTGAGGAGTTAGACCAAAGCGTATCTCAGAATTGGCATTAAAACTCAATTCAAATACAAGACGTTACTTTTGACGCAGAGATCAGATTCCAACAAGAAACACATATTAGGGGTACCCTGAGTCGGGAAAGCTAAAAAAACCACTACATTCGGTGATAGAGCTTTGCCTGAGGAGTTAGACCAAAGCGTATCTCAGAATTGGCCAAAGAACTCAATTCAACCAGAAAGCGTAACTATGAACAAAAACTCAGATTCGAATAACAAACACATATTAGTGGTATCCTGAGTCGGGAAAGCTAAAAAAAACCACTCCATACGGTGATCAGAGTTTTCCCTGAGGAGTTAGACCAAAGCGTATCTCAGAATTGGTGAAATAACTCAATTCAACCAGAAAGTGTTACTTTTGAACCAAAGCTCAGATTCGAACAACAGACATATTAGTGGTATCCTGAGTCGGGAAAGCTAAAAAACCACTATATTCCGTAATAAGAGCTTTCACTGAGGAGTTACACCAAAGTGTATCTCAGAATTGGCATTAACACTCAATTCATCTAAAAAATGTTACTTTTCACCAAGAGATCAGATTCAAACAACAAACATCTTAGGGGTTTCCTAAATCGGGAAACTAAAAAACCACTCCATTCGGTGATCCGAGCTTTCCCTTGAGGAGTTAGACCAAAGTGTATCTCAGAATTGGCGAAATAACTCAATTCAACCAGAACGTGTTACTTTTGAACCAAAGCTCAGATTCGAACAACAGACATATTAGTGGTATCCTGAGTCGGGAAAGCTAGAAAACCACTATATTCCGTAATAAGAGCTTTCATTGAGGAGTTACACCAAAGTGTATCTCAGTATTGGCATTAACACTCAATTCATCTAAAAAATGTTACTTTTCACCAAGAGATCAGATTCGAACAACAAACATATTAGTGGTATCCTGAGTCGGGAAACTAAAAAACCACTCCATTCGGTGATCAGAGCTTTCCCTGAGGAGTTATACCAAAGTCTATCTGAGAATTGGCATTAAAACTCAATTCAAGTAGAACACGTTACTTTTGACGCAGAGATCAGATTCCAACAACAAACACATATTAGGGGTATCATGAGTCGGGAAAGCTAAAAAACCACTCCATTCGGTGATCAGACCTTTCCCTGAGGAGTTATAGCAAAGCGTATCTCAGAATAGGCTTTAAAACGCAATTCAACAAAAACCAAAGCTCAGATTCGAACAACGAAGACATATTAGGGGTATCCTGAGTCGGGAAAGCTAAAAAACCACTCTATTCGGTGATCAGAGCTCTCCCTGAGGAGTTACACCAAAGCGTATCTCAGAATTGGCATTAAAACTCAATTCAAATAGAAGACGTTATTTTTTACGCAGAGATCAGATTCCAACAACAAACACATATTAGGGGTATCCTGAGTCGGGAAAGCTAAAAAAAAACACTCCATACGGTGATCAGAGCTTTCCCTGAGGAGTTAGACCAAAGCGTATCTCAGAATTGGTGAAATAACTCAATTCAACCAGAAAGTGTTACTTTTGAACCAAAGCTCAGATTCGAACAACGAAGACATATTAGTGGTATCCTGAGTCGGGAAAGCTAAAAAAACCACTCCATACGGTGATCAGAGTTTTCCCTGAGGAGTTAGACCAAAGCGTATCTCAGAATTGGTGAAATAACTCAATTCAACCAGAAAGTGTTACTTTTGAACCAAAGCTCAGATTCGAACAACGAAGACATATTAGTGGTATCCTGAGTCGGGAAAGCTAAAAAAACCACTCCATACGGTGATCAGAGTTTTCCCTGAGGAGTTAGACCAAAGCGTATCTCAGAATTGGTGAAATAACTCAATTCAACCAGAAAGTGTTACTTTTGAACCAAAGCTCAGATTCGAACAAAGAAGACATATTAGTGGTATCCTGAGTCGGGAAAGCTAAAAAAACCACTGTATTCCGTAATAAGAGCTTTCACTGAGGAGTTACACCAAAGTGTATCTCAGAATTGGCATTAACACTCAATTCATCTAAAAAATGTTACTTTTCACCAAGAGATCAGATTCGAACAACAAACATATTAGGGGTATCCTGAGTCGGGAAACTAAAAAACCACTCCATTCGGTGATCAGAGCTTTCCCTGAGGAGTTATACCAAAGTCTATCTGAGAATTGGCATTAAAACTCAATTCAAGTAGAACACGTTACTTTTGACGCAGAGATCAGATTCCAACAACAAACACATATTAGGGGTATCATGAGTCGGGAAAGCTAAAAAACCACTCCATTCGGTGATCAGACCTTTCCCTGAGGAGTTATAGCAAAGCGTATCTCAGAATTGGCATTAAAACGCAATTCAACTTAAAAACGTTACTTTTCAACTAAAGCTCACATTCGAACAACAGACATATTAGTGGTATCCTGAGTCGGGAAAGCGAAAAAACCACTATATTCTGTAATAAGAGCTTTCATTGAGGAGTTACACCAAAGTGTATCTCAGTATTGGCATTAACACTCAATTCATCTAAAAAATGTTACTTTTGACCAAGAGATCAGATTCAAACAACAAACATCTTAGGGGTATCCTGAGTCGGGAAACTAAAATACCACTCCATTCGGTGATCAGAGCTTTCCCTTGAGGAGTTAGACCAAAGTGTATCTCAGAATTGGCGAAACAACTCAATTCAACCAGAAAGCGTTACTATGAACAAAAGCTCAGATTCGAATAACAAACACATATTAGTGGTATCCTGAGTCGGGAACGCTAAAAATACCACTCCATACGGTGATCAGAGCTTTCCCTTGAGGAGTTAGACCAAAGTGTATCTCAGAATTGGCGAAAGAACTCAATTCAACCAGAAAGCGTTACTTATGAACAAAAGCTCAGATTCGAATAACAAACACATATTAGTGGTATCCTGAGTCGGGAAAGCTAAAAAAACCACTCCATACGGTGATCAGAGCTTTCCCTGAGGAGTTAGACCAAAGCGTATCTCAGAATTGGCATTAAAACTCAATTCAAATACAAGACGTTACTTTTGACGCAGAGATCAGATTCCAACAAGAAACACATATTAGGGGTACCCTGAGTCGGGAAAGCTAAAAAAACCACTACATTCGGTGATAGAGCTTTGCCTGAGGAGTTAGACCAAAGCGTATCTCAGAATTGGCCAAAGAACTCAATTCAACCAGAAAGCGTAACTATGAACAAAAACTCAGATTCGAATAACAAACACATATTAGTGGTATCCTGAGTCGGGAAAGCTAAAAAAAACCACTCCATACGGTGATCAGAGTTTTCCCTGAGGAGTTAGACCAAAGCGTATCTCAGAATTGGTGAAATAACTCAATTCAACCAGAAAGTGTTACTTTTGAACCAAAGCTCAGATTCGAACAACAGACATATTAGTGGTATCCTGAGTCGGGAAAGCTAAAAAACCACTATATTCCGTAATAAGAGCTTTCACTGAGGAGTTACACCAAAGTGTATCTCAGAATTGGCATTAACACTCAATTCATCTAAAAAATGTTACTTTTCACCAAGAGATCAGATTCAAACAACAAACATCTTAGGGGTTTCCTAAATCGGGAAACTAAAAAACCACTCCATTCGGTGATCCGAGCTTTCCCTTGAGGAGTTAGACCAAAGTGTATCTCAGAATTGGCGAAATAACTCAATTCAACCAGAACGTGTTACTTTTGAACCAAAGCTCAGATTCGAACAACAGACATATTAGTGGTATCCTGAGTCGGGAAAGCTAGAAAACCACTATATTCCGTAATAAGAGCTTTCATTGAGGAGTTACACCAAAGTGTATCTCAGTATTGGCATTAACACTCAATTCATCTAAAAAATGTTACTTTTCACCAAGAGATCAGATTCGAACAACAAACATATTAGTGGTATCCTGAGTCGGGAAACTAAAAAACCACTCCATTCGGTGATCAGAGCTTTCCCTGAGGAGTTATACCAAAGTCTATCTGAGAATTGGCATTAAAACTCAATTCAAGTAGAACACGTTACTTTTGACGCAGAGATCAGATTCCAACAACAAACACATATTAGGGGTATCATGAGTCGGGAAAGCTAAAAAACCACTCCATTCGGTGATCAGACCTTTCCCTGAGGAGTTATAGCAAAGCGTATCTCAGAATAGGCTTTAAAACGCAATTCAACAAAAACCAAAGCTCAGATTCGAACAACGAAGACATATTAGGGGTATCCTGAGTCGGGAAAGCTAAAAAACCACTCTATTCGGTGATCAGAGCTCTCCCTGAGGAGTTACACCAAAGCGTATCTCAGAATTGGCATTAAAACTCAATTCAAATAGAAGACGTTATTTTTTACGCAGAGATCAGATTCCAACAACAAACACATATTAGGGGTATCCTGAGTCGGGAAAGCTAAAAAAAAACACTCCATACGGTGATCAGAGCTTTCCCTGAGGAGTTAGACCAAAGCGTATCTCAGAATTGGCGAAATAACTCAATTCCACCAGAAAGTGTTACTTTTGAACCAAAGCTCAGATTCGAACAACAGACATATTAGTGGTATCCTGAGTCGGGAAAGCTAAAAAACCACTCCATACGGTGATCAGAGCTTTCCCTGAGGAGTTAGACCAAAGCGTATCTCAGAATTGGCATTAAAACTCAATTCAAATACAAGACGTTACTTTTGACGCAGAGATCAGATTCCAACAAGAAACACATATTAGGGGTACCCTGAGTCGGGAAAGCTAAAAAAAACACTCCATACGGTGATCAGAGCTTTCCCTGAGGAGTTAGACCAAAGCGTATCTCAGAATTGGCGAAATAACTCAATTCCACCAGAAAGTGTTACTTTTGAACCAAAGCTCAGATTCGAACAACAGACATATTAGTGGTATCCTGAGTCGGGAAAGCTAAAAAAACCACTCCATACGGTGATCAGAGCTTTCCCTGAGGAGTTAGACCAAAGTGTATCTCAGAATTCGCATTAAAACTCAATTCAAATACAAGACGTTACTTTTGACGCAGAGATCAGATTCCAACAAGAAACACATATTAGGGGTACCCTGAGTCGGGAAAGCTAAAAAAACCACTACATTCGGTGATAGAGCTTTGCCTGAGGAGTTAGACCAAAGCGTATCTCAGAATTGGCCAAAGAACTCAATTCAACCAGAAAGCCTAACTATGAACAAAAACTCAGATTCGAATAACAAACACATATTAGTGGTATCCTGAGTCGGGAAAGCTAAAAAAAACCACTCCATACGGTGATCAGAGTTTTCCCTGAGGAGTTAGACCAAAGCGTATCTCAGAATTGGTGAAATAACTCAATTCAACCAGAAAGTGTTACTTTTGAACCAAAGCTCAGATTCGAACAACGAAGACATATTAGTGGTATCCTGAGTCGGGAAAGCTAAAAAAACCACTCCATACGGTGATCAGAGTTTTCCCTGAGGAGTTAGACCAAAGCGTATCTCAGAATTGGTGAAATAACTCAATTCAACCAGAAAGTGTTACTTTTGAACCAAAGCTCAGATTCGAACAACAAAGACATATTAGTGGTATCCTGAGTCGGGAAAGCTAAAAAAACCACTCCATACGGTGATCAGAGCTTTCCCTGAGGAGTTAGACCAAAGCGTATCTCAGAATTGGTGAAATAACTCAATTCAACCAGAAAGTGTTACTTTTGAACCAAAGCTCAGATTCGAACAACGAAGACATATTAGTGGTATCCTGAGTCGGGAAAGCTAAAAAAAACCACTGTATTCCGTAATAAGAGCTTTCACTGAGGAGTTACACCAAAGTGTATCTCAGAATTGGCATTAACACTCAATTCATCTAAAAAATGTTACTTTTCACCAAGAGATCAGATTCGAACAACAAACATATTAGGGGTATCCTGAGTCGGGAAACTAAAAAACCACTCCATTCGGTGATCAGAGCTTTCCCTGAGGAGTTATACCAAAGTCTATCTGAGAATTGGCATTAAAACTCAATTCAAGTAGAACACGTTACTTTTGACGCAGAGATCAGATTCCAACAACAAACACATATTAGGGGTATCATGAGTCGGGAAAGCTAAAAAACCACTCCATTCGGTGATCCGAGCTTTCCCTTGAGGAGTTAGACCAAAGTGTATCTCAGAATTGGCGAAATAACTCAATTCAACCAGAACGTGTTACTTTTGAACCAAAGCTCAGATTCGAACAACAGACATATTAGTGGTATCCTGAGTCGGGAAAGCTAAAAAACCACTCCATACGGTGATCAGAGCTTTCCCTGAGGAGTTAGACCAAAGCGTATCTCAGAATTGGCATTAAAACTCAATTCAAATACAAGACGTTACTTTTGACGCAGAGATCAGATTCCAACAAGAAACACATATTAGGGGTACCCTGAGTCGGGAAAGCTAAAAAAAAACACTCCATACGGTGATCAGAGCTTTCCCTGAGGAGTTAGACCAAAGCGTATCTCAGAATTGGTGAAATAACTCAATTCCACCAGAAAGTGTTACTTTTGAACCAAAGCTCAGATTCGAACAACAGACATATTAGTGGTATCCTGAGTCGGGAAAGCTAAAAAAACCACTCCATACGGTGATCAGAGCTTTCCCTGAGGAGTTAGACCAAAGCGTATCACAGAATTGGCATTAAAACTCAATTCAAATACAAGACGTTACTTTTGACGCAGAGATCAGATTCCAACAAGAAACACATATTAGGGGTACCCTGAGTCGGGAAAGCTAAAAAAACCACTACATTCGGTGATAGAGCTTTGCCTGAGGAGTTAGACCAAAGCGTATCTCAGAATTGGCCAAAGAACTCAATTCAACCAGAAAGCGTAACTATGAACAAAAACTCAGATTCGAATAACAAACACATATTAGTGGTATCCTGAGTCGGGAAAGCTAAAAAAAACCACTCCATACGGTGATCAGAGTTTTCCCTGAGGAGTTAGACCAAAGCGTATCTCAGAATTGGTGAAATAACTCAATTCAACCAGAAAGTGTTACTTTTGAACCAAAGCTCAGATTCGAACAACGAAGACATATTAGTGGTATCCTGAGTCGGGAAAGCTAAAAAAACCACTCCATACGGTGATCAGAGTTTTCCCTGAGGAGTTAGACCAAAGCGTATCTCAGAATTGGTGAAATAACTCAATTCAACCAGAAAGTGTTACTTTTGAACCAAAGCTCAGATTCGAACAACGAAGACATATTAGTGGTATCCTGAGTCGGGAAAGCTAAAAAAACCACTGTATTCCGTAATAAGAGCTTTCACTGAGGAGTTACACCAAAGTGTATTTCAGAATTGGCATTAACACTCAATTCATCTAAAAAATGTTACTTTTCACCAAGAGATCAGATTCGAACAACAAACATATTAGGGGTATCCTGAGTCGGGAAACTAAAAAACCACTCCATTCGGTGATCAGAGCTTTCCCTGAGGAGTTATACCAAAGTCTATCTGAGAATTGGCATTAAAACTCAATTCAAGTAGAACACGTTACTTTTGACGCAGAGATCAGATTCCAACAACAAACACATATTAGGGGTATCATGAGTCGGGAAAGCTAAAAAACCACTCCATTCGGTGATCAGACCTTTCCCTGAGGAGTTATAGCAAAGCGTATCTCAGAATAGGCATTAAAACGCAATTCAACAAAAACCAAAGCTCAGATTCGAACAACGAAGACATATTAGGGTATCCTGAGTCGGGAAAGCTAAAAAACCACTCTATCAGTGATCAGAGCTCTCCCTGAGGAGTTACACCAAAGCGTATCTCAGAATTGGCATTAAAACTCAATTCAAATAGAAGACGTTATTTTTTACGCAGAGATCAGATTCCAACAACAAACACATATTAGGGGTATCCTGAGACGGGAAAGCTAAAAAAAAACACTCCATACGGTGATCAGAGCTTTCCCTGAGGAGTTAAACCAAAGCGTATCTCAGAATTGGCGAAATAACTCAATTCCACCAGAAAGTGTTACTTTTGAACCAAAGCTCAGATTCGAACAACAGACATATTAGTGGTATCCTGAGTCGGGAAAGCTAAAAAACCACTATATTCCGTAATAAGAGCTTTCACTGAGGAGTTACACCAAAGTGTATCTCAGAATTGGCATTAACACTCAATTCATCTAAAAAATGTTACTTTTGACCAAGAGATCAGATTCGAACAACAAACATCTTAGGGGTTTCCTAAGTCGGGAAACTAAAAAACCACTCCATTCGGTGATCTGAGCTTTCCCTGAGAAGTTAGACCAAAGCGTATCTCACAATTGGCATTAAAACTCAATTCAAATAGAAGACATTACTTTTGAGCAGAGATCAGATTCCAACATAAAACACATATTAGTGGTATCCTGAGTCGGGAAAGCTAAAAAAAACCAGTACATTCGGTGATAGAGCTTTCCCTGAGGAGTTAGACCAAAGCGTATCTCAGAATTGGCGAAATAACTCAATTCAACCAGAAAGTGTTACTTTTGAACCAAAGCTCAGATTCGAACAACAAAGACATATTAGTGGTATCCTGAGGCGGGAAAGCGAAAAAAACTCACTATATTCCGTAATAAGAGCTTTCACTGAGGAGTTACACCAAAGTGTATCTCAGAATTGGCATTAACACTCATTTCATCAAAAAAACGTTACTTTTGACCAAGAGATCAGATTCAAACAACAAACATATTAGGGGTATCCTGAGTCGGGAAACTAAAAAACCACTCCATTCGGTGATCAGAGCTTTCCCTGAGGAGTTAGACCAAAGCGTATCTCAGAATTGGCGAAATAACTCAATTCAACCAGAAAGTGTTACTTTTGAACCAAAGCTCAGATTCGAACAACAAAGACATATTAGTGGTATCCTGAGGCGGGAAAGCGAAAAAACCACTCTATTCGGTGATCAGAGCTCTCCCTGAGGAGTTACACCAAAGCGTATCTCAGAATTGGCATTAAAACTCAATTCAAATAGAAGACGTTATTTTTTACGCAGAGATCAGATTCCAACAACAAACACATATTAGGGGTATCCTGAGTCGGGAAAGCTAAAAAAAAAACACTCCATACGGTGATCAGAGCTTTCCCTGAGGAGTTAAACCAAAGCGTATCTCAGAATTGGCGAAATAACTCAATTCCACCAGAAAGTGTTACTTTTGAACCAAAGCTCAGATTCGAACAACAGACGTATTAGTGGTATCCTGAGTCGGGAAAGCTAAAAAACCACTATATTCCGTAATAAGAGCTTTCACTGAGGAGTTACACCAAAGCGTATCTCAGTTTTGGCGAAATAACTCAATTCAACCAGAAAGTGTTACTTTTGAACCAAAGCTCAGATTCGAACAACAAAGACATATTAGTGGTATCCTGAGGCGGGAAAGCGAAAAAAACCACTATATTCCGTAATAAGAGCTTTCACTGAGGAGTTACACAAAAATGTATCTCAGAATTGGCATTAACACTCAATTCATCTAAAAAATGTTACTTTTCACCAAGAGATCAGATTCGAACAACAAACATATTAGGGGTATCCTGAGTCGGGAAAGCTAAAAAAAACCAGTACATTCGGTGATAGAGCTTTCCCTTAGGAGTTAGACCAAAGCGCATCTCAGAATTGGCATTAAAACTCAATTCAAATAGAAGACGTTACTTTTGACGCAGAGATCAGATTCCAACAACAAACACATATTAGGGGTACCCTGAGTCGGGAAAGCTAAAAAAACCACTACATTCGGTGATAGACCTTTCCCTGAGGAGTTATAGCAAAGCGTATCTCAGAATAGGCATTAAAACGCAATTCAACTTAAAAACCAAAGCTCAGATTCGAACAACGAAGACATATTAGTGGTATCCTGAGTCGGGAAAGCTAAAAGAACCACTCCATACGGTGATCAGAGCTTTCCCTGAGGATTTAGACCAAACCGCAGCTCAGAATTGGCGAAAGAACTCAATTCTACCAGAAAGTGTTACTTTTGAACCAAAGCTCAGATTCTAACAACGAACACATATTAGAGATATCCTGAGTCGGGAAAGCTAAAAAAACCACTCCATTCGGTGATCAGAGCTTTCCCTGAGGAGTTATACCAAAGTCTATCTGAGAATTGGCATTAAAACTCAATTCAAGTAGAACACGTTACTTTTGACGCAGAGATCAGATTCCAACAACAAACACATATTAGGGGTATCATGAGTCGGGAAAGCTAAAAAACCACTCCATTCGGTGATCAGACCTTTCCCTGAGGAGTTATAGCAAAGCGTATCTCAGAATAGGCATTAAAACGCAATTCAACAAAAACCAAAGCTCAGATTCGAACAACGAAGACATATTAGGGGTATCCTGAGTCGGGAAAGCTAAAAAACCACTCTATTCGGTGATCAGAGCTCTCCCTGAGGAGTTACACCAAAGCGTATCTCAGAATTGGCATTAAAACTCAATTCAAATAGAAGACGTTATTTTTTACGCAGAGATCAGATTCCAACAACAAACACATATTAGGGGTATCCTGAGTCGGGAAAGCTAAAAAAAAACACTCCATACGGTGATCAGAGCTTTCCCTGAGGAGTTAGACCAAAGTGTATCTCAGAATTGGCGAAATAACTCAATTCAACCAGAACGTGTTACTTTTGAACCAAAGCTCAGATTCGAACAACAGACATATTAGTGGTATCCTGAGTCGGGAAAGCTAAAAAACCACTATATTCCGTAATAAGAGCTTTCAATGAGGAGTTACACAAAAGTGTATCTCAGAATTGGCATTAACACTCAATTCATCTAAAAAATGTTATTTTTCACCAAGAGATCAGATTCGAACAACAAACATATTAGGGGTATCCTGAGTCGGGAAACTAAAAAACCACTCCATTCGGTGATCAGAGCTTTCCCTGAGGAGTTAGACCAAAGTGTATCTGAGAATTGGCATTAAAACTCAATTCAAGTAGAACACGTTACTTTTGATGCAGAGATCAGATTCCAACAACAAACACATATTAGGGGTATCCTGAGTCGGGAAAGCTAAAAAACCACTCCATTCGGTGATCAGACCTTTCCCTGAGGAGTTATAGCAAAGCGTATCTCAGAATAGGCATTAAAACGCAATTCAACAAAAACCAAAGCTCAGATTCGAACAACGAAGACATATTAGGGGTATCCTGAGTCGGGAAAGCTAAAAAACCACTCTATCGGTGATCAGAGCTCTCCCTGAGGAGTTACACCAAAGCGTATCTCAGAATTGGCATTAAAACTCAATTCAAGTAGAACACGTTACTTTTGACGCAGAGATCAGATTCCAACAACAAACACATATTAGGGGTATCATGAGTCGGGAAAGGTAAAAAACCACTCCATTCGTTGATCAGACCTTTCCCTGAGGAGTTATAGCAAAGCGTATCTCAGAATAGGCATTAAAACGCAATTCAACAAAAACCAAAGCTCAGATTCGAACAACGAAGACATATTAGGGGTATCCTGAGTCGGGAAAGCTAAAAAACCACTCTATCGGTGATCAGAGCTCTCCCTGAGGAGTTACACCAAAGCGTATCTCAGAATTGGCATTAAAACTCAATTCAAATAGAAGACGTTATTTTTTACGCAGAGATCATATTCCAACAACAAACACATATTAGGGGTATCCTGAGTCGGGAAAGCTAAAAAAAAAACACTCCATACGGTGATCAGAGCTTTCCCTTAGGAGTTAAACCAAAGCGTATCTCAGAATTGGCGAAATAACTCAATTCCACCAGAAAGTGTTACTTTTGAACCAAAGCTCAGATTCGAACAACAGACATATTAGTGGTATCCTGAGTCGGGAAAGCTAAAAAACCACTATATTCCGTAATAAGAGCTTTCACTGAGGAGTTACACCAAAGTGTATCTCAGAATTGGCATTAACACTCAATTCATCTAAAAAATGTTACTTTTGACCAAGAGATCAGATTCAAACAACAAACATCTTAGGGGTTTCCTAAGTCGGGAAACTAAAAAACCACTCCATTCGGTGATCTGAGCTTTCCCTTGAGGAGTTAGACCAAAGTGTATCTCAGAATTGGCGAAATAACTCAATTCAACCAGAACGTGTTACTTTTGAACCAAAGCTCAGATTCGAACAACAGACATATTAGTGGTATCCTGAGTCGGGAAAGCTAGAAAACCACTATATTCCGTAATAAGAGCTTTCATTGAGGAGTTACACCAAAGTGTATCTCAGTATTGGCATTAACACTCAATTCATCTAAAAAATGTTACTTTTCACCAAGAGATCAGATTCGAACAACAAACATATTAGGGGTATCCTGAGTCGGGAAACTAAAAAACCACTCCATTCGGTGATCAGAGCTTTCCCTGAGGAGTTAGACCAAAGTGTATCTGAGAATTGGCATTAAAACTCAATTCAATTAGAACACGTTACTTTTGACGCAGAGATCAGATTCCAACAACAAACACATATTAGGGGTATCCTGAGTTGGGAAAGCTAAAAAACCACTCCATTCGGTGATCAGACCTTTCCCTGAGGAGTTATAGCAAAGCGTATCTCAGAATAGGCATTAAAACGCAATTCAACTTAAAAACCAAAGCTCAGATTCGAACAACGAAGACATATTAGGGGTATCCTGAGTCGGGAAAGCTAAAAAAACCACTCCATACGGTGATCAGAGCTTTCCCTGAGGAGTTAGACCAAAGCGTATCTCAGAATAGGCATTAAAACGCAATTCAACAAAAACCAAAGCTCAGATTCGAACAACGAAGACATATTAGGGGTATCCTGAGTCGGGAAAGCTAAAAAACCACTATATTCCGTAATAAGAGCTTTCATTGAGGAGTTACACCAAAGTGTATCTCAGTATTGGCATTAACACTCAATTCATCTAAAACAGTGGTCCCCAACCCCCGGTCCGCGGACCGGTGCCGGGCCGTGGAGTACCTGGCACCGGGCCGCGCAGCGGCGGGGGCCATGATCGCTCTTTTAAATCCGCTCCTCTTAAATGCATTTCTCTCCCCCCCCCCTTTGGTCCCACCCTCGGCTCTCTCTCCCTCCCTCCCTCGCTGTCTCCTCCCTTCTCTCTCCCCCCTCCCGCACCGATCCATCGCCAGGGAAAGAGAGAGTGAGAGAGTGAGAGAGGAGAGAGAGAGGGAGAGAGGGAGGGAGTCAAGAAAACTGTTCCAGCCGCCGCTGAAATGACTCAGTAACTTTTGCGCTTGGATCTGCTTTTTCAAACCTCCCCCAATCATCATCGCCTTCCTACCCGCCCTGCCGCGCTTGGTCTGGCTCTTTTCTTTTTTTGCTCTCTCCTCGGCTTTTCCTGCTTTCTCCCTGCAATTTTGTCACCCAGATGCATGCTGTGGTTCGCGAGTGCGGCTCGGTTTTATGTGTCCGCTTCTCTCCCTTTCTCTCCACACACCCCCCACCTCCATTTAATTATTTTTTTTTAAAAGAAAGAAAACCGTAGTTCTGCCAATTGCAAAAAAAAAAAGTGTTTGTGCGTGCATATCTGCCGGCGGGTGTGTGTTTGTGTGGTGTGTGTGTGTGTGTATGTGTGTATGCGCGCGCGGAGAGAGACTGGTTGGAAAGGAAGGACAGGACTGGCGGTGTGTGTTTCTGCAGCCCCTACGGTGGAGGCTACACTAGCCGTCAGATCTGGTGTTTTTTTCCCCCCCTCTCCTTTTTCCGGCAGGTCGTTTTAATCCTTGCTAATTACTTTCTGTTCTTCGCTTGCCAGCTTCCTTCCCACCCTCCTTCCTCCTCCTCCCCCTCCCCCCCCGGCCGGGTGCGCCCCCCCCCCCGCTTTTACTCCCAAACAGTTATATATTTATATATATATTTATTTTCTCTCTCTCCACGGCATTCGCGTGCTCCGCGCTCTTGTATTTTATTTTGTAAGGCATGTTTAAATACAATAAAATAAAAGTTGTTTAATCAAAACAATCTGATATATAAACAATCAATGTGTCGTCGCGAACAATGCCCCCCCACCCCTGCGCGCGCTCAGCGGGCCACGGTAAAATTATCAAAGGCTGACTGGTCCGCGGCGATAAAAAGGTTGGGGACCACTGATCTAAAAAATGTTACTTTTCACCAAGAGATCAGATTCGAACAACAAACATATTAGGGGTATCCTGAGTCGGGAAAGCTAAAAAAAACCAGTACATTCGGTGATAGAGCTTTCCCTTAGGAGTTACACCAAAGTGTATCTCAGAATTGGCATTAACACTCAATTCATCTAAAAAATGTTACTTTTCACCAAGAGATCAGATTCAAACAACAAACATCTTAGGGGTTTCCTAAGTCGGGAAACTAAAAAACCACTCCATTCGGTGATCCGAGCTTTCCCTTGAGGAGTTAGACCAAAGTGTATCTCAGAATTGGCGAAATAACTCAATTCAACCAGAACGTGTTACTTTTGAACCAAAGCTCAGATTCGAACAACAGACATATTAGTGGTATCCTGAGTCGGGAAAGCTAGAAAACCACTATATTCCGTAATAAGAGCTTTCATTGAGGAGTTACACCAAAGTGTATCTCAGTATTGGCATTAACACTCAATTCATCTAAAAAATGTTACTTTTCACCAAGAGATCAGATTCGAACAACAAACATATTAGGGGTATCCTGAGTCGGGAAAGCTAAAAAAAACCAGTACATTCGGTGATAGAGCTTTCCCTTAGGAGTTACACCAAAGTGTATCTCAGAATTGGCATTAACACTCAATTCATCTAAAAAACGTTACTTTTCACCAAGAGATCAGATTCCAACAACAAACACATATTAGGGGTATCCTAAGTCGGGAAACTAAAAAACCACTCCATTCGGTGATCCGAGCTTTCCCTTGAGGAGTTCGACCAAAGTGTATCTCAGAATTGGCGAAATAACTCAATTCAACCAGAACGTGTTACTTTTGAACCAAAGCTCAGATTCGAACAACAGACATATTAGTGGTATCCTGAGTCGGGAAAGCTAGAAAACCACTATATTCCGTAATAAGAGCTTTCATTGAGGAGTTACACCAAAGTGTATCTCAGTATTGGCATTAACACTCAATTCATCTAAAAAATGTTACTTTTCACCAAGAGATCAGATTCGAACAACAAACATATTAGGGGTATCCTGAGTCGGGAAACGAAAAAACCACTCCATTCGGTGATCAGAGCTTTCACTGAGGAGTTAGACCAAAGTGTATCTGAGAATTGGCATTAAAACTCAATTCAAGTAGAACACGTTACTTTTGACGCAGAGATCAGATTCCAACAACAAACACATATTAGGGGTATCCTGAGTCGGGAAAGCTAAAAAACCACTCCATTCGGTGATCAGACCTTTCCCTGAGGAGTTATAGCAAAGCGTATCTCAGAATAGGCATTAAAACGCAATTCAACTTAAAAACCAAAGCTCAGATTCGAACAACGAAGACATATTAGGGGTATCCTGAGTCGGGAAAGCTAAAAAAACCACTCCATACGGTGATCAGAGCTTTCCCTGAGGAGTTAGACCAAAGCGCAGCTCAGAATTGGCGAAAGAACTCAATTCTACCAGAAAGTGTTACTTTTGAACCAAAGCTCAGATTCTAACAGCAAACACATATTAGAGATATCCTGAGTCGGGAAACTAAAAAACCACTCTATTCGGTGTCAGAGCTCTCCCTGAGGAGTTACACCAAAGCATATCTCAGAATTGGCGTTAAAACTCAATTCAAATAGAAGACGTTATTTTTGACGCAGAGATCAGATTCCAACAACAAACAGATATTAGGGGTATCCTGAGTCGGGAAACTAAAATACCACTCCATTCGGTGATCAGAGCTTTCCCTTGAGGAGTTAGACCAAAGTGTATCTCAGAATTGGCGAAAGAACTCAATTCAACCAGAAAGCGTTACTTATGAACAAAAGCTCAGATTCGAATAACAAACAGATATTAGTGGTATCCTGAGTCGGGAAAGCTAAAAAAACCACTCCATACGGTGATCAGAGCTTTCCCTGAGGAGTTAGACCAAAGTTTATCTCAGAATTGGCGAAATAACTCAACCAGAACGTGTTACTTTTGAACCAAAGCTCAGATTCGAACAACAAAGACATATTAGTGGTATCCTGAGTCGGGAAAGCTAAAAAAAACCAGTACATTCGGTGATAGAGCTTTCCCTTAGGAGTTACACCAAAGTCTATCTCAGAATTGGCATTAACACTCAATTCATCTAAAAAACGTTACTTTTGACCAAGAGATCAGATTCCAACAAAAAACACATATTAGGGGTATCCTGAGTCGGGAACGCTAAAAAACCACTATATTCCGTAATAAGAGCTTTCAATGAGGAGTTACACAAAAGTGTATCTCAGAATTGGCATTAACACTCAATTCATCTAAAAAATGTTACTTTTCACCAAGAGATCAGATTCGAACAACAAACATATTAGGGGTATCCTGAGTCGGGAAACTAAAAAACCACTCCATTCGGTGATCAGAGCTTTCCCTGAGGAGTTAGACCAAAGTGTATCTGAGAATTGGCATTAAAACTCAATTCAAGTAGAACACGTTACTTTTGACGCAGAGATCAGATTCCAACAACAAACACATATTAGGGGTATCCTGAGTCGGGAAAGCTAAAAAACCACTCCATTCGGTGATCAGACCTTTCCCTGAGGAGTTATAGCAAAGCGTATCTCAGAATAGGCATTAAAACGCAATTCAACAAAAACCAAAGCTCAGATTCGAACAACGAAGACATATTAGGGGTATCCTGAGTCGGGAAAGCTAAAAAACCACTCTATTCGGTGATCAGAGCTCTCCCTGAGGAGTTACACCAAAGCGTATCTCAGAATTGGCATTAAAACTCAATTCAAATAGAAGACGTTATTTTTTACGCAGAGATCAGATTCCAACAACAAACACATATTAGGGGTATCCTGAATCGGGAAAGCTAAAAAAAAACACTCCATACGGTGATCAGAGCTTTCCCTGAGGAGTTAGACGAAAGCGTATCTCAGAATTGGCGAAATAACTCAATTCCACCAGAAAGTGTTACTTTTGAACCAAAGCTCAGATTCGAACAACAGACATATTAGTGGTATCCTGAGTCGGGAAAGCTAAAAAACCACTATATTCCGTAATAAGAGCTTTCACTGAGGAGTTACACCAAAGTGTATCTCAGAATTGGCATTAACACTCAATTCATCTAAAAAATGTTACTTTTCACCAAGAGATCAGATTCGAACAACAAACATCTTAGGGGTTTCCTAAGTCGGGAAACTAAAAAACCACTCCATTCGGTGATCCGAGCTTTCCCTTGAGGAGTTAGACCAAAGTGTATCTCAGAATTGGCGAAATAACTCAATTCAACCAGAACGTGTTACTTTTGAACCAAAGCTCAGATTCGAACAACAGACATATTAGTGGTATCCTGAGTCGGGAAAGCTAGAAAACCACTATATTCCGTAATAAGAGCTTTCATTGAGGAGTTACACCAAAGTGTATCTCAGTATTGGCATTAACACTCAATTCATCTAAAAAATGTTACTTTTCACCAAGAGATCAGATTCGAACAACAAACATATTCGGGGTATCCTGAGTCGGGAAACTAAAAAACCACTCCATTCGGTGATCAGAGCTTTCCCTGAGGAGTTAGACCAAAGTGTATCTGAGAATTGGCATTAAAACTCAATTCAATTAGAACACGTTACTTTTGACGCAGAGATCAGATTCCAACAACAAACACATATTAGGGGTATCCTGAGTTGGGAAAGCTAAAAAACCACTCCATTCGGTGATCAGACCTTTCCCTGAGGAGTTATAGCAAAGCGTATCTCAGAATAGGCATTAAAACGCAATTCAACTTAAAAACCAAAGCTCAGATTCGAACAACGAAGACATATTAGGGGTATCCTGAGTCGGGAAAGCTAAAAAAACCACTCCATACGGTGATCAGAGCTTTCCCTGAGGAGTTAGACCAAAGCGTATCTCAGAATTGGCGAAATAACTCAATTCAACCAGAAAGTGTTACTTTTGAACCAAAGCTCAGATTTGAACAACAGACATATTAGTGGTATCCTGAGTCGGGAAAGCTAAAAAACCATTATATTCCGTAATAAGAGCTTTCACTGAGGAGTTACACCAAAGTGTATCTCAGAATTGGCATTAACACTCAATTCGGAGGCGACGGAGGGCGTTCCGCGGCGGCTTCGGCGGCCTCGGCAGCGGCTGGGCACCCTTGGCGGCGAGTATAGCGGTCTCACGGTGGCACAGGGAGCGGAGACGATTGAGGGTGTTTCGCGGCGGCTTCAGCAACGGTGGGGCTTTTCGGCCCCTTTTTTACAAGCTCTGAAGCCTGACGAACAGCTTGGCGGACAGCTCGGAGAGTTTGGGGAATTTATGGTGATTCTGACTGGGCTGATTATTTATCATCGTTGTTTAGAGTTTGGGAATTCAAACGGAGGCCTGGTCCGGCCTTGGCGAAGCGGGCGGCTGATTGGGTGTGCCGCAGCTGGAGCCTTTTCCGGATGCCTCCCCCCCTCCCCCATACTGAACTCAGCTTTACAGCGACACCATTGCTTTCAACAACATTGCTCCCCTTACCAATACTGTCCCTTCTACCAATGCTGCTACTGGTACTGTTACTACTCTTTCCAGCAACATAACCCCTTGTTCCAGCATTGTTTCCTTTACCAACGCTGCCTTATTTTTTTTTCGACGCTGCTCTTCCCATCAACGCTGCCTTTTTACCAACATTGGTTCCCTGCCGCCTCGGACTCTGCTTACCAGATTTTCCTCACCTATAGACCTAGGCCCTATGTGCCTGTCTGTCTTAGCCCTGACTATTACCATCATTACTACTGGTGCCTATCCCC
The DNA here is from genome assembly GCF_009769535.1 of Thamnophis elegans. Lineage (NCBI taxonomy): Eukaryota > Metazoa > Chordata > Lepidosauria > Squamata > Natricidae > Thamnophis > Thamnophis elegans. Next base: position 19,276,482 of record NC_045550.1, read on the forward strand.
AGAAGGAAACTTTGGTCTGGGCTGTGGATGGATAGTTGATGGCAACAAACTGAACTCGCACTTAAAAACTTTTTAATCAATTGCGCAACTATTTTAACTCTCACTCTTTCTTTGCTCTCATCTTTTTCTTCTTTCTTTGTATGGGCTACGCATGAGGTACGTATGAGATGAATGAATGTCCCACTTTTATGATTATATTGTTGTAAATTTTGTGTTTTTAACCATTACGTGGGGATTGTTTGGGGGAGTGTATGAGTATGTGTGATTCGGAGGACCTGCCGGGAGTTGCGGGGGCTATGGGGGTGGTTGAGGGGACCAGAGACACGGGAGAGGGTCGGGGTATTGCGGTCGTAACAGGGAGGGGCAGATACGGCGGGGACTTCAGGGCAGGCCATTACCGGGGAAGGAGGGTTCGCTACATTACAGAGATCCCTCCTTCCGGCCCTGGGAGTCCCACTCCGAGACCAGATGGCGTAAGTAGTCAGGACCCTGGTCTCAGGCTGTTGTCGCTAAATGCCAGGTCTGTTGTCCATAAAGCTCCTCTCGTCCGGGACTTAATTTTAGACGAGAGGGCAGACCTGGCATGTATTACTGAAACCTGGCTGGGCCCAGAGGGAGGAGTCCCCCTTGTAGAGCTGTGCCCAGAAGGATTTCAGGTGCTGCATCAGCCGAGAGCCCAGGGAAGGGGTGGAGGTGTGGCCGCCGTTATCCGGGAGTCGTTAGTTCCTCGTAGGGTCCCTGCTCCGGAGATTGTCGGGTGTGAGTCTTTGCTGTTAAAGTTGGACCTCAAGGGTCAAGTGGGGTTGCTGCTAACGTACCTGCCTCCCAACAGCGTTGCAGCAGCCCTCCCCTCGCTCCTCGAGTCGGTAGCCGAGCTGGCAGTTGAGTTCCCTAGGTTGATGGTCCTAGGGGACTTTAACTTGCCATCGCTCGGTGAAAACTCTGATGGGGCGCAGGAGTTCATGGCTTCCATGACAGCCATGGGCTTGACCCAAGTAATTCGAGGCCCAACCCACTCAGCGGGACACATGCTTGACCTTGTATTTCTCTCGGAGCAGTGGATTTACGATCTTGGTCTGAGGGGGAGCGACATCATACCCCTGTCGTGGTCAGACCATTGCCTACTGAGGCTCGACTTCCGGAGGCCAAACCCCCACTGTAGGGAGGAGGAACCGACCAGGTGGTTCCGCCCCAGGCGTCTTATGGAACCATCAAGGTTCCAGACAGAGCTTGGGGTTATTCCTGACACTTTCGCCCACAGTCCGGTGGAGACTCTGGCTGCTGCGTGGCACTTGGCAGCGTCAGAGGCCCTCGACCGGATTGCGCCACTGCGGCTCCTCCGAGGCGGCGGATCCCGGAGACCCCCTTGGTTTACCGAGGAGCTCCGGGAGATGAAGCGCCGGAGGAGATGCCTAGAGCACCGTTGGAGGTCCGATAAGTCCGAATCGAACCGAGCAATGGTAACCACCTGCACCAGGGAATATACTAGGGCACTTAGGGCGGCAAAAAGATCGCACATAGCCACCCTGGTCGCATCCGCTGAGTCCCGCCCAGCCGCCCTGTTCAGGATAACCCGCTCCCTACTGAACAAAAGGGAGACGGGGGAACCCCTGCAGGGCAGAGCTGAAGAATATGCCCAATTCTTAGCGGACAAAATTGCTCGGTTTCGGTCGGACTTGGACTCCACACCTGCAGTTCCAGCCGAGGCACAGGGGGATCAAGGAGAACAGCTCTGGGTTGAGTTTCAGGACGTTACCCCCAGGGATGTGGACAAGGCCATGAGAGCTGTAAGTTCCTCCACCTGTGTTCTGGATCCGTGTCCCTCATGGCTGGTTGTTAACTGCAGTGAGGTGACACGAGGCTGGATCCAGGCGGTTGTAACCGCCTCCCTTCGGGAGGGGAACTTCCCCGCCGCACTGAAAGCGGCGGTGGTGAGACCCCTCCTGAAGAAACCATCCTTGGATCCAGCTGTCCTCAACAGTTATCGTCCGGTCTCCAACCTTCCCTTCCTGGGGAAGGTTGTTGAGAAGGTGGTGGCCTTCCAGCTCCAACGGTCCTTGGAGGAAGCAAACTATCTAGACCCCTTCCAGTCAGGCTTCAGACCCGGTTACAGCACAGAAACCGCTTTGGTCGCATTGATGGATGATCTTTGGAGAGCCAGAGATGAAGGACATCCCTCCATCCTGGTCCTCCTTGACCTCTCAGCGGCTTTCGATACCATCGACCATGGTATCCTTCTGCGACGACTGCGGGAGGTGGGAGTGGGAGGCACCGTGCTACGGTGGTTCTCCTCCTACCTCTCGGACAGGTCGCAGTCGGTGTTAGTGGGTGGGGAGAGATCGTCCCCAAGGCCCCTAAATTATGGGGTGCCGCAGGGCTCGGTCTTATCCCCCCTACTATTTAACATCTACATGAAACCGCTGGGAGAGATCATCCGCAGGCACGGGATCAGATACCATCAATATGCGGACGATACTCAACTGTATCTGTCCGCCCCGTGCCAAATCAATGAAGCGGTTGACGTGATGGGCCGGGGTCTTGAAGCCGTTATGGACTGGATGAGGGCTAACAAGCTTGTGCTCAACCCAGAAAAGACCGAGTGGCTGTTGTGTTTTCCTCCCAAAGATTTGGCCAATATTCCAACACTCAGGCTGGGGGGTCAAATTCTACACCCCTCAGAGAGGGTCCGCAACTTGGGAGTCCTCCTGGATCCACAGCTGTCATTCGACCACCATTTAACGGCTGTGACCAGGGGGGCATTCGCCCAGGTACGCCTGGTGCGCCAGTTGCGACCCTACCTGAACCGGGAGGCCCTCACAACAGTCACTCGGGCCCTTGTGATCTCTAGGCTGGAATACTGCAATGTGCTCTACATGGGGCTGCCCTTGAGGAGCATCCGGCGACTTCAGCTAGTGCAGAACGCAGCCGCGCGAGTGATAGCGGGTGCACCCCGATTCACCCGCATAACACCTATCCTCCGCGAGCTGCGCTGGCTACCTGTCGATCTCCGGATGCGCTTCAAGGTGCTATTAATCACCCATAAAGCCCTACATGGCAGTGGATCTGGATACTTGAGAGACCGCCTTCTGCCAATTACCTCCCTACGACCTATAAGATCCCATAGATTAGGCCTCCTCCGCATTCCATCGGCCAGCCAGTGTCGGCTGGCAACCACAAGGAGGAGGGCCTTCTCAGCAGTAGCCCCGACCCTTTGGAACGAGCTCCCCGTGGAGATTCGTACCCTCTCCACCGTCCAGGCCTTCCGCACTGCCTTGAAGAACTGGCTCGCCCGTCAGGCCTGGGGATAAGAATCGCTACCCCGCCCGAATGATGAATGGATGTTGCTTACTATTTTATTATATGTTGTTGTCTTAATGTTGTATTCCCCTCTCCCTGGTTTTCTGTGAGCCGCCCTGAGTCCCCTCAGGGAAAAGGGCGGCCTACAAATGCTAATAAAACCATAAAACCATAAACCAATTCATCTAAAAAATGTTGCTTTTCACCAAGAGATCAAATTCGAACAACAAACATCTTAGGGGTTTCCTAAGTCGGGAAACTAAAAAACCACTCCATTCGGTGATCCGAGCTTTCCCTTGAGGAGTTAGACCAAAGTGTATCTCAGAATTGGCGAAATAACTCAATTCAACCAGAAAGTGTTACTTTTGAACCAAAGCTCAGATTCGAACAACAGACATATTAGTGGTATCCTGAGTCGGGAAAGCTAAAAAACCACTATATTCCGTAATAAGAGCTTTCATTGAGGAGTTACACCAAAGTGTATCTCAGTATTGGCATTAACACTCAATTCATCTAAAAACTGTTACTTTTGACCAAGAGATCAGATTCAAACAACAAACATCTTAGGGGTATCCTGAGTCGGGAAACTAAAATACCACTCCATTCGGTGATCAGAGCTTTCCCTTGAGGAGTTAGACCAAAGTGTATCTCAGAATTGGCGAAAGAACTCAATTCAACCAGAAAGCGTTACTTATGAACAAAAGCTCAGATTCGAATAACAAACAGATATTAGTGGTATCCTGAGTCGGGAAAGCTAAAAAAACCACTCCATACGGTGATCAGAGCTTTCCCTGAGAAGTTAGACCAAAGCGAATCTCAGAATTGGCATTAAAACTCAATTCAAATAGAAGACATTACTTTTGAGCAGAGATCAGATTCCAACATAAAACACATATTAGTGGTATCCTGAGTCGGGAAAGCTAAAAAAAAACCAGTACATTCGGTGATAGAGCTTTCCCTGAGGAGTTAGACCAAAGCGTATCTCAGAATTGGCGAAAGAACTCAATTCAACCAGAAAGCGTTACTTTGAACAAAAGCTCAGATTCGAATAACAAACACATATTAGTGGTATCCTGAGTGGGGAAAGCTAAAAAAACCACTCCATACGGTGATCAGAGCTTTCCCTGAGGAGTTAGACCAAAGAGTATCTCAGAATTGGCGAAATAACTCAATTCAACCAGAACGTGTTACTTTTGAACCAAAGCTCAGATTCTAACAACGAACACATATTAGAGATATCCTGAGTCGGGAAAGCTAAAAAAAACCACTCCATTCGGTGATCAGAGCTTTCCCTGAGGAGTTATACCAAAGTCTATCTGAGAATTGGCATTAAAACTCAATTCAAGTAGAACACGTTACTTTTGACGCAGAGATCAGATTCCAACAACAAACACATATTAGGGGTATCATGAGTCGGGAAAGGTAAAAAACCACTCCATTCGTTGATCAGACCTTTCCCTGAGGAGTTATAGCAAAGCGTATCTCAGAATAGGCATTAAAACGCAATTCAACAAAAACCAAAGCTCAGATTCGAACAACGAAGACATATTAGGGGTATCCTGAGTCGGGAAAGCTAAAAAACCACTCTATCGGTGATCAGAGCTCTCCCTGAGGAGTTACACCAAAGCGTATCTCAGAATTGGCATTAAAACTCAATTCAAATAGAAGACGTTATTTTTTACGCAGAGATCAGATTCCAACAACAAACACATATTAGGGGTATCCTGAGTCGGGAAAGCTAAAAAAAAACACTCCATACGGTGATCAGAGCTTTCCCTTAGGAGTTAAACCAAAGCGTATCTCAGAATTGGCGAAATAACTCAATTCCACCAGAAAGTGTTACTTTTGAACCAAAGCTCAGATTCGAACAACAGACATATTAGTGGTATCCTGAGTCGGGAAAGCTAAAAAACCACTATATTCCGTAATAAGAGCTTTCACTGAGGAGTTACACCAAAGTGTATCTCAGAATTGGCATTAACACTCAATTCATCTAAAAAATGTTACTTTTGACCAAGAGATCAGATTCAAACAACAAACATCTTAGGGGTTTCCTAAGTCGGGAAACTAAAAAACCACTCCATTCGGTGATCTGAGCTTTCCCTTGAGGAGTTAGACCAAAGTGTATCTCAGAATTGGCGAAATAACTCAATTCAACCAGAACGTGTTACTTTTGAACCAAAGCTCAGATTCGAACAACAGACATATTAGTGGTATCCTGAGTCGGGAAAGCTAGAAAACCACTATATTCCGTAATAAGAGCTTTCATTGAGGAGTTACACCAAAGTGTATCTCAGTATTGGCATTAACACTCAATTCATCTAAAAAATGTTACTTTTCACCAAGAGATCAGATTCGAACAACAAACATATTAGGGGTATCCTGAGTCGGGAAACTAAAAAACCACTCCATTCGGTGATCAGAGCTTTCCCTGAGGAGTTAGACCAAAGTGTATCTGAGAATTGGCATTAAAACTCAATTCAATTAGAACACGTTACTTTTGACGCAGAGATCAGATTCCAACAACAAACACATATTAGGGGTATCCTGAGTTGGGAAAGCTAAAAAACCACTCCATTCGGTGATCAGACCTTTCCCTGAGGAGTTATAGCAAAGCGTATCTCAGAATAGGCATTAAAACGCAATTCAACTTAAAAACCAAAGCTCAGATTCGAACAACGAAGACATATTAGGGGTATCCTGAGTCGGGAAAGCTAAAAAAACCACTCCATACGGTGATCAGAGCTTTCCCTGAGGAGTTAGACCAAAGCGTATCTCAGAATAGGCATTAAAACGCAATTCAACAAAAACCAAAGCTCAGATTCGAACAACGAAGACATATTAGGGGTATCCTGAGTCGGGAAAGCTAAAAAACCACTATATTCCGTAATAAGAGCTTTCATTGAGGAGTTACACCAAAGTGTATCTCAGTATTGGCATTAACACTCAATTCATCTAAAAAATGTTACTTTTCACCAAGAGATCAGATTCGAACAACAAACATATTAGGGGTATCCTGAGTCGGGAAAGCTAAAAAAAACCAGTACATTCGGTGATAGAGCTTTCCCTTAGGAGTTACACCACAGTGTATCTCAGAATTGGCATTAACACTCAATTCATCTAAAAAACGTTACTTTTCACCAAGAGATCAGATTCCAACAACAAACACATATTAGGGGTATCCTAAGTCGGGAAACTAAAAAACCACTCCATTCGGTGATCCGAGCTTTCCCTTGAGGAGTTAGACCAAAGTGTATCTCAGAATTGGCGAAATAACTCAATTCAACCAGAACGTGTTACTTTTGAACCAAAGCTCAGATTCGAACAACAGACATATTAGTGGTATCCTGAGTCGGGAAAGCTAGAAAACCACTATATTCCGTAATAAGAGCTTTCATTGAGGAGTTACACCAAAGTGTATCTCAGTATTGGCATTAACACTCAATTCATCTAAAAAATGTTACTTTTCACCAAGAGATCAGATTCGAACAACAAACATATTAGGGGTATCCTGAGTCGGGAAAGCTAAAAAAAACCAGTACATTCGGTGATAGAGCTTTCCCTTAGGAGTTACACCAAAGTGTATCTCAGAATTGGCATTAACACTCAATTCATCTAAAAAACGTTACTTTTCACCAAGAGATCAGATTCCAACAACAAACACATATTAGGGGTATCCTAAGTCGGGAAACTAAAAACCACTCCATTCGGTGATCCGAGCTTTCCCTTGAGGAGTTAGACCAAAGTGTATCTCAGAATTGGCGAAATAACTCAATTCAACCAGAACGTGTTACTTTTGAACCAAAGCTCAGATTCGAACAACAGACATATTAGTGGTATCCTGAGTCGGGAAAGCTAGAAAACCACTATATTCCGTAATAAGAGCTTTCATTGAGGAGTTACACCAAAGTGTATCTCAGTATTGGCATTAACACTCAATTCATCTAAAAAATGTTACTTTTCACCAAGAGATCAGATTCGAACAACAAACATATTAGGGGTATCCTGAGTCGGGAAACTAAAAAACCACTCCATTCGGTGATCAGAGCTTTCCCTGAGGAGTTAGACCAAAGTGTATCTGAGAATTGGCATTAAAACTCAATTCAAGTAGAACACGTTACTTTTGACGCAGAGATCAGATTCCAACAACAAACACATATTAGGGGTATCCTGAGTCGGGAAAGCTAAAAAACCACTCCATTCGGTGATCAGACCTTTCCCTGAGGAGTTATAGCAAAGCGTATCTCAGAATAGGCATTAAAACGCAATTCAACTTAAAAACCAAAGCTCAGATTCGAACAACGAAGACATATTAGGGGTATCCTGAGTCGGGAAAGCTAAAAAAACCACTCCATATGGTGATCAGAGCTTTCCCTGAGGAGTTAGACCAAAGCGCAGCTCAGAATTGGCGAAAGAACTCAATTCTACCAGAAAGTGTTACTTTTGAACCAAAGCTCAGATTCTAACAGCAAACACATATTAGAGATATCCTGAGTCGGGAAACTAAAAAACCACTCTATTCGGTGTCAGAGCTCTCCCTGAGGAGTTACACCAAAGCGTATCTCAGAATTGGCGTTAAAACTCAATTCAAATAGAAGACGTTATTTTTGACGCAGAGATCAGATTCCAACAACAAACAGATATTAGGGGTATCCTGAGTCGGGAAACTAAAATACCACTCCATTCGGTGATCAGAGCTTTCCCTTGAGGAGTTAGACCAAAGTGTATCTCAGAATTGGCGAAAGAACTCAATTCAACCAGAAAGCATTACTTATGAACAAAAGCTCAGATTCGAATAACAAACAGATATTAGTGGTATCCTGAGTCGGGAAAGCTAAAAAAACCACTCCATACGGTGATCAGAGCTTTCCCTGAGGAGTTAGACCAAAGTTTATCTCAGAATTGGCGAAATAACTCAACCAGAACGTGTTACTTTTGAACCAAAGCTCAGATTCGAACAACAAAGACATATTAGTGGTATCCTGAGTCGGGAAAGCTAAAAAAAACCAGTACATTCGGTGATAGAGCTTTCCCTTAGGAGTTACACCAAAGTCTATCTCAGAATTGGCATTAACACTCAATTCATCTAAAAAACGTTACTTTTGACCAAGAGATCAGATTCCAACAAAAAACACATATTAGGGGTATCCTGAGTCGGGAACGCTAAAAAACCACTATATTCCGTAATAAGAGCTTTCAATGAGGAGTTACACAAAAGTGTATCTCAGAATTGGCATTAACACTCAATTCATCTAAAAAATGTTACTTTTCACCAAGAGATCAGATTCGAACAACAAACATATTAGGGGTATCCTGAGTCGGGAAACTAAAAAACCACTCCATTCGGTGATCAGAGCTTTCCCTGAGGAGTTAGACCAAAGTGTATCTGAGAATTGGCATTAAAACTCAATTCAAGTAGAACACGTTACTTTGACGCAGAGATCAGATTCCAACAACAAACACATATTAGGGGTATCCTGAGTCGGGAAAGCTAAAAAACCACTCCATTCGGTGATCAGACCTTTCCCTGAGGAGTTATAGCAAAGCGTATCTCAGAATAGGCATTAAAACGCAATTCAACAAAAACCAAAGCTCAGATTCTTACAACGAAGACATATTAGGGGTATCCTGAGTCGGGAAAGCTAAAAAACCACTCTATTCGGTGATCAGAGCTCTCCCTGAGGAGTTACACCAAAGCGTATCTCAGAATTGGCATTAAAACTCAATTCAAATAGAAGACGTTATTTTTTACGCAGAGATCAGATTCCAACAACAAACACATATTAGGGGTATCCTGAATCGGGAAAGCTAAAAAAAAACACTCCATACGGTGATCAGAGCTTTCCCTGAGGAGTTAGACGAAAGCGTATCTCAGAATTGGCGAAATAACTCAATTCCACCAGAAAGTGTTACTTTTGAACCAAAGCTCAGATTCGAACAACAGACATATTAGTGGTATCCTGAGTCGGGAAAGCTAAAAAACCACTATATTCCGTAATAAGAGCTTTCACTGAGGAGTTACACCAAAGTGTATCTCAGAATTGGCATTAACACTCAATTCATCTAAAAAATGTTACTTTTCACCAAGAGATCAGATTCGAACAACAAACATCTTAGGGGTTTCCTAAGTCGGGAAACTAAAAAACCACTCCATTCGGTGATCCGAGCTTTCCCTTGAGGAGTTAGACCAAAGTGTATCTCAGAATTGGCGAAATAACTCAATTCAACCAGAACGTGTTACTTTTGAACCAAAGCTCAGATTCGAACAACAGACATATTAGTGGTATCCTGAGTCGGGAAAGCTAGAAAACCACTATATTCCGTAATAAGAGCTTTCATTGAGGAGTTACACCAAAGTGTATCTCAGTATTGGCATTAACACTCAATTCATTTAAAAAATGTTACTTTTCACCAAGAGATCAGATTCGAACAACAAACATATTAGGGGTATCCTGAGTCGGGAAAGCTAAAAAAAACCAGTACATTCGGTGATAGAGCTTTCCCTTAGGAGTTACACCAAAGTGTATCTCAGAATTGGCATTAACACTCAATTCATCTAAAAAATGTTACTTTTCACCAAGAGATCAGATTCAAACAACAAACATCTTAGGGGTTTCCTAAGTCGGGAAACTAAAAAACCACTCCATTCGGTGATCCGACTTTCCCTTGAGGAGTTAGACCAAAGTGTATCTCAGAATTGGCGAAATAACTCAATTCAACCAGAACGTGTTACTTTTGAACCAAAGCTCAGATTCGAACAACAGACATATTAGTGGTATCCTGAGTCGGGAAAGCTAGAAAACCACTATATTCCGTAATAAGAGCTTTCATTGAGGAGTTACACCAAAGTGTATCTCAGTATTGGCATTAACACTCAATTCATCTAAAAAATGTTACTTTTCACCAAGAGATCAGATTCGAACAACAAACATATTAGGGGTATCCTGAGTCGGGAAAGCTAAAAAAAACCAGTACATTCGGTGATAGAGCTTTCACTGAGGAGTTACACCAAAGTGTATCTCAGAATTGGCATTAACACTCAATTCATCTAAAAAACGTTACTTTTCACCAAGAGATCAGATTCCAACAACAAACACATATTAGGGGTATCCTAAGTCGGGAAACTAAAAAACCACTCCATTCGGTGATCCGAGCTTTCCCTTGAGGAGTTACACCAAAGTGTATCTCAGAATTGGCGAAATAACTCAATTCAACCAGAACGTGTTACTTTTGAACCAAAGCTCAGATTCGAACAACAGACATATTAGTGGTATCCTGAGTCGGGAAAGCTAGAAAACCACTATATTCCGTAATAAGAGCTTTCATTGAGGAGTTACACCAAAGTGTATCTCAGTATTGGCATTAACACTCAATTCATCTAAAAAATGTTACTTTTCACCAAGAGATCAGATTCGAACAACAAACATATTAGGGGTATCCTGAGTCGGGAAACTAAAAAACCACTCCATTCGGTGATCAGAGCTTTCCCTGAGGAGTTAGACCAAAGTGTATCTGAGAATTGGCATTAAAACTCAATTCAAGTAGAACACGTTACTTTTGACGCAGAGATCAGATTCCAACAACAAACACATATTAGGGGTATCCTGAGTCGGGAAAGCTAAAAAACCACTCCATTCGGTGATCAGACCTTTCCCTGAGGAGTTATAGCAAAGCGTATCTCAGAATAGGCATTAAAACGCAATTCAACTTAAAAACCAAAGCTCAGATTCGAACAACGAAGACATATTAGGGGTATCCTGAGTCGGGAAAGCTAAAAAAAACCACTCCATACGGTGATCAGAGCTTTCCCTGAGGAGTTAGACCAAAGCGCAGCTCAGAATTGGCGAAAGAACTCAATTCTACCAGAAAGTGTTACTTTTGAACCAAAGCTCAGATTCTAACAGCAAACACATATTAGAGATATCCTGAGTCGGGAAACTAAAAAACCACTCTATTCGGTGTCAGAGCTCTCCCTGAGGAGTTACACCAAAGCGTATCTCAGAATTGGCGTTAAAACTCAATTCAAATAGAAGACGTTATTTTTGACGCAGAGATCAGATTCCAACAACAAACAGATATTAGGGGTATCCTGAGTCGGGAAACTAAAATACCACTCCATTCGGTGATCAGAGCTTTCCCTTGAGGAGTTAGACCAAAGTGTATCTCAGAATTGGCGAAAGAACTCAATTCAACCAGAAAGCGTTACTTATGAACAAAAGCTCAGATTCGAACAACAAAGACATATTAGTGGTATCCTGAGGCGGGAAAGCGAAAAAAACCACTATATTCCGTAATAAGAGCTTTCACTGAGGAGTTACACAAATATGTATCTCAGAATTGGCATTAACACTCAATTCATCTAAAAAATGTTACTTTTCACCAAGAGATCAGATTCGAACAACAAACATATTAGACGTATCCTGAGTCGGGAAAGCTAAAAAAAACAGTACATTCGGTGATAGAGCTTTCCCTTAGGAGTTACACCAAAGTCTATCTCAGAATTGGCATTAACACTCAATTCATCTAAAAAACGTTACTTTTGTCCAAGAGATCAGATTCCAACAAAAAACACATATTAGGGGTATCCTGAGTCGGGAACGCTAAAAAACCACTATATTCCGTAATAAGAGCTTTCAATGAGGAGTTACACAAAAGTGTATCTCAGAATTGGCATTAACACTCAATTCATCTAAAAAATGTTACTTTTCACCAAGAGATCAGATTCGAACAACAAACATATTAGGGGTATCCTGAGTCGGGAAACTAAAAAACCACTCCATTCGGTGATCAGAGCTTTCCCTGAGGAGTTAGACCAAAGTGTATCTGAGAATTGGCATTAAAACTCAATTCAAGTAGAACACGTTACTTTTGACGCAGAGATCAGATTCCAACAACAAACACATATTAGGGGTATCCTGAGTCGGGAAAGCTAAAAAACCACTCCATTCGGTGATCAGACCTTTCCCTGAGGAGTTATAGCAAAGCGTATCTCAGAATAGGCATTAAAACGCCATTCAACAAAAACCAAAGCTCAGATTCGAACAACGAAGACATATTAGGGGTATCCTGAGTCGGGAAAGCTAAAAAACCACTCTATTCGGTGATCAGAGCTCTCCCTGAGGAGTTACACCAAAGCGTATCTCAGAATTGGCATTAAAACTCAATTCAAATAGAAGACGTTATTTTTTACGCAGAGATCAGATTCCAACAACAAACACATATTAGGGGTATCCTGAATCGGGAAAGCTAAAAAAAAACACTCCATACGGTGATCAGAGCTTTCCCTGAGGAGTTAGACGGAAGCGTATCTCAGAATTGGCGAAATAACTCAATTCAACCAGAACGTGTTACTTTTGAACCAAAGCTCAGATTCGAACAACAGACATATTAGTGGTATCCTGAGTCGGGAAAGCTAGAAAACCACTATATTCCGTAATAAGAGCTTTCATTGAGGAGTTACACCAAAGTGTATCTCAGTATTGGCATTAACACTCAATTCATCTAAAAAATGTTACTTTTCACCAAGAGATCATATTCGAACAACAAACATATTAGGGGTATCCTGAGTCGGGAAACTAAAAAACCACTCCATTCGGTGATCAGAGCTTTCCCTGAGGAGTTAGACCAAAGTGTATCTGAGAATTGGCATTAAAACTCAATTCAATTAGAACACGTTACTTTTGACGCAGAGATCAGATTCCAACAACAAACACATATTAGGGGTATCCTGAGTCGGGAAAGCTAAAAAACCACTCCATTCGGTGATCAGACCTTTCCCTGAGGAGTTATAGCAAAGCGTATCTCAGAATAGGCATTAAAACGCAATTCAACTTAAAAACCAAAGCTCAGATTCGAACAACGAAGACATATTAGGGGTATCCTGAGTCGGGAAAGCTAAAAAAACCACTCCATACGGTGATCAGAGCTTTCCCTGAGGAGTTAGACCAAAGCGTATCTCAGAATTGGCGAAATAACTCAATTCAACCAGAAAGTGTTACTTTTGAACCAAAGCTCAGATTCGAACAACAGACATATTAGTGGTATCCTGAGTCGGGAAAGCTAAAAAACCACTATATTCCGTAATAAGAGCTTTCATTGAGGAGTTACACCAAAGTGTATCTCAGTATTGGCATTAACACTCAATTCATCTAAAAACTGTTACTTTTGACCAAGAGATCAGATTCAAACAACAAACATCTTAGGGGTATCCTGAGTCGGGAAACTAAAATACCACTCCATTCGGTGATCAGAGCTTTCCCTTGAGGAGTTAGACCAAAGTGTATCTCAGAATTGGCGAAAGAACTCAATTCAACCAGAAAGCGTTACTTATGAACAAAAGCTCAGATTCCAATAACAAACAGATATTAGTGGTATCCTGAGTCGGGAAAGCTAAAAAAACCACTCCATACGGTGATCAGAGCTTTCCCTGAGAAGTTAGACCAAAGCGTATCTCAGAATTGGCATTAAAACTCAATTCAAATAGAAGACATTACTTTTGAGCAGAGATCAGATTCCAACATAAAACACATATTAGTGGTATCCTGAGTCGGGAAAGCTAAAAAAAACCAGTACATTCTGTGATAGAGCTTTCCCTGAGGAGTTAGACCAAAGCGTATCTCAGAATTGGCGAAAGAACTCAATTCAACCAGAAAGCGTTACTATGAACAAAAGCTCAGATTCGAATAACAAACACATATTAGTGGTATCCTGAGTGGGGAAAGCTAAAAAAACCACTCCATACGGTGATCAGAGCTTTCCCTGAGGAGTTAGACCAAAGCGTATCTCAGAATTGGCGAAATAACTCAATTCAACCAGAACGTGTTACTTTTGAACCAAAGCTCAGATTCGAACAACAAAGACATATTAGTGGTATCCTGAGGCGGGAAAGCGAAAAAAACCACTATATTCCGTAATAAGAGCTTTCACTGAGGAGTTACACAAAAACGTATCTCAGAATTGGCATTAACACTCAATTCATCTAAAAAATGTTACTTTTCACCAAGAGATCAGATTCGAACAACAAACATATTAGGGGTATCCTGAGTCGGCAAAGCTAAAAAAAACCAGTACATTCGGTGATAGAGCTTTCCCTTAGGAGTTACACCAAAGTGTATCTCAGAATTGGCATTAACACTCAATTCATCTAAAAAACGTTACTTTTGACCAAGAGATCAGATTCCAACAAAAAACACATATTAATGGTATCCTGAGTCGGGAACGCTAAAAAACCACTATATTCCGTAATAAGAGCTTTCAATGAGGAGTTACTTTTGACCAAGAGATCAGATTCAAACAACAAACATCTTAGGGGTTTCCTAAGTCGGGAAACTAAAAAACCACTCCATTCGGTGATCTGAGCTTTCCCTTGAGGAGTTAGACCAAAGTGTATCTCAGAATTGGCGAAATAACTCAATTCAACCAGAACGTGTTACTTTTGAACCAAAGCTCAGATTCGAACAACAGACATATTAGTGGTATCCTGAGTCGGGAAAGCTAGAAAACCACTATATTCCGTAATAAGAGCTTTCATTGAGGAGTTACACAAAAGTGTATCTCAGAATTGGCATTAACACTCAATTCATCTAAAAAATGTTACTTTTCACCAAGAGATCAGATTCGAACAACAAACATATTAGGGGTATCCTGAGTCGGGAAACTAAAAAACCACTCCATTCGGTGATCAGAGCTTTCCCTGAGGAGTTAGACCAAAGTGTATCTGAGAATTGGCATTAAAACTCAATTCAAGTAGAACACGTTACTTTTGACGCAGAGATCAGATTCCAACAACAAACACATATTAGGGGTATCCTGAGTCGGGAAAGCTAAAAAACCACTCCATTCGGTGATCAGACCTTTCCTTGAGGAGTTATAGCAAAGCGTATCTCAGAATAGGCATTAAAACGCAATTCAACAAAAACCAAAGCTCAGATTCGAACAACGAAGACATATTAGGGGTATCCTGAGTCGGGAAAGCTAAAAAACCACTCTATTCGGTGATCAGAGCTCTCCCTGAGGAGTTACACCAAAGAGTATCTCAGAATTGGCATTAAAACTCAATTCAAATAGAAGACGTTATTTTTTACGCAGAGATCAGATTCCAACAACAAACACATATTAGGGGTATCCTGAGTCGGGAAAGCTAAAAAAAAACACTCCATACGGTGATCAGAGCTTTCCCCGAGGAGTTAGACCAAAGCGTATCTCAGAATTGGCGAAATAACTCAATTCCACCAGAAAGTGTTACTTTTGAACCAAAGCTCAGATTCGAACAACAGACATATTAGTGGTATCCTGAGTCGGGAAAGCTAGAAAACCACTATATTCCGTAATAAGAGCTTTCATTGAGGAGTTACACCAAAGTGTATCTCAGTATTGGCATTAACACTCAATTCATCTAAAAAATGTTACTTTTCACCAAGAGATCAGATTCGAACAACAAACATATTAGGGGTATCCTGAGTCGGGAAACTAAAAAACCACTCCATTCGGTGATCAGAGCTTTCCCTGAGGAGTTAGACCAAAGTGTATCTGAGAATTGGCATTAAAACTCAATTCAATTAGAACGCGTTACTTTTGACGCAGAGATCAGATTCCAACAACAAACACATATTAGGGGTATCCTGAGTTGGGAAAGCTAAAAAACCACTCCATTCGGTGATCAGACCTTTCCCTGAGGAGTTATAGCAAAGCGTATCTCAGAATAGGCATTAAAACGCAATTCAACTTAAAAACCAAAGCTCAGATTCGAACAACGAAGACATATTAGGGGTATCCTGAGTCGGGAAAGCTAAAAAAACCACTCCATACGGTGATCAGAGCTTTCCCTGAGGAGTTAGACCAAAGCGTATCTCAGAATTGGCGAAATAACTCAATTCAACCAGAAAGTGTTACTTTTGAACCAAAGCTCAGATTCGAACAACAGACATATTAGTGGTATCCTGAGTCGGGAAAGCTAAAAAACCACTATATTCCGTAATAAGAGCTTTCATTGAGGAGTTACACCAAAGTGTATCTCAGTATTGGCATTAACACTCAATTCATCTAAAAACTGTTACTTTTGACCAAGAGATCAGATTCAAACAACAAACATCTTAGGGGTATCCTGAGTCGGGAAACTAAAATACCACTCCATTCGGTGATCAGAGCTTTCCCTTGAGGAGTTAGACCAAAGTGTATCTCAGAATTGGCGAAAGAACTCAATTCAACCAGAAAGCGTTACTTATGAACAAAAGCTCAGATTCAAATAACAAACAGATATTAGTGGTATCCTGAGTCGGGAAAGCTAAAAAAACCACTCCATACGGTGATCAGAGCTTTCCCTGAGAAGTTAGACCAAAGCGTATCTCAGAATTGGCATTAAAACTCAATTCAAATAGAAGACATTACTTTTGAGCAGAGATCAGATTCCAACATAAAACACATATTAGTGGTATCCTGAGTCGGGAAAGCTAAAAAAAACCAGTACATTCGGTGATAGAGCTTTCCCTGAGGAGTTAGACCAAAGCGTATCTCAGAATTGGCGAAAGAACTCAATTCAACCAGAAAGCGTTACTATGAACAAAAGCTCAGATTCGAATAACAAACACATATTAGTGGTATCCTGAGTGGGGAAAGCTAAAAAAACCACTCCATACGGTGATCAGAGCTTTCCCTGAGGAGTTAGACCAAAGCGTATCTCAGAATTGGCGAAATAACTCAATTCAACCAGAACGTGTTACTTTTGAACCAAAGCTCAGATTCGAACAACAAAGACATATTAGTGGTATCCTGAGGCGGGAAAGCGAAAAAAACCACTATATTCCGTAATAAGAGTTTTCACTGAGGAGTTACACAAAAACGTATCTCAGAATTGGCATTAACACTCAATTCATCTAAAAAATGTTACTTTTCACCAAGAGATCAGATTCGAACAACAAACATATTAGGGGTATCCTGAGTCGGCAAAGCTAAAAAAAACCAGTACATTCGGTGATAGAGCTTTCCCTTAGGAGTTACACCAAAGTGTATCTCAGAATTGGCATTAACACTCAATTCATCTAAAAAACGTTACTTTTGACCAAGAGATCAGATTCCAACAAAAAACACATATTAATGGTATCCTGAGTCGGGAACGCTAAAAAACCACTATATTCCGTAATAAGAGCTTTCAATGAGGAGTTACTTTTGACCAAGAGATCAGATTCAAACAACAAACATCTTAGGGGTTTCCTAAGTCGGGAAACTAAAAAACCACTCCATTCGGTGATCTGAGCTTTCCCTTGAGGAGTTAGACCAAAGTGTATCTCAGAATTGGCGAAATAACTCAATTCAACCAGAACGTGTTACTTTTGAACCAAAGCTCAGATTCGAACAACAGACATATTAGTGGTATCCTGAGTCGGGAAAGCTAGAAAACCACTATATTCCGTAATAAGAGCTTTCATTGAGGAGTTACACAAAAGTGTATCTCAGAATTGGCATTAACACTCAATTCATCTAAAAAATGTTACTTTTCACCAAGAGATCAGATTCGAACAAAAAACATATTAGGGGTATCCTGAGTCGGGAAACTAAAAAACCACTCCATTCGGTGATCAGAGCTTTCCCTGAGGAGTTAGACCAAAGTGTATCTGAGAATTGGCATTAAAACTCAATTCAAGTAGAACACGTTACTTTTGACGCAGAGATCAGATTCCAACAACAAACACATATTAGGGGTATCCTGAGTTGGGAAAGCTAAAAAACCACTCCATTCGGTGATCAGACCTTTCCTTGAGGAGTTATAGCAAAGCGTATCTCAGAATAGGCATTAAAACGCAATTCAACAAAAACCAAAGCTCAGATTCGAACAACAAAGACATATTAGGGGTATCCTGAGTCGGGAAAGCTAAAAAACCACTCTATTCGGTGATCAGAGCTCTCCCTGAGGAGTTACACCAAAGAGTATCTCAGAATTGGCATTAAAACTCAATTCAAATAGAAGACGTTATTTTTTACGCAGAGATCAGATTCCAACAACAAACACATATTAGGGGTATCCTGAGTCGGGAAAGCTAAAAAAAACACTCCATACGGTGATCAGAGCTTTCCCTGAGGAGTTAGACCAAAGCGTATCTCAGAATTGGCGAAATAACTCAATTCCACCAGAAAGTGTTACTTTTGAACCAAAGCTCAGATTCGAACAACAGACATATTAGTGGTATCCTGAGTCGGGAAAGCTAAAAAACCACTATATTCCGTAATAAGAGCTTTCACTGAGGAGTTACACCAAAGTGTATCTCAGAATTGGCATTAACACTCAATTCATCTAAAAAATGTTACTTTTCACCAAGAGATCAGATTCAAACAACAAACATCTTAGGGGTTTCCTAAGTCGGGAAACTAAAAAACCACTCCATTCGGTGATCCGAGCTTTTCCTTGAGGAGTTAGACCAAAGTGTATCTCAGAATTGGCGAAATAACTCAATTCAACCAGAACGTGTTACTTTTGAATCAAAGCTCAGATTCGAACAACAGACATATTAGTGGTATCCTGAGTCGGAAAAGCTAGAAAACCACTATATTCCGTAATAAGAGCTTTCATTGAGGAGTTACACCAAAGTGTATCTCAGTATTGGCATTAACACTCAATTCATCTAAAAAATGTTACTTTTCACCAAGAGATCAGATTCAACAACAAACATCTTAGGGTTTCCTAAGTCGGGAAACTAAAAAACCACTCCATTCGGTGATCCGAGCTTTTCCTTGAGGAGTTAGACCAAAGTGTATCTCAGAATTGGCGAAATAACTCAATTCAACCAGAACGTGTTACTTTTGAATCAAAGCTCAGATTCGAACAACAGACATATTAGTGGTATCCTGAGTCGGGAAAGCTAGAAAACCATTATATTCCGTAATAAGAGCTTTCATTGAGGAGTTACACCAAAGTGTATCTCAGTATTGGCATTAACACTCAATTCATCTAAAAAATGTTACTTTTCACCAAGAGATCAGATTCGAACAACAAACATATTAGGGGTATCCTGAGTCGGGAAGCTAAAAAAAACCAGTACATTCGGTGATAGAGCTTTCCCTTAGGAGTTACACCAAAGTGTATCTCAGAATTGGCATTAACACTCAATTCATCTAAAAAACGTTACTTTTGACCAAGAGATCAGATTCCAACAAAAAACACATATTAGGGGTATCCTGAGTCGGGAACGCTAAAAAACCACTATATTCCGTAATAAGAGCTTTCAATGAGGAGTTACACAAAAGTGTATCTCAGAATTGGCATTAACACTCAATTCATCTAAAAAATGTTACTTTTCACCAAGAGATCAGATTCGAACAACAAACATATTAGGGGTATCCTGAGTCGGGAAACTAAAAAACCACTCCATTCGGTGATCAGAGCTTTCCCTGAGGAGTTAGACCAAAGTGTATCTGAGAATTGGCATTAAAACTCAATTCAAGTAGAACACGTTACTTTTGACGCAGAGATCAGATTCCAACAACAAACACATATTAGGGGTATCCTGAGTCGGGAAAGCTAAAAAACCACTCCATTCGGTGATCAGACCTTTCCTTGAGGAGTTATAGCAAAGCGTATCTCAGAATAGGCATTAAAACGCAATTCAACAAAAACCAAAGCTCAGATTCGAACAACGAAGACATATTAGGGGTATCCTGAGTCGGGAAAACTAAAAAAACCACTCTATTCGGTGATCAGAGCTCTCCCTGAGGAGTTACACCAAAGCGTATCTCAGAATTGGCATTAAAACTCAATTCAAATAGAAGACGTTATTTTTTACGCAGAGATCAGATTCCAACAACAAACACATATTAGGGGTACCCTGAGTCGGGAAAGCTAAAAAAACCACTCCATACGGTGATCAGAGCTTTCCCTGAGGAGTTAGACCAAAGCGCATCTCAGAATTGGCGAAAGAACTCAATTCAACCAGAAAGTGTTACTTTTGAACCAAAGCTCAGATTCGAACAACAGACATATTAGTGGTATCCTGAGTCGGGAAAGCTAAAAAACCACTATATTCCGTAATAAGAGCTTTCACTGAGGAGTTACACCAAAGTGTATCTCAGAATTGGCATTAACACTCAATTCATCTAAAAAATGTTACTTTTGCACCAAGAGATCAGATTCAAACAACAAACATCTTAGGGGTTCCTAAGTCGGGAAACTAAAAAACCACTCCATTCGGTGATCAGAGCTTTTCCTTGAGGAGTTAGACCAAAGTGTATCTCAGAATTGGCGAAATAACTCAATTCAACCAAACGTGTACTTTTGACTCAAAGCTCTAGATTCGAACAACAGTACATATTAGTGGTATACTGAGTCGGGAAA